>NW_026590486.1:1009951-1079000 GCF_907164565.1 Psammomys obesus
CACACACACACACACACACACACACACACACACACACACACACACACCTTTTAACCTACTGATCCTGGAAGTGTTTTTAAAGGCAATATTTATCAAAAATGTTTTAAGCAGATTAGTTTTTAAGATCTTATCATTCAAAATAAATAAGCAATTAACTAAGTTACGTTTATAGTCTTAAATCTACTTTGAAGTTAACTTATAAAAACAAAAATATTAAGTTTTAAAATTTGCAAATATGAGCTGCAACAATATATGTAAATACATACTTGACAGCAGTCCAGCCCACCACAACCATTCTTTAAGATATGCATGGCCACCTTGACCTGTAAACAAAGAAATATTTTATTTCTTTGAAAGATTATCATTCTCTTGTAAAGCCTGTAAAAATTATTACGTAATCACAGATCTTAAAACATCTGATTATAAGATTTCTCCAGTATTTCATGGTTGCCAGGATCAGGAGACTCTTCAAAATGTTAACATTTGTACTATCCTCTTGAGTTAAAGAATTTAACTCTTGTAGTTAGTTCCTTTTCAAAAGGCAGCTTTAATAAATAAGAAAAATGAACCAACAAAAAGTAACAAAGCTGGGCAGAGTGGTGCACACCAGCAATCCCAGCACCTAGAAGTCTCAAGCAAGATGCAAGATGCATCTATAAGCCTGAAGCCAGCCTGGGCTACAGAGTAAGTTCAAGGAGAGACTGAATTAGAATAAGATTCTTTTTGAAAGGAGGAGATTGCAGAAGTAGATCAACTTCAAATGGGTTAGTCTGCAAAGAGGAAAGCTATTTAGATGTAGCCCCACTTGAGAAGACACTATGGTCCTACAAAGACCGAGAACTACTCATAATCTAGGCTACCAGGAAAAAAGCTACTTTTTCCTTGGCTTTCCCCTTGACCAAACTAAGTCAGGAAGCAATTGGTACTTCAGCCATTGTCAATGAAAACCAAAGTGAATGAATTTTACAAGCCTATGCTTTAGGAATATAACAGGGGATTACCTTAAGAACAAGGTTAAAAGACTATTGAAAAAAAGCTAGTATGTTTCTCCCTTATCCATTAAATCTTAAGACTGTTTTATGTTTTAACATTCCTAAATTAGATCTGGCCACAAAGACAGCACAGGAAGAAAAGTGACCCATTTGACTGCCAAAGATGTGGTCCAATAAGATCTAAAATGAAACATATTCAGGACTACCGAATTTAAGCACAAATATCTCACAATGCTGGGAAATGTAGTGGATGACCGACCATAGATTGAACTCAAGTTCGGTTACATTGAGTATCCTCTAGTCTAGTAACATATCAGCAATTTGAGGGGAAACAACCTTCACCATTCAGGTCAATTAGTGGAATACTCAAACCAAGCAAAACCATTTTTTCCTTCGTGCAATTTAAAATCTTCAAGAAAAAAATTTAAGGTAGAAGTCTCTAATAAAAGCCTAGTTCTATTCACAGATCCCATTTTCTCTTGAACAAACACGACGAAATTTAAGCTCTGGAGACTCATCTGGCACTGCACTTGTCCTGTTCCTGTTTTGACAGTAACTACAGAAGTAAGCAGTTAAGGATTTTGACAACTTATTTTTCTCATTAATGTTTAGAAATCTCTTGAACAGTTCAAATATATTGGCAAAGAATGAAAACAGTCTTCTATACTCAAAAGAACTTGAGTGTATGAATATACATGTACTTTCTGATACCTATTAAGGACACAACTTACCTGCTCTCATGGAACCTTTTCTGGCAAGTCGCAGAAGGCCTTTTTTCTTCAAAATGAAACTCCCTCCAATGAAAATGCTGGAGGTCATAGCTAACCCCAGACCAATATAAAAGTCATATTTTCCACGCCCCAGGCTCATTTCGTTTGTTACTTAAGTTCCTGTGAGTGACATTGATCACAGAACAGAGAAAAAACTGCTTGTACTGGAGACAGGATGATACAGTCTTCAAATCTAAATGATAAAAAATAAAGTGAGATTTTCACAAAATGATCATGACAGCCCAAATACAATTCAAATATTTACTTCATTTCTCTCCTTATAAAGGAAAAACAGTATTTACTGCTATCGATTAGAAACAAATATACTATCTAAACTTAGCACTAACCTTATTATGTTTCTTCTAATTATGGTAAATTGTAATGTAATACAAAGTCAAGTTTGGATTAATTTTATAAACTCTGGCTTTGTATTGTTTTAACTATTTTCTACTTAAACTGATAGTCCATAATATAATTCTGCTGTTAGGAAAAGAACAAAAAAAATTAAATATAACAATACATGAATCTAGGTTACCAATATACTTATCTATATACTTATCCCTATATAGAGATATTAAAATTTTTCTCCTACTTATATTATACTTTAAGAAATATGCATAAGGTTAGGTGTGGTAATACACACCTGTAATACTAGCACTCAGGAGGTAGATGTAGGAGAAGTTTGAGGCCAGCTTTGACAACAAAGGGAGAAGCCCCTAGATGGGCATGGAAAAGGAATCTCTAAGGACATATAAAGTATATGATAATCTATCTACTTAGCCTATCTGGAAACATGCTGAGAAAAGGCAGTTTTCACACTATTTTGTTAGCAAAGGATAACAATGTTAACAAAGATGTCTATGGAATGTAATATTGTTGGTCTTTAGAAAACATAAGGACCATGGCACCAGAATGCTCAGCCCACAGCTGACAGATGGAACATTTACTTTTCCAGTGAGCCAACTCATGAATCTCACTAGTGTAAAAACTAAAGTATATAAGCAGAAGGGGAAAAAACCCAAACATACTTTTTCCCAGTCTTCTGCATCCCAGACTAATGCAGCTCAGGTTGGATTTGAAGTAAAAATATTCCTCCCTCACCCTCGTGAGTACAAGATCACAGATCTATGCCACCATACTTGGCCCCATAATACCTCTGTTCAAATAGTATTTATTACATGTGTGCTGCAGGCATTAAATATTATCTTAACTCTCTAAATAAAATGGTAAGGGCTAAGGCACTCAGGGCCAAACACATGCCTAATTAAGCCTTAGGTTTAATTCCCCAGCAAAAGATACACCCATGCAAATGCACATACAAAACAAAATTGATATTGATTAGTCTTCAACAGGGAGGCAAACAGGACAAAATAGTACTATAGTAACAATAAACAATATTACCACACTGAGTTAGTAGCACTCCAAAAAAGGGAAAAGACCAGTAGAGGTTCATTATGACTCCCATACACTTCAATAAGATACCTCTCATCCCACTTATTTCGGATTTGGCTACAAGGCCTGCTCTGGTAAATGGGGAGAAAATGTATGTGGCACATTTCCGATTCTGTATATGGACCAAAAATCCCACACACTTTGCTTGTTCCTTTATATCCTGCCACATGTGGTAGCTAATCTCAGTTGTCAACTTTACTGCATCTAGAATCAAGAAAAATGCAAGCTTCCAGCCTCTCCTGTAAGGGATTTCTTTGATCAGACTATGTGAACCAGGAAGACCCACCATAAACATGGGTGACATCATAAGGTGGCAGCCTAGATAAAAGAACATGGAAGGAAGAAACTGCTTTTCATCTGCTTGCCTTCATCTGTTCTGGCAAGTTCATGCATTTGAGTGTTGCCATTCTTTCACTGACATTGGAACCAGCTGGTTTTGTTTGTGTCCCGCCCCACCCCCCACCCCCGTACATCTGTCTGTCTTACTCTGGATTTCAGTTTTGTTTGGGGTTCCCCCTCCCCTATTTTTCTTTTCCTTTTTTCTTTTTGTTTGTTTGTCTAAGGCAGAGTTTCTTTGTGTAGCCCTGGCTGTCATGACGCTAGCTCTATAGATCAGGCTGGCCTCAAACTTGAAGAAAGCCACCTGCCTCTGCCTCCTGAGAAATAAGATTAAAAGCGTGCACCACCACTGCCTACCTTAATTTATTTTTTAACTGATACATAACTACATCACTTCTCTGAACTTCCCTTTTTCCCTTCTAGCCCTCCCATGAGACCCTCCCTCTCAAACGAAGACATCTTGCAAAGGAATACCCATGTTTGATTCCAAGTATCAATATGGTGGCTCACAGCCTTCAGGAAATTAGGTACCCTCCTCTAACTTCCATGGGCACCAGAGGCACATGCAGTGCATATACATACAGGCAAAACACCCATAAAAAGAAAAACTAAAAATAGTAATAATCCTCTTTTAATAGATGCATTCAAACAGTTCTGTTCTTTTAGAGAATCTTGACCAATACACCTTGTGAAGATCATACCACACAGTGCCCATTGAGGACACACAGGGAAATATACAGAATTATCACAGCTGATTCAACCTGTGAGCTATAATGATGTTTATTCCTATGTATCCCTAAGGTAACTGACTTAAATATTTCAACAGACTTTGTACAATAAATATAAAATTTCCAGCATGGGAACTGAGAATAGGGCTTAGCTGTAAAGCCCTAGGCTTGAGACCCAGTACTGCACAAAATCAAACAAAACCCACCAACATTTTTTACTTATTTTAATTTTTTAGAACTTTATTAATTTTTGAGGCTTTTATTCTATATCCCAGGTTGTCCTCAAAACTGCATTACAGCTCCTGTGTTAGCATTTCAAATATTGGGATTATAAGGTATGAGCGAGCTACCATACCCAGTATTCACCTGACTTCTGAAAAATAAAGATCTGCATGTAGAAACTTTTGTGCATGGCTTAGTATTTCCACATTAAATGTTTTAAAACACACCTTCAATACTGAAAAGCTGCGGGAATGTCAGGGCAAAAATCACTATCAAGTCCCCAAAGCAAAGTTGCCCCAACAGTGTAAGATAATGTCCATCCTCTGAAGGAGAACAGGTAAGGCAGCAGCATCAGTATAACACTCATCTACTCAATGAACAGCTGCCACCTATACAAAACACTTCTTGTATTGCTCTTCCAAGGGCACTCTAGTTCTCCCTCTGCAGCTCCTAAGGCAAGATGTAAAAGTAAAGTCCTAGGTGAAGAGTTTGGAGACTGTCAGTCTCCAATTACAACAGATACATGTAAGAAAAGAAAAACACTAAACAATATAAGGTACTGCTCTATGTGCTCAAACACCTCTCACCTCAAGTTTAAACATAACTTCCTTATGCCCAATCTGACATAACCACTAGCTACAGAGATGCATGCATACAGAAACACATGCAGGGAAGGATGTAGGATTTCTGATCAAGATGGAAAATGATTTCTATACACTATCAGAATTTCTTAAAAAAGAACTCTGCTTACACTGTTCCCATCACACTCAGCATGCCTGGTTTACTTGTTTATAAGCAAGCCGCCTAAAGCAAATTATTGGCCTTTTATGCCCACATAAAAGTTGCTCTCTGGCAACTCCAAAGTATGCTTCATGTTTTCTAGATCAATACAGATGAATAGAATGAATATTAATTGCCCCTAAAAAACTATCTATTCTGAAGTGGCCATTAATATGTAATAAACAGTTTCATCAAGTAGGTCAGTATTGTAATATGGAACCCAATCATGAAAGCCTATAAACTTGAGAACTGAAAAATATCAAAGTTAGGCCAGGAAGTAGTAACACTAGATATGAGCAAAATGCAATGACAATGGTCAGAGTCTGGGATGGCGGTGGCGGCAAACACCTTTAATTCCAGCACTTTGGAAGCAGAGGCAGGTGAATCTCTGATTTCAAGGCCAGCCTGGTCAACAAAGTGAGTTTGATGAGAGCCAGAGCTACACAAAAAAAAATCCTGTTTCTGGAAGAACACCAAAACAAACACACATCATAAAAACACTCCTGTCACATAACAAGGTGGACAGCTGCTGTCTTCTAATTTACACACACACACACACACACACACACACACACACACACACACAGACACATATATGACAAAAATTTTTTTAGAGAGGATTACCTGGAGAAAAAAAAAAAAAAAGAAGGAAATGGGGAGCAAAAAAGGGTACTGAGAAAAATAAGACATTTTCTCTTGTATGTAGAATCTATTTTTTGTGTACATGTGTGTGATGAGAACAGAACTACTTGGAAGAGGAGAGTGATCAAAAGGCAAGAGGAAGGATAACTATAGAGTAATAGAAAGTCAGAATATATTTATATGAAAATGTGATAATGAAACATTATTGTACAAACTAACAAAAGCTATTAATAATAAATAACTGACATGAAAGGAGACAGGGGATTATTTGATGATACCATTGGGAAGGGTGGTAAGAGGCAAGACTGGAATAAGGGGTGTGAAATCATCACACCCTGTATGAAAAAGTTCTAACCAAGAACATGATTTTATAAAATTAATGTGCTTAGCAGATTAATACCCCACAAGAAGACCTATAGAGTAAACTAACCTGGGCCCATGGAGGCCCAGAGACTGAATCACCAACCAAAGAGCATGCTACACATATGTAACAGATGTGCAGCTTGTTCTTCATGTGGTGCTCTAACAACTGTAGTGGGGGCTGTCTCTGTTGCCTGCCTTTGGATCCCTTTCCCACCACTGGGCTGCCCACCTGGCCTCAGCGGGAGAAGATGCTCTAGTCCTGCTTTGACTTGATGTGCCAGGGTGGGTCCTTCCCTTCTCTGAGGAGAAAGGGAGCAGAGAAATGAGGGCTGGGGGGGACATAAGGGTAGGCCTGGGAGGAAGGGGGGGGACTGTGATCGGCTATAATGTGTTTAAATAAACAAATAGAAAAAAATCATTATTATTGCAAGTTCTGAGTTTAACCTGGGATAGTAAGACCGTGTCTCAAAAAAAAAAAAAAAAAAGACAAGCCTCTGTGACTCCCCTCACAGAAGGGCTGCCCTCAAGGAATCCCACAGCTGTTACACTTAGCTCACACCTAGGCTCCGAAGAGTTTTAAGAGCCAGAAGTGGTGGATGACTTCAAGGAAAGAGCATCTTTAGACATAACAGGGCTGATACTGATATGAACTTCCAAACTGTAATTACACACACAAGACTTCACAAGTTCAAATCAGACAAAATCCCAGCACTGAGAAGGGGAAGAAAGTCAGATTTCTCCAATGGAGTTACAGTATGTATATCAAACACAATCTAGGAGCAGTTAGCCAATGTAAAATGGACTTTTTTGTGTGTGTTTTGTTGTTTTGTCTTTCTGGTTTTTTAAAATTGGTTTTGGTTATTGCTATGGGAGACAGACAGAGACAGACAACAAGAATATGAAGTTGGGGGAATCTAAGAGGAGTGGTAGGAGGGGAAAGAATATGATCAAAATGTATTATGTATCTTAGGCTTTCTCATGCTGTGATAAACCACTACAGCCACAAAGGTTTTGGGAAGGAAAGGGTTTATTTCGCTTACAGTTCCATTTCACAGTCCATTATCAAATAAAGTCAGGGCAGGAACTCAACAGGTACAAACTGATGCAGAGGCCTGGAGAAGTGCTGCTAACTAGCTTGCTCAGCCTGCTTTCTTACAGGACCACGAGCCCCGAGGGTTCATGGCCTACAGCCAACTGGGCCCTCCATATCTACCACAAATAAGAAAATGGACCACCATCTTGCCCACTGGCCAATCTAGGAAGGGCATTTTCTCAACTGAGGTATTCTCTTGCAAAATGTTCTAGGTTGTGCCAAACTGACATAAAATTAGCCAGCCACAGTATGAAAAAAAATGAATATAAACAAACACCACCAATATTTCCTGCCTTGTCTGATTCAGCTAGAAAAACCTTGAACTGTCTGACCACAAATTTCTCTCCACACTCAGCTTCTGTTAATAAAAATTCCAAATTTAAACTATTTCTTTATCACAGTAACCAGGCACTGTTTTGTTTATAACCCATAATGAGCTTCAGTACTTTGCCAGCCTAAGAACTTAACCAAATCAAACCATCCCAACTCTTTAAGGAACCACAAGATACTCCTCTGATTAAAAAGACTGCTTCCCAAATTCTTTATCCTATTCTAATACCACACCCATGAGGCTCTGCATGGTGTGTACAATGTTCTCTTTCTCTGGTTTGAGTACAAGAAACTAAGACACTGCTGTTTATCTTAAATGCCCAGTGTCGGGGTGGTGAAGTGAGAACTGACTCCCCCTACCCAATAAGATTAAGGGGTGATTAAAATAATGCTTTTATGCATTTAAGTACAAATGAGATAATTCATTTTCTTAGTTTAGTGGCTGGTTGCTGCCTTAGAATTTGAAAACAAGCCTGCCACTCCTCCCCCAACTGGTATATTTCCAGAAGTAAACAAACTGAAAAAGCAACCTTAATCTAGAAAGCCTTTCATTTTATTCTAACGTTAATGAAAGCCAATTCTTAGCAGGGTGTGGTGGCACATGCCTTTACCCCATCACTCAGAGAGACAGAAACAGGCAGATCACTGTGAGTCCATGACAGCCAAGGCTACACAGAAAAGCCCTGTCTCAAGGGGGTAAAAAAAAAAAGTTAATTGCTCCTACATCTATTATGCCTTATATAAAAATTTCCTTCACAATTTAAAGTTTCATGACACTGCTTAAAATCTATTTTCCCTTTTCTTTTTATTTTTATCTGTATACTATACAAAGTTGAGAGGGTTTGGGGGGGGCAAGATGACTCAATCATGTATATGTGGTTTTAGAAAATCTCAAATACTGATCTGTCTTTGAAGACAAACTTTTAAAAAAATGTTAAAAGAATTATTTTATATGTAAGTGTTTTCCCTACATGCATATATCCATGTGTGTCGCCAGTACCCTCGAAGGCCAGAAGAGGGTGTCAGGTCTCCAGCAACAAGAGTTACAGATGGTTGTGAAGCTGGTCCTCTGCAAGAACAACAGTGCTCTTAACCACTGAGCCAAGTCTAAGTTCCCTGAAAAAACAAAAACAAAACAAAACAAAAAACAAAAAAACACAAACCTCTTCATCTTCAAAACCACTAAGCTCCTTACAGACAATTACTTTGGTTACCTGTAAAAGTAACTTTTATTCATCTGGTTCAGTTGTTGTCTTGGGGGCGTACTGCCTCCTTCTGCTAACCTAGGCCTAGTCCTGAAAGCTTCTAGCCACCATACAATCTAATCTAGGCCTCTGAGATTTACTGTTTAATAAATCCACCCTTTTCAGGTTCTTATTGAGCACTGGGATGGCTGGTACAACTCAACTATTTTGGCTCAAACTCCTCTCCCAACTAACTTAGTAAATCTGGCTTTTTCTCTCTGCCTCTGAATTGCGCTGCTTAGCAGTCTTTTCTAATCTCCTGGCTCCTTTTCATTCTCTGGCTCATTCCGTGTTGACCTAGCTTGTTCTCAAATTCAACCTCTCTCTGCAACCTGACTATTACTGTACCAGTAAAACTGCCTCTTCTCTCTTTGCATTGTCCCTTAAGTACCTTCCCTTTCCTCTCTTCTTGTGAGAGTTGGGCATATCCTATTCTGTCAAATCTTTCTCTGATTTATCTTTATTTCTGCCATTCGATTAAACATCACTTTCAAACATGGGTACTTCCTTCTACAAACTAACTTTACCTTCAGGATTGTTCAGGATTAAAGGCATGCACCACTACTCCTGCACCGAAGCTTTTCTTTACCAGAAATTTGCTCTATACCAGGCTGGCCTTGAACTTAGATCTGCTTGCATGTCTCCTGGATTTGAAGGCGTATTTGTATTTCAGCCAAATTACACAAACTTAGGTCTTTAGATATGATCTCTAGCTAGGGCAGCCATGTTCTAAATTAAAATTTCTGTACAGTTATCTGTGGTGGCTTCCCACAAAAACACTCATTTATGGTAACAAATTTGATTTAAAAGGCTTTCTAGAATTAAGGTTGCTTTTTCAGTTTGCTTACTTCTGGAAATATACCAGTTGGGGGAGGAATGGGAGGCTTGTCTTAAAATTCTAAGGCAGCAACCGGCCACTAAATTATGAAAATGGATTATCTCATCTGGACTTACTGTTCAGTAGCAGGACGTTATGTGTGAATATCCTGAAATAAATGAGTTGCTTTGCTAGTCTCTGATCTGGTCATACCCTATTACTACTCTCTGTAACTGAAGGTCAACCACCTGCAGTTGAGCGGATGCCATGGAGATATTTTTTATAAGACAGGGCCAAGCTTATTGACAGCTGAATGAGAACAACATAGGAGGTATGTAAGATAGCTCAGCAAAAATGAGGATCCAAGTTCAAACCCTAGTATCCATGTTTAAAAAAGTCATCAATGCCTATAATGTCAGCACTGGGAACAGGAGGGAGAAGGCAAAGAAACAGGCTTGCTCAGGCTTGCTTGTTGCCAGCACAGCTACAGGTTCAGTGAGAGACCCTGTATCAAGACATAAGACAGAGATTAACAGAGCAGGACACTTAACACCTTCCTCAAGCTTTTACATGTGTACCTTCTTACACAGTGCAAATCTGGTACATCTCAAAGCTGGTAATAAGACTCAACAGTCTTTGCACAGCCTAGGTAGAAAGAAAAAAGAAAACTTGCTAAATTTAACTTCAACTAGATTTCCAAGCAAAAGATGGTAGGCTCCAGTTGGTAACCTGCCCAGTTTATTTCTAAGAAGGCCTCAGGCAGAATGGCCACCAACTGTTACTATCATTTACACGAGATTCTCCAGTAAATGTACTGAGCAGCTATTATGTACCAGGCGAAGTTCAAAAGCCCACGGAAACTTCCACCAAAGGTTTCCGTGTTCAAAGACAACACAGCAGAAAATGAAAAATACAAAAATAATAAATTTAATTTTTGTGTGTTGAGACATGGTCTCAATGTATGGCCCTGGCTGGCCTGGAACTTGATTTATTAACCAGGCTGGCCTTGAACTCACAGAAATGTGCCTGCTTCTACCTCAAAGTGCAGGAATTAAAGCAGTACAACACCACCACCATACCTAGCCCAATAAATTCAGATTTTTTTGTTTTGTTTTGCTTGAGACAAGATCTCTCTATGTAGCAGTGTGTATCCTGATATTTGCTATGCAGAGACTGGCCTCAAACTCAGAAATAAGTCTGCCTCTGCCCTCCAAGTTCTGGAATTAAAGCGACTAGCCACGATTCAAATCTTAAGCATATTTTAAAACTTGTAATTTCAATCTTGCTCTAAATTTTAACAAACTAAATTTTCACAATTTATGTATGTGATTTTTACATATTATATATGTATTTCTTAAGTATGTATGATTCTACATACTTAACATGTAAACTTTCAGTATATGTATGTTCAAAGTGCAATATGTTTCGAAAAGTTAACAAATTTGATCTGTATTCACTTATACTATAGAGAACGTGTAAGGAATGGGCAGTGGGTATAGTAGTATTCTAATATATGAACCCTACACTAAGACTTTCTTTACAAACTGACAAAGAAGAAACTCTACCATCAAAATTACACCAACTCAAATATATATCTAAAATTGACAATTTCTCACATTCCATTTCCATAAAAACTTGAGAAAATATGTAAAAGAGGTCAGGAATGAGAAAACAGGGAGAGACATTAAATAACTTGTCATGCACCAGCAGGGAGCAGAACCAGGATGCAATGCAGGTTTTTATCCTTCGTTCTCTCCTGTTCCCAGTGGCTGTTTCGTAGTCACAACAGATAACTGGCAGCTAAAACCAGGGTTCCAGTGTAGGTAACTTCTCTACTCCATGTATTTTCCTATTGGCCTGACAATGTCATCACCATTCTCATGACCCAAAGTGGACAAGAGAGACAACTGTGCCACATGTATTACACTTTTACATGGTCTTGCATCTGCTCTGATTAATCAGATCTGTACCTCCATATCTCCTGGCACTATTCCAATTTAAACCATAAGTGCTGTCAGCTGGGACAAAAAAACATCTCTGCTGACCGTAGTCTCCTGCTTAAAAACTTAGGGTTTAGTAATTGTTAACGTGCAAAAACATGAAATAAAACTTAAAAAAAAGAAAAGAATGATTACCCGCTATTTACCAAAATCTTACTTTTGTAATCCAGTAACTAAGACCCTTCACTTGTTTCATACCTAACCTTGGAAACTTATTTCGTAATATTTCACATACACTGCATTCTTACCAGGGTTAGGGTATTGCCACTCTAACCTACTCCTACATATCCTTGTTTATTTACCTTGTCTCCATTGCAAGGGGCCCAATCAAAAAACAGTCTTGTAAGAAAGACCTGTTTGAATTCCAGGAGCAAAAGTAATTACGTTTCATGAATTCTCTAGTCTTCAGCCTGCTCCACTCTGTATTTTCTAACCTGTATTAAGATTACTTATACAGATCATAACCTTCTTCACTGTGGCTCTCAGTGAAGAACTGGCTTTCCTGTCACATTTACTTAAGCTAACAAAGATGTTCTAAGTACATCATGTAATTATGAACAGGGGTTAAAGCCATGAAAAAAAAAAAAAAGAAAAGAAAAAAAAAAAGAAAAAACCCAGACCAAAACTCCCGTCTTCATGAAAGTTACCTCCTAGTTGGAGACAGGGATAAACAATAAATAAAAGGACACTGCAAAGTGGTAAATGCTGTGGTGAAAAATAAAGTACATTAAGGGGTTAAGGAGAAGGCCTTGAGGTAACACTCAGCAGACTTGAAAGGGATGGAAAAAGAACAAAGCAGCAATACAAATGCAAGCTCTGACATAAAAGGAGATAATGCTGTTTTCTGGGAAAGGAAAGACTACTGGGTACTAGGGTTGATCCTAAGTTAGGTGAGCTAGCACAATAGAAGAGCATCACAAATCAGACCATGTGGAAGCCCTGTATGCAAGACCCGAAGCCAAGAGACAAAAACACACCTGCAATCCATTTGTTTTGCCAGGCCACAAGTTATTTTTACCGACAGTCACCATAGAACGTCACATAAGTATTAACTTCTAACTTATTTACACAAAATTAATACAATTAGGTAATTAAAATATTATAGCTGAGTATGTTTTAATCTGAAATATGTGTTTAGTTCTACAATACAGAAGTATATAGAATTCTTTGTAGTTTGTCAAGTAGGGACTTTTAAAATCTCTAATACAATTTTTATTAACAATAACCTTCATGTTATACATTAAATCTCACAACTTATTCTACATACCTGTTACCTTGCATCTTTTGACCTAAGTCTTTTACCCCATCACCATCACCAGATCACACTCTACGGAGAAGTTCTTGGATACACCACAACATATATTGATGAATTAGTCAGAGTTTAGGTGGAACTTTTTTTTAATTTCTATAGAAAAAGGGGTACCATTTGGTCACGTGTGGATTATTTTATATCTTCACATAGCTTCAAAGCAAGTGGAACCATTTTTCTTATCTCTGTAACAAGGGCTCCCACTTACTTTACAAAATATCAGAAGATATGACTACTTCTCCTTTACAGTTACAGAAACCACATCTCACAATGCAGGAACTCAGGAGAGGGCCACTCAGCAAACAGACTGACTCTTCTCCAGACTGCCATATCATCTTAACATTTTAAAGCTGAAGGCTCTCCCTATGTAGTCCAGGCTGGCCTCGATCTTCAAACTCTCCTACTCCAGTTTCCTGAGTGCTGTGCCACCAGAGCTGGTTCTAAAAGTTCTCTTCTTAAGTCTTTATTTTTGTATGTTTTTTACTGACATCTAAAGCTTTTAGTAGTCTTAACTTCACACTTAGCTAATTTTTCCTGTGTGTACAAACCAGCACATAGGGTGTAGGTTCATGGGAGGGAGAGGGGACTTCCCTTGTGAGACCACATCTGTGGGCAACTGAAGAAAACCCAGTGTTCTCAGTCACTCTCTACCTAATTTTTCCAGACAGAATCTCTAAATAAACCTGGAGCTTACTGGACAGATGCATGCTACTACATGCTTGACTTTTTATAAGCACTTTACCAACTGAGCCATCTCAGTTCCTTGGCTATTAACTTTAAACTCACACTTATAAATACTACAGAACCTAATCTCCAACCTTACTTAACAACACTGTTAGAAATTAAAGTTTTAACTTACATGTAAGCTTAATGTGGTCTTTTTTTTAAAAAATAGAGACGACTTATTCATTCTCATTTTCTTGGAAATGCTATCCTTTATTCCCATTTAAAGTATTTAACCATGGCAGAGTAGTTCCACCCTAGAAAGAAGAAAATACGGAAGTAGGTGAAAGAAATGAAAATTACTAAATACTTTCAGAAATATAGTTACTGGCGTCTATGTTCTTTTCACTTAGCAAGTACTATAAATCTAGTCAACTGAGCTTCTACACATAGCTCTGGAATAAAAGACCTCTCTCTACTCTCAGACTTCCTCTTTTAGGTTTAAATATAATAATAAGGTATTAGAAGGGCACATGGGATATAGAAGCTCAAGGAACAGAAATTAAGACGTAGTCCTAATCTAGTAGTAGAGAAATGAAAGAGGCATGAACCCGAAACATTGCGTTTTGTGTAACTGCACGAAAAAGATGATTCGTCGACCCTCTTAAGTGTTGGGAAATTAAAACAAGCATGCTCAAAACGTTACAGCAAGCCGAAACCATCTTCTAAAAACTCACGAGAGCAAATAACACTGATATACAGAACTTATCGAGCACGAGACCGGACAGGGCCAACCAGCCAGACTTCCGCCGGATTGAATGGCAATCCGACTCACCATGGACTTCCTCACTGCGGCTCACTAAGGGAAGCTGCGTCCACCTCGGAACAACGCGAAAAAGAAAGTCGCCCCTGGGGCCCGTCTCCGTCCAACACGGCCAAGACTCCTTGCAGCTCAGCTCTGGAGCTCGCTTACAGGAAGTAGCTACCTTCGAGCAGCCGCAGGCCGGCGGGCGACGCGGCTCCCTCCGGGACGCGACCCGGGGGCCGGCTCACACCCCCACGCGGGCAGCTCGCTCCTGCGCGCACACGGCCACCGCCTCCGGCGACGTCCCGCGGGAAGTTCGTGCATCCGGGACTGCAGTGGGCGCCGCCTCCTCCACGGGAGAGCCAAGAGGAGTCTACCTCGGGACAGCCTTCGGCAGCACCTCCGCCCGCACCAGAGCAGCCGCCGAGAACCTGGACGCAGCTTAGTGACGCAACCGCGCGCGCGTAGGGCGGGCACAGCTCAGGCCCCACCCCGCAGGCCTCTCCAGGCGCTTCGCTTTGCCCAGACGAGGGGTGTGTTATCTTCCGAGAGGCCTTCGCCCACCAGCTGATCAAAAACCAAGCCCTGTGCCTCTCATATCTAAAATACGATTTTCTGGGCGCGTTCACGTGGGAGCTTTGGGACTAAGGCCGTCGGTTTGACTGCAAAGGGCGGAAGTGGGCGGGAACCTCCTTACGCAGGTTTCCAGGGGAAAGGGAGCTGTTTAATTTGGAAAGGTTTGTGGTTTGGTAAGGCTAGTGATTTGGTAAGAGCCCGTCTTGCTACACTTGGACATGCGTTCTTTTCCACGGGATGCACAGGAAACCCAGTACTAGCCTTTCCTCGGCTGCTTCTAATTTGAAAAAGTTATTGAGGCCTGCTGAAAATTGGTTACAGGTGTAAAGGTCTCTTGAACACGTTACTGCAGGATGTGACTAATCTCAAGAACACTTGTTTGCCGTGTGGGAGGAAGAGAGAGAATCCTTGTAAAGACGAATTATATGTTTATTGAAAGAGAAAAACAGCAAGTATATTTTTCCTGTTTCCTATTCTAATGTTATGGAAGTGATGTCCTAAAACACAGCTGGAGTTGCTAATTGGCTGATTTAAAAGCTCCTCTGCTGAGGACTTGACAAGCAGGCACGCAAGTGTCTTGGAACTGGGTCTTATTTTGCTCACTTCTCTGGTTCAGCTAATTTCTAGATGACATAGAATGTAGAGAATCATGACTGGCAAGTTGGACTTTGACGGTCTTTTAGATTAATGAAAAATGGCTCCAGTTTTCTCCACCTTTCCCTGTGTCCACACATTTTACAGTGACTGCATCTCCACTCTCCCTGAATCTGCATTGTCCTAGAGAATGGTGTTGACCAAAGAATAATGCCAGTTATTAGAATGAACCTTGGTAAGAAGCTTGGACTGGTGGGCAGGAGGTAACAATGTAGAAAAAGGTCAGGAACAAAGCTACCCTCCTGACTTCCTGGCTAACTCACAACTGCAGGCAAGGGTCAGGTTGGTCCACATCAGCAAGGCATATGAGAAAGAATAAATGATTGCCGTCTCATTTTGGTTTGAATTGATAGGCAGCAATAACTAACTAATAACGGTACCAACAGACAACTCCAGAGAGCTGGTGGTTAGCATGAAAATACTGGTTGATTCACTTGAACGGGAGTGTGTAGGATCAACATTGTAATTTAACCAAAAGAACTGACTCGTGGCACCTTTTTTTTCCCCACTGCTCCAATCCCAGGAACTGCTCTATGTCATTTATCTACTTACATCATTGTAATCCTTGAGCTACTCTCACATTCACACACACATGCACATGCCTACTTAGTATGATGTAGGCTCCTTAAATGCCCAGACCATTTTTCCAATGCATAATGCTCCATATCTTATTCTGTGAATGTTGATCCAGTGATTATGGGATACTTTTAAGGTTCTAAAAGCTAATTTTTCAAGGCTCTTAAGAGGCAGGAACAGTAAGATTACCACAAGTTCAAGACTAGCCTGAGTTTCAAGGCAGCGTGGTTACAGTGTAACAAAATTTAGTAAAATTGTAATTCTTATATGTTGTTGATGGAATATAAAGTAGCACAACCTGCTGACAGCTTCTATAAGAGTTAAATATAGTTAGGTGTGGTGGCAGATTTCTTTAATTCCAACACGGAGAAGGTAGAGGCGTAGTTCAACCCAGCTTGCTCTACATAACAAGTTCTAGGACAACCTAAGATACACAGAGAGGCCATGTCTCAAAAAAAAAAAAAAAAAAAGGTTAAATATGCTCCAACTATATGACCCAGCATTAAGTCTAGGGAGTGGGAATGGTAAGTAGTACACAGCAGCAGAAGTGGGAGTGGATGGGCAAGAAACGCAGGTTTCAAGTGTCAAAAGTAAATGATGACTGTTTACAGTTTTGCTCATGATGATATTTTCATCATATGTACCATATTAATTATATGCTCTATATGATTATAACCTATTATGTGCCAATTAGACCTCAATAAAGCAATTACCTCTTATTTGTCACTGCTACAAAAACAGTCAAGGCTCATTAAAGATTTTTGGTTTTGCATTTGGTTTTTTTGTTTGTTTGTTTGTTAGCTTCTCACTAGGTTGCTCTAGCCATCCTAGAACTCACTACATAGACCAGGCTAGCCTCAAACTCATAGAGATCCACCTGCTTCTACCTCCCAGTGCTGGGATAAAAGGAGTGCATCACCACACTCAGCAAATAGTAATTTTTGTTTGTTTTGTTTTTTGAGTCAAGGTTTCTCTGTGTAGCCCTGCCTGTCCTGAAAAAATCACTCTGTGGACAAGGCTGGCCTCAAACTCACAGGGACACAACTGCCTTTGCCTCCTGAGTGCTGGAATTAAAGGCTTGTACCACCACATCCAGCCTTAAAATATTATTTTTTTAAGTGTGTATAAGCCAGGCATGGTGGTTCATGCCTTTAATCCCAGTACTCAGGAAGCTGGGGCAGGCAGATATCTGTGAGTTTAAGGCCACCCTAGTCTACATAGTAAGTTCCAGGACAGCCGGGACTGTTACATAGAGATGGAGTTTCTCTCAAAAAAAAAAAAAAAAAAAAAAAAAAACCACAAAAAGTATGTCTAATAAATAGACACATTCTTTTCCACCAGCAACACCTATCACTAGAGTTTCCCTTTCTCTAATTTGCTTTTTTAGGAGCTGTTGGGGAATTATGGGGAAGTGAACTACAGGCTTTGTAAGTATTTAAAACATTAGTATTATATAAATGGTTTCAGTCAATATTAGTTTACTCAAAGCCAGAGATAACCTCAAATGTAGTAGGAATTTTTCTAAAACATTTGCTGCAGTGGGGAAAAAATAAAGTAGGAATAACTCAAGTAAACTTTGCTATACCACTAGTGCATCCTGTAAGATAGGAATTGGCTTTTAGTAAGTGTCTCACTTGGTAAAATAGAAAATAGAATTATGCCCATTTGACAATGTCCCTATTAGAGTCCTCACAACCTGTAACTGCAATATCATAGAGCATGTTATGTAGATACAGTTAAACATCTTCAAATGGAAAATTGATTCTGATTTTTTTCTAGTAGGTCCAACATCAAAAAGGTCTAAGAGAAGGGTAAGAATGACAAACTTTATGTAATGTGCAATGACAATGGGAGAATGGTCACAAATGGTCACAGATGAAGGAAAGAGGCAGGAATAACAGAATAACAGAATGCAAGCGCACTCTAAAATATGAAAGGGGCAAGGAATGGATACTCCCTGAGCCTTGGAAATGATTTAATCCTCCCATAATCAGAATAAAACCTGAATTGGGCTTTCAGTTCCAGAGCATAGTAACCAACCTATGTTACTGTGAACCCCAAAATCTGTAGTAATTGGAAACAGTCATACTATTATTGCAAACAAAATGTCAAATTCAGGGGAAGAGAAGGTAGCAAGATCCCCAAATAACTAAACATAAGAAGGTACAATTTTATACACAGGCAAGTTATTTGGATCCTTCCTCTACCTCTGGTCCATCGTTATTTTACTTAAATTACCTGTATTTTGTTACTTGGTTTCCTTGTCACCCATTGATACGGTCAGTTCCAATCTGAGCCCCTTTTCACATCCTTGGCTGAAAACCTCTCTCTTGGAAATACAAAGGTGTTTTATGACTGACACAGAATTTCTCCTGTAGGCTGTCCTTGAACTTAGTGTGTAGCTGAAGGAAATTTTGAACTCCTAATCCTTTCTGAATGCTATGATTACAGGAATTTACCCAGTTTCAAACTGTTTCTTGACTCTTCCCTCTACCCTTCCAACTAAAAAGCCCTGTCAAGGTTCAAAATGATAGGCTGAGTATGTAGCTCAATGGTAGAATGCTGGTGTAGCATGTCCAAGGCTGTGTGTTCAATACCAAGTACCACCACCACTACAAATAATGATAATAATAACAACAATGATAATAATAAGTAATAGTAGTATATAAGTCTATAGTGGGACTTGTCCAAATCCTGGCCAGAGTAACACCATCTTAAAGCTATTCTATATGGCACCCTGAATCAAAACAAGTCATTCTTCCCAAAGCTGAACAGTGTTTTCCAAGACCAACAGAATCTGATTAGGGCAAAGTATGATTTTGGTTATGCTTTAAGTTGTCTTAGTGTATAGTCATCTTTACTGCTTTTAACACTGGGTAAGGGTCTTGCATGCAGGTTTCTATTTGTTCAGCTCTAAACTTACAGACATATAAAATAGCTTAGTGTGTGGGAGACTGTGACGGTTGGGTGATGGAAATGGCCATGTGTCCATAGTCCTGTAAGTAACCCTGATCCACTGTTGTAATCTTTCTTTGATTGTTCTGCATCCTCCTTATTTGAGGTGAATAGATATTTATTTTCCCCATTAACTAAAATAACAGATTGGAGGTGAAGCACATTGGTGACAGAAATGCAATGTGTGTAAAAGGCTTGGTTTTATCTTGCGCACATATGTGTACACACACACACAGAGCAAAAATTGTATAGAAAAATTTCTAGTGATGCTTTGAGTACTAAAATGTGCTTTATTCTGTCATTTTCTCCTCCTCCTTCTCCTCATTTTCTTCTTCTTTTGGTTTTTTGAGACAGAGTCTGTCCTGGACTCACTTTGTAGACCAGGCTGGCCTTGAACTCACAGAAATCCGCCTGCCTCTGCGGATGCGCCACTGCACCTGGACACTGTTCCTGGACAAGCATGCGCCACTGCACCTGGACTGGTTCTGTAATTTTCTGAGCTTAAAATATAAAATATACAACTCAAAATATGAAAAAGTATTAGAATAATAGAACTAGTTTTCTGTAAGTTGTTCATTTCTGTGAACATGGAGATTAATTCACAGGATGAATTCCTTTACATATCATAGATATGCCTCCTGCTGTGGTTTGAATGAGAAATGCCAACCAACTCATGGATTTGAACACTTGGCTGGAGTTGGTGGCAGTGTTTGGTTAGACAGGCTATGTAACCTTTAGAAGGTGGAGCCTGCTGGAGAAAATGCGTTACTGGTGACAACAGCATCACTTCCTGCTTCTACTCTGCTTCATGTGCATAGAGAAAAAATGTGATCAACCAGTATCTTTCTTCTCCTGCTATGCCCTGTCTTACCCACCATGATGGAGTCTATCCTGCTGAAACAAAAAGCTGAAGTTCTCTCTCTTAAATTGCTTTTGGTCGTGGGAATTTATCACAGCAACAGAAAAGTAAGCAATACAGAAATTTGGATGAGGTAATTAAGGTTGTTGCTCTGAAGAACCTATGTTAGTTTTTGGAGGAATGTGGGAGACTTGGAGATTTAGACTAGGAAACAGGTTAACTGCTTATGTAAGCAGAATTTAATGGACCTTTGTCATTGGAATCTGCAGTACAGCAGTTCTAAGAGTAATGCAGAAAGTGAAGGGACAGCTTAGGAGGCTTCAAAGGGGAACAAGGACTTTATTAGCAACTGGGCTAAAGGCCATTTTTGTGATATGTTTCTAAGGAGTCTGACTGTATTCTGCCTGTTTCCTGAGAATTTTCATGATGAGGCTGAATTAAGTAATTGACTATTTTTATTTCAAGATAGTATAACATTGAGTCTGTGATAGAGTTATTGATAATTATTCTTATAAAGAAAAGTCTTTTGTAAAAAACACTGTAAAATTTCTATTTAAGAAGATTCAAACCTTTGTATCTCCCCTACTTTGTAAGACTTTTTAATGCAACGGTTTTAATCCTCTGGGATAAACCATTGATTGTGCAAAGGCATCAGGCTCATCTTCATTTCCTTCATTTCTTTTGTGTCAATTCTTTTTGAACTAGCCAATCTCCAGAGTGGTGTTGGACCTTCCAATGAGGGAAAAGACAGTAATCACCTGCTTTAGAATAAAATCTAAATACACTTTCTTCTCATGTGTGCTTTCTCTTCTCTGTACTTGATTAAGAATAAAGTTTTGCCTTATGGGGACACTTCAATTTGAGTCATGACTTCTTCCTTTACAACGCCAACCCAATTTCTAACACTCTTATGCACACCTACTATGAAAAGGAGCAAGAAGCGGAGCAGAATGAAATGAAAAGTGTGCACCTTGGAGAGGAAAGGAGCACTAGAAAGCTTAAAGCTACTACCAAGTCCTGTGTTGAAAAGGTGGCTGTAATAGTTAAGGAGACTAGTGCCATTAGAGAAAAGTCTGCTACTCATCATTAGAATAAGAATGGTTCCCTCAGGGCAAGCTTCCTTGAAAGCATCAGCATACAAAAACTTCTGTTACTGTAGTACAAGGTGGGGAAGATTCCATCCTAAACTGGTATTATGCGAACAAAACAGGAACAATATACTTTGCACATTAATGGGAGGCCAAAACAAGAAGAAATATACCTTGGCAGGTTAATGGTTATGTTTGCAGTTAAAACAGTTAAGAATAAGTTCCTGTTTGTTCTATGTTAAGTCCTTTCAAGTTAGGGTTTCTATCCATTATTAAGTTCCTGCCAGGAGGTAGTGGCCCATGCCTTTAATCCCAGCACTTGGGAGGAAGAGGCAGGTGGATTTCTGAGTTCAAGGCCAGCCTGGTCTACAGAGCTAGTTCCAGGACAGCCAAGACTACACAGAGAAGCCCTATTGAGAGAGAGAGGGAGAGGGAGAGAGAGGAAGAAAAGGTAGAGGAGGAGGAGGAGAAATTGTTTCTGTTTGTCCTGTGCAGGTTAGATTTCTGCTGTAGTTAAAGAATAAGTTCCTGTTTATCCTTGTGTTAGGTCCCTGAGAGTTAAAGTTTCTATTTGTAATTAAGAATAAGTTTTTGTTTCTTGGAGCTAATATAAACTGCTTACAGCTCCATTCACATGATGTACATCCTTACTTTTGTTCCTTCCCTTTTATTATATCTTTCTTTTTTTAATAATTTATCTTATGTGTATTGGTGTTTTGCCTGCATGTATGACTATAGGAAGATGTCAAATCATTTGGTGCTTGATTACAGACAGTTGTGAGCTGCCATATGGGTGCTGGTAATTGAATCCAGGTCCTCTGGAAGAGTAGCAGTGCTCTTAACCACTGAGCCATCTCTCTAGCCCCTCATTGTATCTTTCTAACAATGTACAACACTTCTCTTACCCCTGTGAACACCTTATCTTTCCCATAAAAAGGACTTCAAGGGGTCAGCAGGGGCTGCTCTCTTAAGACCCAACTTAGGGTAAGACAGTGGCTAGCTAGCTAGTCCCAGATGCATACCAAAATACAGCTTGCTTTTTTGGACAACCATGGGTTTGGTCTTTTTTCCTCATGATTCAGGTTTAATGGTAACCAAATCTAGCAATGTTGTCCACATGGTACTGGGTTTAGAAATATGGAAGATAAAAAGTTGAGGGGTTTGAGGTTCTTCCTTCACATACTGAGAGGCTCACTAAGGCCAAGCCATGTAGATAAGGTTGGAGTCCCTGAGAGGCCACTTAGTGAAGTTGTGATGATGAAGCCTATATTAAGATGGAAATACCAAGATGTTGGGGATCCCACAACTGTTAGACATCTGCCAAGGAGAGCTACATACAAGGAGTAGGACCCGCCCAAGAGAGACATTTGTGTTTTGGAGAACAAAACTGCAGAGGTAGAATATCTAAGCTCTTTGAAACTGAAGACCCAGATACTGACATGCAGCTACAGATTTGGTGTTTCCCCAATGGGATTTCAGTCTCCCTTTGATCCGGACTTTCCTCACTACGTCTCCCTTCCTACTTGTGCAATGGGAATGTGTATTCTCTCCCTTTTAATATTAATTATACATATATGTAATTTTTTTTTAACTGGGGTAACAGTTAAGAGGTTGCCTTGAGCCTGTAATCCTAGCACTCTGGGAGGCAGAGGCAGGAGGATCACTGTGAGTTTGAGGTCAGCCTGGTCTACAAAGCGAGTCCAGGACAGCCAAAGCTACACAGAGAAACCCTGTCATGAAAAACAAAACAAAACAAAACAATAACAAAAAAGAGATTGCCTTGAGTCTCAGAAGAGACTTTGGACTTTTGAACAGTGTTAAAACTCTTAACAAGAGAGTAAGGGAGCTTTTGAAGTTGAACTACATATGTGGAGATTTGAATGAGGAATGTTTCCGGTAGGCTCATGTAGTTGTACATTTGCTCCATGAATGGTGGTACTGTTTGGGAAAAATATAGAACTTTTAGGAGATGGAAACTTGCTGGAGCGAAATTATGTCACAGGGGGTAAGCTTTGAGAGTTTATAGCCTTGTCTTACTTCTGCACATTCTCCCTGCTTCCTATGTACGGATTTAACAATGTGATTAAAATGGGTGGTGGCGCACACCTTTAATCACAGCACTGGAAGGCAGAGGCACGTGGATCTCTGTGAGTTTGAGGCCAGCCTGGTCTAGAGTGAGTTCCAGGACAACCATGGCTACACAGAGAAACCCTGTCTCGAAAAACCAAATAAAATAAAATAAAAATGTGATCAGCCAGCTCCCTGCTCTACTTACATTCCACATCACCCCCCATGATGAGCTCTCTATCCCCCTGGAACTGTAAATTAAAATAAATTATTTCATTAAACCAAAATAAACTTGCTGGTCCTTAACGTAATTGTATTTTATCACAGTAACAGAAAAGAAACAAATACATTCTCTAAGACAGATACATAAGTAATAAATGTCAGGTTCAAGAGAAATTTCTTTTCCCCAAATGTGGCAGTTAGACAAAAGCCAGTATTCCTCCAGAGCTGTTTTCTTACCCCTGGGAGAAGGGACATATGACTACCTGTCTTTTAGCATACCACAGAGCCTGCTGGCTTCCAGGCTCCTTCAGTATCACAGGTACCCAGCTCTTCTCACCTCCTCCCCTACCTTAAAATTCCTCCAGTTTAGGAGCTTCCCGCTCCCCAGCTACTCATTTCTCCCTATAACCCTGCTATTTCAGCTGGACACCCCTCTCTCTGGGTCTTCTCCTCCTCCTTCTTTATCTCTCACTCCCCAACCCATGGTTTAGGTTCGGTCTACTACTTTCTCTCTCTGCTCTGGACTTTTCCAGATGCCTCTGGCTTTCTCCCTCAAAACTACAATAAAAAACCTTCCACTTAACCATACCTTGGAGCAGTCATATTGTCTGGGTATACAATAAATACTTTTTGCATTGTGGAGTGATAGCTCAGTAATTAAGAGAACTTGCCACTCTTGCAGAAAACCAAGGGTGATTCTCATCACTAATATTCAACAGTTCACAGCTGCTTGAAGCTGCAGTTCCAGGAGATCCAATTCCACTTTCTAGTCTCCTTGGGCAAGGAATGTGTGTAGCAGACCTAAGTATAGTTGGTTACTCACATATACGCAAAATCTTTTGTTTGTTTTTGGAGATAAGTTCTCTGTCCTAGAACTCACTGTGAACACCGTGTTGGCCTTGAACTCAGATACTTGCCTATCTGCTTACTGAGCGCTGGGATTAAAGGCATACAGCACCATGTCCAGCTTGCACATAACTAAGACAACAAAAATGTGACACATTGGTATGATTTTGAATCTGAATGTACATAAGAATTCCAAGCAATGGGAAAAGTCAACACATAACTCAGCTAGAAATTTTACTTTATTTTAAAACATACAGAATAATAAATATTATTGTAAAACTTAAGAGCCTTTTTAATCTACATATGGCAATTATAACATGCTATGACTACGTCTATGAAGCAAAACATAAGCAAGTTTTAGACACTGATAAATATGTATGTGTACAAACTAGAAACATTTTCCCCTACTACATTTATGTGAGAAAAAAATTTTTATGCAACCAACACTTGACATTCTTTTTAATCTGTTTCTTTCATTATATTCATATCATGAGGAAATAATTATCCTTTTAAAAAGCAAAAACAGGAATACAACTGAAAAGCTATACCTTTAAATTTCTGTAAAGTGCAAAAACACTGTTGGAGTGAAATGCAAGGTATTGTAGCAAATAAAAGAAATATTCTAAATTTTTTGAGGTGACTCTTTGGCATTAGTGTTTTGGGAGCTCCTGACATTCACCTGATGTAAGAGAATTCAGTATCAGGGTTAAGGTACTTAGAAGCTGGAAGTTCAGTGTTTCTCATGACAAATTCAATGCAACAGAATGGATGGGTCACATAGATTATATATGCAGTACAAAACCCAAAATAGAACATAAAAAGGAACTCATCATGCTATCATAATTTGCTCTTTCAATTTTTAAAAATGTTTAATGTTTAAATGTTTCAATGTTTTATTTCCTCATTGTACAACAAAATATGTAAACCTTTAAAACAAAAGTTAAAGTCTTATGGAACCATGCAAACTTCATATCCAATGTTCCCTTTGCTTGTTTGGTGTTCAAGGCTACATGCTCTATAGCACAGTCTTGATCAGACTCCAAAGTCTGCAAGCTGAGTTTCATCATGCCTCTCCCAGAGCAGTTCTGAGCATGGTGCCCCTAACTGCAGTGTTTAGGGTGCCATGCAGTGTACTCCCAGTTTAGAATCAATCAATCTCGAGAACCCTTCCACAACTTTCGAGGTAGAAAAACTGAGGCACGGCAAGGTTAAAAAAAAACTCACATAAAAAAAAAAAACCTCATATATATTTTCACGAATCAGGAGAAAATTCAGAAAATAAAAAAATAAGTGCCTTGGGGCTAGAGAGATGCGATGGCTCAATGCTCCAAACCACTTGCTGTTTGCGCAGAGGACTCAGGATTGGGTTCCCAGGCCCACGTGGTGGTGCACAAGCCGCAGTAGGTCCAGTTCCAAGGGATCTTCTGTCCTCTTCAGGCCCTGGTGGTTACTGCATGCAGGTGGTACACATACATACATGCAGGAAAATGCCCATACAATATGAAATAAAAATCAATCTTTTAAAAATGGATAAATAAATAATTCCTGATTCCATGGGCCTAGGACTACATTTTTAAATTACTTTGGGTACATTTGAAATAGATGTTTATTTACATGTTCATTTTTTTCTACATAATATCAATTTTTTAAATGTCTTTTGCTGCAACAGCTATCACTTTTAAAAATATTCTTTTGTTGCATTTAATAGCATATGAGAAATGTGTATGACAAAAATGAGTAGTGATATTAGGCCAAATGCTCATTACTATTCCTATAACTCTTAAATCTTCTTGATTGTATAATACATATATGAATATTGCCAGATGTGAAAAATCACTTATGAGATAAATAACAGACCCTTAAAATTCACCAGTGATAACTATCATGTGTAAATGAAAAATAAAAAACATTTAGGCCTTCTATGTGGTAAACTGGCTTGTAGTGTGATTGCTGTACCAAGTGGCCTTTTGTCAACTCAACTTAACAGAATCTAGCAATGAGTATTAAGTAAAACATAAGAAAAATGTGGCTATGTCCTTAGAAGTCTATGCTAAGGAGCTAATAATACAGTTTTGGTCCCTGAGAAGGCTTAACACCAAGATTCTGTGCTGTCATTCTTAACAGATGAACAAGCTCCTTGATGTCAGACACATTGAGAATACTTCCTTAGACCTAATTCATACAGTCATGAGGTCAGGAATACTGACCAAGACACAGTGGGTATCAGAGAGGAGCGCGTTTCTGCTAGATCAACCTGGAATAAAAGTATCACCGCTAACAAAAATTCTAATATGCAGGAGGCCCAGTGTCATGACTATACCTATAATCCTAGCACTGGCGAGGTTGGGGAATGTAACTGGGAGTCCAAGGCCAGGCTAGGATACATGTTAAGACCCTGTTAGGAGATAAAGAGAAAAAAAATTATGCAGAAGGGCAGTAGTCTATGCTCATCAATGTTTGTTTCCACAGACCATCTGTTTTTCTACATCTAAAAATCACTGCATCTGAGTACTTTACAGAAGCCTAGGGACCCGCTTCTAAACGTTCAGCATAGCACTGACCATGAGCTATGCTGTCAGACTCAAAGATAGCACACGGTTCTATCAAAAGTATACATAAACAGGTTAGGGATGTCGCTCAGAGGTAAAACTCTTGCCTGGCATGAATTATGCCCATGTTCAATTTCCTACTACCACAAAAAGATAAGAAAACATGAAATTCGATGAAGGGAAAAGATTAATATATTATTTCTGTGATAAACTGGAAAGCAAATTAAGCAGAACAAAATGGCCTGAACAAGAGAAATAGACTCTTGTTGAACAAAATGTATCTTCCTGATATTTTATTAGAAACAATACAGTGATAGTGTCAGCGATCAGCAAGGACACTGGGAAAACAGTTCCTCTCCACAGGTCCCAGTGTGGGCAGTTATGCCTTCCTCCTCTAGAACGCCACAGACACAGCCTTCGTGCAGACCAGAAAAATGTTCCCCGTAGTATCCTGGATCTGGGTTCCAGTAGGAGTCCCTAACTGATCCTATACTTGATCAGTACTTAAAACAGGAAACAACCTTCTTAAATGTAAAGACCTTTATGAGAAATGGCATTATCCAAGAAGAAGAAGAAAGAAGTGGCCTAAATGTCTTCCAAGAGTAATTCTCTAAATTGGTACCAAAATTTTTTATTTTGACGATTTTAAAGACTTGAAAAAAAGAACATTAGTAGGCATGTTTTCTTAAGTTTTATCAGACATAAAAACCTAAAACTACATAATAATGAAAGTGTTTCTTATGCGCCCACTTTTGGAGAGACCAATAAGAGATTCATTTGTATTCTAGACTTCCCCCAAAGCTCTTATTTGGGAATTTTTATTTTCTATTGCATTTACAAGTGAATTCTGAAAAACTGAATTTGTAAAATAGTAGTAAGTATGCACACATGTGCACTACAGTAAATTTGAGAATGAGACCCTATTCATGATAGTTACTATCATGGAGCTTACTATCCACTTGAGAAACAGAACAAAAGCATGAAGCCTACTGATGCAATCTGCTGACCAGATGCAAGCCTGCGCGATCTGGCCTTTTCAGTACCTTAGGAGAACTATTAATACTATGAAATTTTGCTTTACACACAAAATATTAACACCTTTGGATATTCACGATGTAACTGTGGATTAAAACTTCAGATGCATCAACCAGTACATTTAAACTAAGCTTCACGGAAAATAGCAAAAATGAACAAGGTAATTTCCACAGTATAAATTTCTTCACTGTATTTTTACCTCAGAAACCTTTATATTAAAGTTACACTGATTCTGCTGCATAACACTTTTCACTTATTATTCTGTTTAATAAATTAAGCTTAATATTCCTAAAGACACCGGTGGTTAAAAAATTTCAAGAGTTGATGCAAAGAAGAATGAACTTCAATATTTACTAACTACTACTTTATGCAAAACATGGTTTAGATCATTTTGTTGCTGTTCTTAACAAGTCACTGACTGACACACACCAAAGTTATCATTCATTTATTTCAATTTATTAAACCTGACAAATGAGCCAGAAAACCAAATTCTTTTATGTTAAACTAGTATTTTATTTACCCTTTTTATTCTACAGGTCAGTGAACTATTCTTTGTGTCTTTTTTTCTGGGGCAGGGAGATTAAGACAGGGTTTCTCTGTATAGTCTTGGCTGTCTTGGAGCTCACTCTGTAAACCAGGCTGGCCTCAACTCAGAGACACACCTGCCTCTGACTCTTAAGTTCTGGGATTAAAGATTAAAAATGCTATTGCTGGCATTTTACTTTAGAAATGCCCTTTCTATGTGGAAACGCACATTTTTTTATCTTAGTAAGACGTTTAATTGGGTATTATTAAAATTCACCCAAATTATTTATCGAACCCCATTTTTTAAACCTGGCCTATTCCATTTAGATAAAACAAAACATGTGAAATGTACAATATCATAATATGATGCTATATTGTATCACCTTGTACCTTACTCCAATTTAAAGCACAGGGAAGGTTACTATGGATAGAAGAATCATTTCTGATCAAAATACTGCATGATTAACAGCTATTTTCCACTTAAGAAGGCTGTTTTGTTGTTTCTCTTCAATGCTGGGTATCAAACCCAGGGCCTTGCATGCAGTCAGAGGTTTAGTAAGAGGCTCAGTAAGAAACTTTAGAAGGCTGTACCGTTTCAAACAAGAAGGCTACATTGTTTTAATCTGTGCTAGAAACTGCCTCCAAAAGTTGGCCTTTGTAGAAACAGTCCTAAGCTGTGTCCTTTGATCTATTCCTGTATTAAGGTGCTTTTAACTAAACTCCTGCAGTATGTACTAAAGAGACACTATCTAATGTAACAACCTCAGTGTCAAGTTTAATAGTTTATTTCTTCTTAATGGACATAATGCCTCCTGAAACAGAAAGCAGGTGTTTTTCCATAACGATCTAAGTAACACAGGTTAAATGAAAATAAATTATCTCTTCATACTTATTTTGTTGTTCTTAATCAGACTACAATACACAAATGGGTTACAAATGGGTCACTTTTCCTTTTTTTTCTGTATCTTTAGTTTTCACTATCTTCTACTTAATACAGTATTTTTTTCTAACTGCTTTACATATCTGTGATTAGAACATTGAACTTATACACAGTAATAGTTAAATTAAGTGAATAATTTAAATGATAAAGGCACTGAAATTGATTTGAGCTATTGGAAGGTCACCCTGTCAATGGAACTCTGAAGGAACTCTGAATTACTGTCATTACTGTCCTCTCTCTGCTTACCACTGTTTGGGGGTACATGTAGGAGAGTCAGGTTGCTAAAGGACTAAAAACAACTCAGTTCATATACCTCTTATTTGTACAATACCTGAACGCTATACATGCTTAACACAAGCACAAAGTCAGTCACGTTTACTGTACAGAGCAGGATTTCACAACAGTTTCTTCCTTTTCCAAGGTACTTTAAGAACATCTGCTCCCCTACAAAGACTAACTAGAAAGACCTCATCCTTATTTTCTGGTTAAATCATGTTAAAATGTTTTAAACAAGTAGTTATGAATGCTTCTAGGTTAATGGAAATGAAAACAGGATTTGTCTCATCAGAGAGAGTTGACACCAAGACAACCATTGGGAGCCTTGTGCTGCAGAGGTCTGGACCCCACCCTGGTGCAAAGCCAGGCTCTCTATTATCCACAAGACTATTAGTACACAGGCAGCTCTCACCAAGAGTCTCTTCTGCTTGACATCTAGTAAGAACCACAGATTCCCTTCAATGCCTGTTCCTTAAGCCCCCACTCCTTAGTTGCATCTTAGTCTGTTTTCATATTGGATTTGTTCATCTCCCCAAGGTTGAAGTTGAATTCTTTGAACACTTGTATAAGGACAATTCCCACGGAGACAGTTGTAAATCCACAGGCCATGCCTAAGAAGTCCACCAGGCCCACATTGCTCCACTCCCGGAAGAGGATGGCTGAAGCCAGTAGGACTAGCGTGGTAAACACCACGTAGTAGATGGCCCCAAACACAGAGGAGTCGAAGCACTCCAGGGCCTTGTTGATGTACCTGAATTGGACAATGATGCTGCAGCCCAGGACAGCCAGGAGCACCAGACACAGGCAGAGGGCTCTCTGACTGGATGGATTGTTGTGCAAGATGTCTTGGGCTGCCAGCCCAATGCCCTTGGTGGAAGGCACAGTGAAACTCCCCAGCAAGGAGCAAATGCTGATGTAGACCATGATGTTGGTGGGCCCGTGGGCTGGTGCAATCCAGAAGATCAACAGTAGCAGCATAAGCAGCACAATGCATAGGTAGCCCACGAACACTGAAAGACAGATAGCACATAGTGACCAGGGAAGCCATCCCACCAGACACTACCCAGAAGGCAGAGCTGAATGAGTGCCTGATCCCTTTCTACCACCCCTTCTCCCCTAAGGGGAGAGAAACCTAAGGGAGAACAGGCAGCTGCTCAACAGCCCATTCCACAGACTATCGTACAGTCATGGGAATTAGGAATGTAGTACAGTGGTAGAGTACATGCCCAACATACTCAAGGCCCTGGGTTTGAACCCAAGCATGGTAAAACAAAAATGTGTAGTTGCAAGCTACTGCAGCCACAAGGGTAACAGTAGGCCAGAAGAGTTGTCTTCATTGGAATGCCTGTGCCAATAAGTCTTTGCCTTGTGTCCTTTACCATTAAAGACCCCATTATAATTCTGCTTCTGGTTGGATACAGCCCCATCTAACCAGGCTACAACTACCCACTGCCCCTCCAAATGGATGGAAACATACTCTAATGAAAAAAGCCACTGCTAGGGCTCCTGCTAGGGCCAAGCCTGGAATAGCTGAAAAAATTGTGACCACCTCCATTGATGGGAAGCCCCCACAATGGCTCCCAATAAAAATGTGAAATCTTGCCCCAAAGTGTCTTAACTACTAATGTTTATTTCATCTACTCTATCAGTACCATTAAAAAACAACAACAAAAACCGTTTTTTAAAGGTTTAAAAAAACCCCAAAGCTAGTCACATGATGGACTTAATTTTCTCTTACAGACTGGGCCTGTTTTGTCATTCTGACTGGTCTGGAACACCTAAGTTTAAAGGATCTTCCCAACTCAGCCTTTTTAGTAGCTGAGACTGTAGGTACATGCCACCATTGTACATGGCCACAAGATGGATTTTCTTACTTCCACATCAGTTTCAACAAATATTTATAGAATATCTACCACAGACAGATGATACTAAGGGCATAAGCAAAAGCAAGGATAATCTTAAATGTGGCAGTGTCTAGGACCAACACAACTTCTAGTTCAGTGGTTCTCAATCTAAGTCCTACGACCTAAGACCATCAGACAACATGGATGCTTACATTAAGATTTATAACAGTAACAGAATTACAGTAATCAAGTAGCAACAAAAATAACTTTATGCTTGGGATGACCACACTATGAGGAACTGTGTTAAAGGGTCGCAGCACTAGGAAGGTGAGAACCACTGCTTTAGGGGATCCATACAATGGGTATGGGTAGGAAACAAAGAGCACACGACCATAAATTATCTTATATTTTTCACAAGTTCTGAATGTCTCCGTGGACTTCTAGATGAAGAATCTGTTTATTAAATTATAAATTATCAGAGCTATAAATTATATAACAAAGAAGTCCTTGTGAATGTTTCATAAATTTTTTACAAATACAACTCCCATGTAGGCTGAAGGATGACTATTCTTTTTCTTACTGGGATGTCAAGAGTTATCCTCCATTTCAGAGGGTCATACCACTGATGGCAAGTGTGCATGCTGATGGCATATGCTCAGAGTAAGTCACAAACATGACATCATGTATCAGTTTGTATCTATGTCTACAACATCTTTTTTCAGCACTCACACACTTTGTGTGGTCTGCCAACTTCATCATGCCTTTTCATATAGTTGTATTTGAGCATATAAATAAGAAGGTAGAGCTCTGCTATGGCTTGTTTATACAGTGAGGCATTATATTGATTGCTCTGAAATTCCATGTGCAAGGTTGATTTCACAGATCTAGAAAGCAGCTAGATACGCAAATCAGTCAGCAACAAGAGTGGACATGCAAACAAGCAAGCAGGCAGTGGGAGCTCAGGCCATCAGGAGTGAGAAAGGAGAACTATTTTGCCCTGTACTGGAGGCAGCCTCAGGAAAAGAGTCAAAGGAAGAATAGTTAAAAGCTGTGTGAGAGCCTCATCTACAAACAGCAAAAGTGGAAATGGAGAACAGAGAGACTGGTACATGTAAGGTTTGGAAGTATTGGTATAAAATCAAAGGAAGACTGAGTCCAAGTAGGCAGAGGGTCAGCAGCAGAGTGCAAATGTGGATCTGTCTAGGCTTGCTCTTGTGGGAAAGGTGGATGCAAAGAGCCTTGACACTGGAAGAGACAAAATCAAATGACATTTCAGAAAGGTCTCTAGAATAAAAAAGGCTGAAAGTAAGGCTAGTGGAGGTTAGCAAAATCGGGTCTCATCAATGGCAGCAATGAGGAATGCAGAGGCAGCCAGCCTAGTTAGATAAAGAAGGGACAAGAACACCAGCCACACGGGGGACTTGGCCAGCAGCCTCAGTAGCTATGTATGAGAACGAAGAATTCACAACCAGAAAACCTCTTTATTTTCCTCTCCTCAGCCAGAGTTTCTCATTTCTCAGATGCCCTCAGATGTATGACTTTTCAATCTGTGTGTCAAGCATGTTTTTCAACACTGTCCACTTTAAAGGATCCAGTTTATACTTTTTCTCACAAGTAACTTAACCTCATGAAACTTATGCCATGGATATTCTGTCTATCCGTTCAGATTTTGTCTCTAAATCTGTCCTTCATACATTAAAAAAGATTTATGTTTTCTCCCCTGAGGATAAGCTCGTGCTTCCTGGAGTGATGCTGCCAGCACCGAGCATGTGCACGTCTGAGCACACTCTGAGCACCTCCTTTTCTTTCTGTGGTGCAGTGTATCTCATCCGGGGCCTTGCTATTTTAACACTGAGATACAAACCCCTGTCTCACTATTCTCTCTCTAAATACCCTCACAGAACATTTTCTTCGACTTTCCATCTTTGAATATTAGGGGGTTTGGAAATATATTTAAGTGCTGGTTTAAATGCCTTCTGGGGCAACAGGTAATTGTGGTGTTGTACCAAGAGAGAGACAGAGAGAGAGAGAGAGAGAGAGAGAGAGAGAGAGAGAGAGCTGTCCACACATATACTAGCAGCCCTGAGTGGATTCTGTGGGTTAAAAAATGAGTACACATAGTTGAGAGGCTAAAGTGGGGTTATGGGAGGAGCTGTAGGAAAAAGAATGAGGGCAGATTTTATCAAAATGCACTGCTTTCTTTTGGGTTTTATTTATTTATTTATTTATTTAGATTTTTTTTTTTTTATGTGTTTGAGTATTTTACCTGCATGTATGCTTTTGTATTATTTGCATGGCTGGTGCCTAAAGAGTTCAGAAGAGGGCATCAGATTCCGCAACTAGAGTTACAGATGATTGTAAACTACCATGTGGATTTTGGGAATTAAAACTCACTCTTCTGGTAAAGCAGCAAGTGCTCTTAACCTCTGAGCCATCTTTCCAGCCCATCGAATTACACTGTGTATAGATGTATGCAATTCTCAATAAATAAATATATTTAAAAACATCTTAAAATCAACAAAACAAAGCTGGACCTGGTGTCATACGCCTGTAATCTGATCAGTTAAGAGGCTGAGGGAGGAGGACTGCTACAAGTTTGGGCCTAACCTGGGATACATAGCAAGCAGCCAAGCTACATATTGTGACCCTGACTAAGAAAAAGAAGTCTCAGTACTCAAACAGAGCAGCTCATAACTGAAGGTAGCGGCAAGTCAAGGCAGGTGTGACACCTCTGGGCTCCAAGGGTACCAGTACTCATGTGTACGTAGGCATGTACAAAGCAAAAATAAAAGTATAATTATATATACATAAATTACAAATGTATAAATAAGTTAAGATATGAACATATCAGAATCATTCACACTAATCAAAATTAGGGGGACTGAAAATATGGCTCAGAGGTACAATGTTTATTTAGCCTGCATAGGCCAAATGTAACCTATAGATATGTTCCTCTGGAAATCATGTGAACCCTTCAGGGCATTCTTCCTACTTCATAGAGTTGTCTAGTTTTTAATACCTTTGTCTTTATCCTCATACTCAGAAAATACTTTGGATTTGTTAAGAATAAGTAAATATTAAAATGTGAAATGTTTACAGATGTGGTAGTTTTAATGAGAATGACCCCTACAGGTTTGTATGTTTCAATACCTGATCATCAGTAGGTAGAACTGTTTGGGAAGGATTAAGACGTGTGGCCTTGTTGGAGGAGATGTATCACTGGGGAAAGCTTTGAGGTTTCAAAAGACTCATGCCATTCCCAGTGCTGTTTCTCCGCCTCCTACAAGTGGATCGAGATGTGAGCTCTCTGCTGTCCCAGCCAACATTCCTTTGCTCTACCATCAAGGACTCTTAACCCTCTGAAACCATAAGCCTAAGTAAATGCTTTATTTTATAAGTTGCCTTGGTCATGGTGTTTAGTTGCAGCAACAGAAAAGTAACTAAGACAATAGGCCTAAGTTACCAAAGGGAAATAAAGTCTTACCTAACTTCATTATGAATTCTCTAGGTAATCAAGCCAAACATAAAGTACCTCTGAAAACTGGGTTAGGTTTTTACTCACAGCCAGCTGATGTACACACATAAAATGGACAGCTAATCAAGACCTGTGATGAAAATCAGAGTAGACACTGTACATCTGTCCTGACAGAAAGTGCCAGGATGGAGTGGTACTGTTGAGATGTCTGGCTTCCTTGGGAAACACATTTGGCAATCCTGCTAAAAAGGAGTTACCTGGATTGGTCAGCTTCTCCTCCAACTCAGCCTGAGTTGTCACACTCTCAGACTTTGGGGAATGGATAATCAGCACGACAGAACCTGCACAGCTTAGCAGACACCCCAACTTGCCCAAGATGTTGAGTTTTTCCTTCAGAAGATAAGAAGCTAAAATGGACCTTCAATTAAATAAAAGAAATCATGACAGTTTAAATCAAAACTGATTTTACCAGTTAAAGATACTTTATCTACAAGACCCATACTTTCTTTATAGGTGTATTTTATTTTCATTGAGGTTTTTAAAAATGTTTTTGTTTGTATTTTGGCACCGGGAATAAAATCCAGGGCCCTGCACATACTTTAACACTGAGCAACATGTACAACCAGCATCATTTAGTTTTTGCAAATAGAAAAATTAGCTTTCCCAATAGAAATTTATTAAAGTTTTATTTCAATACAATTGGGTTTTTGTATCATTTTCATGCATAGCTAATATGTAGTTTATAACATCTTATCTCAGTTATCTTAAATGTATAAAATATGAATAAAAGAGACAGTTTTATGATTGACCAAAATATAAAAATATCCCTTCCTTATTTATAAAAGCAAACAACATATGTACACACAAACCAGAACAAAATAATGCTAATGGCAACTAAAGTATGGAAGAAGGAATAACGGTGGTTATTTTTCGCTAATATTAAAAACTTCAAAAATTATGGTATTAGTTTTTTCATATAAAAACAATGTATGAGTTCATAAAATATCAATGTGTTCATGTCTTATTTCCCATTATAACATCAGCATACAACCTGAAGTGGAAAAACTGGGCTTCTATTAGGTCATTCCTATTTTGTTATCTATGCTGAAGATATTCAGAGGACATGAATATCTGGGAACAGGATGCAACAGGTTCATGGATATATTGGATTGTTTTCTTTGACAAACAGGCCCTAGACAGGCTGAGCACTGAAGCTAAGGCTACAAGGCTAATGAAGAGGCAGGAGAAATGAAGTGACAATAAACAGTTAACATGAAAAAAGTACCCCCCCCCCCAGTATCATGTGTATTTTCTAGAGAAAAGGAGACTATGAGACAGAATCTCACTGTGCAACCCAGGTTGGCCTGGAACTCACGGCAGTGCTCTGCCTTAGTCTCCCATGAAGCACTGCACTCAGGTGGTTCACATCATAAATATCTGCCAATGGCCTGTTAAAGCAGGTTCCAGCCTGTGGTATTACTGGGAAATTAAGTTATTGGAAAGGGAAGGGAGAGGTGTAAAGCAAGTGAAGAGGGAGACAAGGGAAAGTAATGGAATAAATATTACAAAAGGGCAGAAGGAAAGGCTGTCTTGGGGGAAGGAGAGGGCAAGAGCAGGGTGGCCTGGAAAGGGCAGTAGGGGCTAGAAAAGAACAAAGTCAGGTATGTATGAAAAGGCCATAATGAAACCCATTATTCTGGGTCCAACTAAAAATTTAATTAAAAATACTTAAGAACAAAACCCGGAAAAAAGTGGAAGAAAAATTAAGGCCAAATGGTTAGACTTAAATATTGCTTTCCCAAGGGAATGAGAAGAGGAGCATGTGGCTGCAGGTGAATAAGAGCATAAGAGGCTGGACAGGGCTCCTCTCGGCTCTGAGAGGAGAGAGCCTGGGGTCACAGGAAGTGAGGGACAAAGAAAAACAAAATAAAACAAAACAAAAACAAACAGAGAATCAGTTCATCTTCTCAGCTGCCCTTGGAAAAGCAGATGAACAGGGTATCTGGGCTAGGTAATGAGCTTAAACTCTTTAAACTATGGTTCAGTGGCTATCCTTTCCTAGTTATTCAAATACTTGGGTGGAGCAGTTAAGACTATATTTATGTTGGAAGAAATGTCTCCGTGAACTGAGAAATCATTAACTTGTAGTTCAGCAAATGAGAAGGAAAGATGACTATACAGACCAGGGGCTGGAAGGCATGGGTAAGAGACCTGAGTCTGAGGCTCACCATATCAATGTACCACTATCATTTTCTGAATGCACGAACATAAACATTCGTAAAGCGGAAGTCCCCACCTCCTACCTTATGCTACTTTGTGTATAGTATACACAATATACTATACTGTATCCACAGTTTTGTCATGAAGGTCTAACAGTCAAGTTTGAAAAATCAACTGTATTGCTAAATAACATAATATGGAAAACACGGTAAAATATGCCTAGAGCTTAAATCAGGGCCAGGGTGGCTTATATTTTTGACTAGTTGGTCCCTAGTTGGTAGAACTGGTTGGAAAGGGATTAGGTGGTGTGACCTTGTTGGAGGAACTGTGACACTGTGGAGGATTTGGGGGTTCAAAGGGTTTGAGCCATTTCCAGTGCGTTTCTCTGCCTCCTGCTTATGGATCAATATAAGAGCTGTCCCTTTGTCCTGCAATTGTGGACTTTAACCTTCTGAAACCTTAAGCCACATTAAACACTTCGTTTTGTAAGTGGCCTTAATGAAGGTGTTTTGTCACAGCAATAGAAAAGTAAGTCAATGTTGCTGACAAAGAATCAGAAACAAAAGTGGAGAGTGTCACAAAACAGAACTAGGTTCACCTGGGACAGCTGTCAGACTGGGCCATGGTTGAATGGGACTGCCATGAATAAAAGCAGGACAATGAACCTGGACCACAAGGCCAGATCACCTCCCATCCCAGAATGCAACAGCCACTTGTAAAAGTTGGTTATTATAAGAGTTTCATATGCTGAAGTACACATTTCTTTATATATATTAATTTATTTTTTATTTATTACAATTTATTCACTTTTTATCCCAGCTATAGCCTCCTCTTTTGCCCCCTCCTACTCCCACCCTTCCCTCTTCTCCTCCTATGCCCCTACCCTAGGTCACTGATAGAGGAATTCCTCTCCTCTTCCATCTGACCCTAGCCTATCAGGTCTCATCAGGACTGGCTGCACTGTCTTCCTCTGTGGCCTGGTAAGGCTTTTCACTCCTCAGGGGGAGGTGGTCAAGGAGCCAGCCACTAAGTTCATGTCAGAGACAGTCCCTGTTCCCATTACTAGGGAACCCACTTGGACACTGAGCTGCCACGGCCTACATCTGTGCAGGGGATCTAGGTTATTTCCATGCATGGTCCTTGGTTGCATTATGGGTCTCAGAAAAGACCCCTGTGCCCAGATTTTTTTTAGAGCTCCTGTCCTGTCCAGGTCTTTTATCTCTCCCTTCTTTCATAAGATTCCCTGCACTCTGCCTAAAGTTTGGCTATGTCTCAACATCTGCTTTGATACCTTGCTGGGTATAGTCTTTCAGAGGCCCTCTGTGGTAGACTCCTGTCCTGTTCCTGTTTTCTCCCTCTTCCAGTCTGATGTCTGTCCCATTTGCTTTTCTGAGTGATGATTGATCATCTTACCCAGGGTCCTCCTTCTTGCTTAGCTTCTTTAGGTGTACAGATTTTAGTATGTTTGAAAGACTTTTCTCCTAATCTGAATTTTCCCCTTCCTTCCTTCCTTCCTTCCTTCCTTCCTTCCTTCCTTCCTTCCTTCCCTTCCTTCCTTCCTTCTTTCCTTCCTTACAGCATTCTCCTTGTATGTGTACCTATGCACCAGAAGAGGGCACCAGATCTTACTATAGATGGTTAAGAGCCACCATGTGGTTACTGAGAATTAAACTCAGGACCTTTGGAAGAACAGCCAGTGCTCTTAACCACTGAGCCATTTTTCCAGTCCTTAAATTTCCTTTCTTGATAACAACCTCTGGAACATGGTTTTAAAACGTGTGTGTATGTGCACATATGTGTGTTTGTGTGCATTCTATAGCATGCATCTGGAAGTCACAGGACAAATTATAGGAGTCTGTTTTCTTCCTTTAACATGTAGACCACAGGACTGCAGCCACCAGGTTTGACAGCAAACCTGAAGGCAATAAAGATTAAGTTTGTCTTTACCTGTTAAGCCATCTCGCTGGATCACTGCTTGTTTTAAATGTATTCTTTACTGAGAGGTGAGCTGTGAGTTGTTTCCTGAGCTCCACCATGCATCCCTCAGCTATTCCTGAGGTCTGCTGTGCCCCAGAAACATACAGGTTAGACCCCTCCATGCCAATCTCCTGCCTGCCTGGTCCCCCTGGGACATATCCAGCAACAGTGAGCTGCACTTTGTCCCCTGAGCTCCATCATCAGGCCCATGACTCTGCCTGCCTTCCCAAAGATGCCTGCAAAGGTGTGGGGGGGGGGGGGGGCAGGAACATTCAGGTCCACCTGGAGAACAGCGAGCAAAGGTGAGCAGCATGCTATTCCCTGAGCTTCATTGTCAGGCCCACAGCTCTGACTGCCTCCCGAAGAGTCCTGGCAGCACCAGGAACATCCAGTCAACACCAGAAACAACCAGATGGCTAAAGACCAGTGGAAGAACACAATCAACAAGATCTAGGGCAATATGATACCACCAGAGCCCAGTTATCCTACTACAGCAAGCCCTGGATACTAACACAGCCAATGCACAAGAAGATACAGTGCTATAAGAATGATAGAGGAAATGAATAAATCCCTTAAACAAATACAGAAAAACACAATCAAACAGGTAAAGGAAATGATAAAACTGCTTAAGACCTGAAAATGGAAATAGAAGCAACAAATAAAACACAAACTGAGGGAATCCTAAAGATGGAAAACCTAGGGAACTACAAACACAAGCATCACCAACAGAATTCAAGAAATAAAAGAAAGAATCTCAGGCATAGAAGATATGATTGAAGAAATTGATATACTGGTAAAAGAAAACATTAAATATAAGTTCCTGATACAAAACACCCAAGGAATCTGGGACACTATGAAAAGGCCAAAAGTAAGATAATAAATATAAGAATAGAAGGAGATTCCCAGCTCAAAGGACCAGAAAATATTTTCAACAAAATCATAGAAGAAAATTTCCCCAACCTAAAGAGATCCTTATAAACACACAAAAAGCTTACAGAACATCAAATAGATTGGACTAGAAAAGAAAATCCACCCACCACATAATAATCAAAACACTAAATATACAGAACAAAGAAAGAATATTAAAAGCTTCAAGGGGGAAGTGCTAAGTTATATATAAAAACAGACCTATCAGAATTATACCTGACTTCTCAACAGAGACTCTAAAAGCCAAAAGGGCCTGGATGGATATCTGTTTTATTAATAATAATTATTTATTACAATTTATTCACTTTGTATCTTGGCTGTGGCCCCCCTCCCTCATCTCCTCCCAATTCTGCCCTCCCCCCCTCTTCCCCTATGCCCCTCCCCTAGTCCACTGATATGGGAGGTCCTCCTCCCCTTCTATCTGACCCTGGCCTATCAGGTCTCATCAGGGCTGGCTACATTGTCTTCCTCTGTGCCTTGCTAAGGCTGCACCCCCAGGGGGAAGATGATCAAAGAACAGGCCACTGAGTTCATGTCAGAGACAGTCCCTGTTCTCCTTACTAGGACACCCACGTGGAGACTGAGTCTATGGGTTATATCTGTGCAGGGGTTTTAGGTCCTTTCCATGCATGGTCCTTGGTTGGGCTATCAGTCTCTGCAGGGACCCCAGGACCCAGTTTTGTTTTGTTTTGTTTTGTTTTGTTTTGTTTTGTTTTGGCTCTGTTGGTCTCCTTTTGACGCTCCTCTGGACAGATATCTTGAAGACTCTAAGAGACCACAGATGTCATCCCAGACTACTATACCCAACAAAACTCTGAATCACCACAGATGGAGAAAACAAGATATTCCATGACAAAAAGAAATTTAAACAATATCTAGCCACAAATCCAGCCCTACAGAAGATACTAGGAGAAAAACTCTAACCCAAGGAGGCTAACTACACCCAGGAAAACATAGGATATAACCCCACACCAGCAAAATCAAAAGAAGGGAATCACGAGGTCATGTGCACACACACAAATGCATGAGTGCACACACTCTACCACCACCAACACTAAAAATAACAGGAATAAGCAATACTTGGCCATTAATATCTCTCAAAATCAATGGACTTAATTCCTTGATAAAAGGAAATAGGCTAACAGAAAGGATCCATTCTTGTACTGCATACAAGAAACATACCTCAGCAATAACAAGAGACATTACTTCAGAGTTAAGGGCTAAAAAAATATTTTCTAAACAAATTAACCCAAAAAGCAAGCTGAGGTAGCCATCCTAATATCTAATAAAATAGACTTTCAATCAAAGTAAATCAAAAGAGATGAAGAAGGACACTTCATATTCATCACAGGAAAAACTCACCAAGATGACATCTCAGTTCTGAACATCTAAGCCGCAAATGCAAGAGAACCTACATTTGTAAAAGACACATTACTAGAACTGAAATCACACATCGAACCCCATACATTAATTAGTGGGAAACTTCAACACCTCCTCTCACCAATGGACAGGCCATCAATACAGAAACTATAGAGAAATAATGAGACAAACTGATGTTACGCATCAACTGGACCTAACGATATCGACAGAACATTTTACCCAAACACAAAAGAATATACCATCTTTTCAGCACCTCATGGAACCTTCTCCAAAATTGGCCATGTAGTCAGTCACAAAACAAGCCTCAACAGATACAAGAAAATTGAAATAATCCCATTTATTTTATCAGATTACCATGGATTAAAGTTGGACTTCAAGAACAAAGAATCAAACTCATGGAAACTGAACAATTCTCTACTTAATGACCACTGGGTCAGGGAGTAAATAAAGAAAGAAATTACAAAATTTCTAGAAGTCAATGAAAATGAAGGCATAATATATCCAAACTTAAGAGACACAATGAAAGCAGTGCTAAGAAAAAAGTTCATAGCACTAGGTACCTTTTAAAGAAACTGAAGAGATCTCATACTAGCAAATTAACAGCACACCTGAAAGCTCTAGAACAAAAAAGAAGCAAACACACCCAAGAGGAGTAAAGGTAGGAAATAATCAAACTCAGGGCTGAAATCAGTGAATTTGAAACAAAGAGAACTATACAAAGAATCAATGAAATCAAGAGCTGGGTCTTTGAGAAAAGCAACAAGATAGACAAAGCCTTAGCCAAACTAACTGAAAGGCAGAGAAACAATATCCAAATAAACAAAATCAGAAATGAAAAGGGGAACATAACAACAGACACTGAGGAAATTCAAAGAACCATTAGGTCATACTACAAAAGCCTATACTCCACAAAATTGGAAAATCCAAATGAAATGGACTATTTTCTTGACAAATTCCACTTACCAAAGTTGAATCAAGATCAGGTAAACATTTTAAATAGTCCCTTAACCCTTAAGAAAATAAAAGCAGTCATTAAAAGTCTGGCAATCAAAAAAAGCTGAAACCAGATGATCAAGCAGGCTTTATTCCAGGGATACAGGAGTGGTTCAATATACGAATATCTAGCAGTGTAATCCATGATATAAGCAAATTAAAAGAAACACACACAGACACAATCATCTTATTAGATGCTAAAAAAGTCTTTGACAAAATCCAACATGTTAAAAGTCTTGGAGAGATGAGGGATACAGGCACATACATAAACACAATAAAGGCAATATACAGTGGCCTAAAGCCAACTCCAAAATAAATTGAGAGAAACTTAAATCAATCCCACTGAAATCAGGGCAAGAAAAGGCTACTCACTATTTCCCTATCTATTCAATATAGTACTTGAAGTTTTAGCTACAGTAACAAGACAACTAAAAGAAAGCAGAAACAAATTGAAAAGGAAGAAGTTAAAGTATCACTATTCACAGATGATTTGATAGTATACATAAGTGACCCCAAAACTTCTACCAGACAACTCATATAACTGAGAAACACCTTCAGCAAAGTAGCTAGATACAAAATTACCTAAAAACAAAACAAAAACAAAAAAGAACCCCCCTAAAAAAACCCACAAAAAACAGTAGCCCTACTTTATGCAAATGATAAATGGGCCAAGAAAGAAATTAGGGAAATAACACCCCTCATAATAGCCAAAAATAATATAAAATATCTTTGTGTAACTCTAGCCAAACAAGTGAAACACTTTTATGACAAGAGCTTCAAGTCTCTTAAAAAAGAAATTGAAGAAGATATCAGAAGATGGAAAGATCTCACAGACAGGAGGCTAGCATAACTGTCCTCTGAGAGGCTTCACACAGCAGCTAATGGAAACAGATACAGAGACCCACAGCCAAACATTAGATGGAGATTGGAGGATCCTGTCGAAGAGGGCAAAGAAGGATTGAAGGAGCCAGAGAGGTCAAGGACACTACAAGAAAACCTACAGAGTCAAATAACCTGGGCCCATAGGGGCTCTCAGAGACCGAACCACCAACCAAAACATGCATACCTGTCCTTAATCCAGTATCAAGTTTTGATTACTATGGTGTTTATTTTATTTTACTTGAGACGAAGGCTCACTGTGAAGTCAAGTCTCATCTCAATCTTGATGTCTCCTATTGTCAGCCTTCTATGTGCTAGGCTTATAGGCCAGACCACAGGGCTCAGCTTCAGCTTTCCACATGCTGGGCTTACAGGCATACACCACAACACCCAGTTTAGCCTTCTAGGTGCTGGGTTTACTGGTATTTACCACAATACCCAGCTTGATTACTGGTTTTGAAAGAAGCTTTGAAGTCAGAAAGTGTAATTCCTCTACCTTTCTTTATATTTCAAGACTGTCCATCTACTTAAATTTTCCCCATCTGCACATAAATTTTAGGGACAGCATACCAATTTCTATGAAGAATTAAGATAGAATTTTGAGAGAATTGTACTGAGCCTACAGATTAATCTGAGAATACTATCATAGTAATAATATTATCTTTTCCTGGCCTGTAAATATGGGCCATTTACTACGTCTCCTTTAAATGCACTCAGAAATATGTGTTGGCACTAGCACCTGCTTGAAGTTGAGAAATACTTCCATAGTTTTCAGAGTGTGACTGCCCCCCCCCCCTTTTTTTTTTTGTAAAATTTATTCCTATTTCATTTACTTTGGTGCTATTGGATATGAAACTTTTATTTTTATTAAACATTTTGTTTACTAGCCATACATGCATATAATGTATTTGGATCCACTTTACTCCCTGTTCACTCCTCTTTAATTCCTTCCCATGCCCCCAACTTTTCTCTCCCAACGTCATATTATCATTCTCCCACCTACACACTCCCTTTCTTGCTCCCCTCCCTTTAACTTAATACCAATTGAGTACATTTAACCTTGTATGAGCATAGGGATGAGCTCTTCTACATGGATATTCTCTCAGGGCTATTCTCTCTGAAGAAAGGTGGTTCTACCTCTCCCAGTAGCCATCAATACTGGAAAAAGCTATGTGTCCTACAGGGAAAGAAAAATAATAAATAGTCTTACTCAGAACTGAACCCTTGAGCTACAATAATGACTGATCTGGCAGGATATGTTCACTGGTATAATAGTGGCAAAGATGGTAATTAACCACTTTCTATACCACAAGATGAAACTCAAGCCTGGAAGAGTTAACTGAGAAAAACAGAACAAAACAAAACAAACAAACCATCAAACAGGAACAACAAAACCCTGTGTGTGGCTAAAACATAGTACTATCATTCTACTAAATGAACATAGTAAATAAACTACCTCCTAAATTCTCGGCTTCATAACCATAAATGAGTGCATCTCCCAATTCTTGGAGGAGAAGTTACTTTTTACAGTAGATGGGGATTACAATAGAGACCCATAACTGATCAATGTGCAGAGAGGAAGAGACTGTGGAGTACTCAGATCTAAATGGGACGTATATCATATCCCTTCCTTCAGAGATCAATGCAAAAGGGAGCGTGGGCAGAAAGATATGAAGAGCCAGAGGGGTTGGATGTCTGTTTATTACCTGATATAATAGTATAGTTAACAGCATGTGTGAACTCCAGTGGTGTGACTGCTCGCACAAGACTTGCACAAAATCAAGCCAGCTAAAATCCCAACATTAAGTCTAATCCAGAAAGTTTTCTTCAGGGATGCCATTCCTGGGAGGCTACTCATGCTCCAAGTTGGTCCTACATCTGAACATATACAGAAGCAGTAAGTGGACTTCGTGGGTGTTTTAAATTTTTTTTCTAAAGAGTATATATGTAGGATGGAAAAAATCATTGGAGAGTATAAGAGAGGAACTACAGGGGAAGGGAAGGGAGTAGATTTAATAAAAATGAATTATATGCACATATAAATTTCCCAAATAATAGAATCATCATATTTGTTCCTTGCCTTTTCTTTTTTTTTTGAAGCTTTTAATTTTTTTTTAATTAAGAATTAGAAACTTGTATACTCTTCTTAAAACAGTTTCAGTAAGCTCTCTAGGATTGTGTTGTTTCTCCTAAATTACCTAACCTGGTGCCATATAATTATTTTCATTTCTGCATAGCTGTAGAAATGTTCTAACTTTTTTTCTAGTTTTAGTAAGTATAGTCTTGTCTTAGTCCATTTTCTCTATAAGCAAGTTGCTGTAAGTATCCCAAACTAGGTAATTCACAGAGAACAGAGGTTTATTCATATCAGTTCTGTAGGTTGAGGGTACAAGGGAATAGCACTTGAATCTGTGTAGCACCTTACATAGCACAGTGGAAGAAATCACAAGGCAGGATGAAGCAAGTGCATGAGCTCACGTCTTTCCTTCTTAAAAAGTCACTGATGTAGTCATGAGAACTGTCCTCCAGACACCATCTATGTAACATGCTTTTATCTAATATTGTCGTGGACTTAAGGAATGTTTTACCTATTTGTTTTTCTGTAAGTGGTTTTATGCCTGCATGTGAATCTGTGCATCACACACATCCCTAGTGGCTGTGGAGGCCAAACAAGGGAGTCAGATCCCCTGGGACTAGAGTTATGGACAACTGTGAGTCATCATGTGGGTGCTGGGAACCAAGCTGAGTCCTCTGGAAGAGCAGCCAGTGCTCTCAACCATAGAACCATCTCTATTATCTCTCACTTTTTTTTCCTGTTAAAATTGGCTACATAGATTCTGGAAGCTGTTTTCTGTACATTGAACTGTTTATATTTTCCAGATGGGCTAACCATTTTATCATAAAATATCCTTCAGTAGCATTTTTTTTTGTTTTTGTTGTACAGTTTGTTTTGTCTGGTAGGTAGCTTTTCTAACATCTTTACAGTTACTATTTAGATAATATACTTTGTTCTCCTTTTTAAGTTTTTAAAAACATTTGGTGCAGGGGCCATACATGTGAAATATGGGTGCCAGGGGTTGAAACTGGGTCATTTGGCTTTGTGACAAATGCCTTCACCAGCCCCCCGTGTCTTCCAATATCAACCTGTTTGTATTGCTGAACATATCACTTGTTTATGTCTAAAGATACTTTAAGGAGGGGAATCAATGCTAATGGCCTGAGGTAGAGAGGCCAAGGAGGCTGCCAAACAAGCTATGGTATACAAAACTCTGCTCAACATGTTCAACAAAGAAATATCTGACCTCAAATGGCAATAGTGTCAAGGTTAAGAAGCCCTGTTTAAAGAATGCCAAGGACAGAGAAAAGAATCTAAAACATCCACAAAAGTTATGTCTAAGTGAGGTCCTTTGGCATCAATTAAGATTATTCTTAACCCTATACCCCTTTCTGTAATTTGGAAATTATTTCCGAATAAGTTTTTTTAACCCATGTTAAAGTATATTGTGATGATTACTTTTATCATATATTAAACTGTTGTGTATTATAGTGGACCTATTTGAGGGGGGCTCTCTGTTCTATTTAAAAATATAAACTGATTTTCTGTCCAGTGCCATGTTCTTTTATCATACACATATATACTTTGCCATCTTTGCTTTTTTTTCCAATTTAATTTGATTTGCTTATTATTATTTTATTTTATTTTTCAGAATGTTCCATTGCTTAAAGCATACACATAGTTCTGTGTTTGAAGCCTAAGACCACAGCAGGGACAAGTCCTATACTTCACTGGGTGAATAACACTTCTTGTGAGTAGTGGGTCACTTAAATTATAAAATGGCATGAGAGTTGACATACATGTCAAATGTGCCATGTTCAAAGACCATGGAAACAAATGGGGAAAGCAGAGGAGTGATTCCAAGCATAAGCACCATTCCTGCCTTCCCAGACTTTCTGGGGCACCCAAAACACAAAGTGACATTAATATCCAGCATATGTTTCTAGGGAAAAAGGGAGAGGGGAAGAGAAAAGAAGGGAAAGTGGGGGGACTGGGAGAGGAGAGGGAAGGGGCACCCTCGGGATGTAAAGTAAATGGACTAATATAAAGTTTAAAATAAAGTTATCACATTGGTCTCTACAAGGATTGGGGTCTGTCTGGAATAAAACTGCAGCCAATATACTCATGAAATAAAACAGCTTATTCCTCTTCTCTCCTAGACTATTTATTAATATTGTCTTCAAAGGTAAACAGAACCTCAATATCTTTGTAGTCATAAAGATCTCATAAAAACAAAACAAAACAAAACATTTTTCTCCTCAAGATCCAGCCACACCACTCCTAGGCATATATCCAAAAGAGGCTCAAGTACACAATAAGGACATTTGCTCAACCATGTTTGTAGCAGCTTTATTTGTAAAAGCCAGAAGCTGGAAACAACCCAGATGCCCCTCAACTGAAGAATGGATACAGAAATTGTGGTACATCTACACAATGGAATACTACTCAGCAATTAAAAACAAGGAAATAATGAAATTTGCAGGTAAATGGTGGGATCTGGAAAGGATCATCCTGAGTGAGCTATCCCAGAAGCAGAAAGACACACACGGTATATACTCACTCATATAGACATATAATATAGTATAAACCTACTAAAATCTGTACACCTAAAGAAACTAATCAAGAGGGAGGACTCTGGCTAAAATGCTCAATCCCCACTCCAAAAGGCAAAGAGGATGGACACCAGAAGAAGAAGAAAACAGGAAACAAGTTAAGAGCCTCCCACAGAGGGCCTCTGAAAGGCTCTGCCCTGCAGACTATCAAGCAGATGTTGAGACTTATGGCCAAACTTTGGGCAGAATGCAGGGAATCTTATGAAAGAAGTGGGAAATAATAGTATGAGCTGGAGAGGACAGGAGGTCCACAAGGAGAGCAACAGAACCAAAAAATTTGAGCACAGGGGTCTTTCCAGAGACTCATACTCCAAACAAGTACCATGCATGGTGATAACCTAGAACCCCTGCACAGATGTAGCCCATGGCAGTTCAGTGTCCAAGTGGGTTCCATAGTAATGGAACAGGGACTGCTTCTCACATGAACTGATTGGCCTGTTCTTTGATCACCTCCCCCTGAGGGGGGAGCAGCCTTACCAGGCCACAGAGGAAGACAATGCAGCCACTTCTGATGAGACCTAACAGACTAGGATAAGAAGGAAGAAAAAGAAACCCTCCCCTACCAGTGGACTTGGGGAGGGGAGTGTGTGGAGAAGGGGAGGAACGGAGGGATTGGGAGGGGAGGAGGGAGGGAACTAGAGGGGGGATACAAAGTAACTAAAGTATAATTAAAAATAAAAAATAAATAAAAAAAAAACATTTTTTTAGCAAGCCACATGTTTGGATGGGGTTTGTTCCTACAGATACTAATGTTGAAATTTGGCTTGCAATTTTAAAAGGTGATCACATTCTAAAGAGATTACTGCACTGGGCAGGGGTGGTGAACATCTTTAATTGTGGCACTTGGGAAGCAGAGGCAGGCAGATATCTAAGTTAGAGGCCAGCCTGGTCTACAGGGCTACACAGAGAAACGAAGAAAAAGAAAAAGAAGAACAGGAGGAGGAGAGAGAAAAAGAGAGAGAACAAGAGAGCAAGAGAGAGAGAACGAGAGAGAGAGAGAGAGAGAGAATATGTAGCTCTCACAGGACTAAATTTGTTGCCACCAAATCAACTGTTGTAACGTGGGAGTTCCCTCTGGGTTGCCCACTTCGCTTTTTGCCAAGGAATGAAGTAGTCTGCAAGCCTCACAAATGGGGTTGCCTGGGTCTGGAGAGACAGAGCTCAGTAGGTAAGAGCATATGTGGTTTGCCTAGAGACCACAAGTTCAGTTCCCAGCCCTGACTTAGTCTAGCTCCAGGGGATTCAACATCCTCTTCTGAACTTCCAGAGCACCTGTACATACATGTACACATAGCCACATACAGACCACACATATACACATAACTAAAAATAAAAATAATTGTTTCAAAAATATAAGTAAAATAAAAACAAACAAATCTTTATCCAGATGTGGTGCTATACAACTTTAATCTTAGCAGTTGAGAGACAGAAACAGGTAGACCTGTAAATTCAAGAACAGCCTGGTCTACAAAACGAGTTTCAGGACAGCCAGGGCTACATACTCAAAAGATTAAAAAGAAAGAAAGAAAAATGGGCTGTCCAAATTGTACTTTGTAGCTTCTGGAACTACAAACCAAAATTAAAACCTTGTTTATTTAAAAAAAAAAATGAGCCATTCCCATCACTTTGTTACAGCAAGAGACAATGATCTAGTCATCAACTTAATAGAAAGGGTGATCTTTGACAGCTGTCACTCTTTAAATCTTTATTTATGTGCACATCTGGGTAATTGGAGAATAAGCCTGGTCATATTCCTAGTCCAGGAGACCTGGTTCCTTATCACAGGCAGGTATTTCAAACCATGAAACTCCAACTTGAGAGTGTGTAAGATCCCAGTTGGATCATCCCTAACACAGTCAAACGAAAAGCTCACCCAGAGTATCTATATGCTGGACTGTATGATAACAAACCCTCTTCAACATGCATTGATGCCCAAATGTCATATACCCTGCTTCAGTAGCTTGCTGGAATAAGGTGGGAGAATGCCTGTCTAGCACAGGATGCTAAGCACCCACATAAAATACAAACTGACATTACACACCAAGGTCTCTAAGAATAACATGCCATGATATTAGGAAGACTCTAGGTTCTAAGAAGTTTCCCAGAGCAAAGCCCTGGGGAGTAAACAGTGGCAGACTCAATAAGTATGAATAAACTAGGATACAAAATATAATGAAGTGAGTCCTAAGAGAAGTATTAGTAATGGAAATATGAACTCTAAGTACAAAAGACCTATCTTCATCAACAATTTTATTTTTAAAACAGAAACATTTATAATGGAAGGGTTTTTTTCCTATGTAAATTGAATATTAAATATCAAAACAGAATGTCAGTTCTCACCCAAATGGTACTCCAAGGGCACCCAAAGGAGTCACCAGGACTGTAGGGACCGCAGTGTAAGCTAGGAAGTTTCCAATCTGGCCAACAGCCACTGTCAAAGAGAATCACAAGGATAGCAACTTGCCATTACCAGCCACCCTTTTTATCACCAATCAACATTTTACAAGACTGTTCTGAAAAGGCTTCTTTTACACCATTTCTGAGGAAGCAAATCTACACGTTCACAGATCCCAGTGGCTGAAGTTCACTGGTCTGGGGAGTAGTCTCAACTCTCATATTGTGATGTGACCAGCATTATCACAATAAGAAGTGCAACACTGAATATATTTTTTATTGTTTTATAGTGCCAACACTCAAAGTAGTTTATTCTACTTTGAGTTTCAGTATTTGTACACACTACAGTAGTGCACCAAGGCTCCCTACTGCTTTTGACTACAACTTCATATCCAGTGACCAATCTTGCCTCAACAAGTCGGGCAGAGCTTCCCAACTGCCTTCACGTGACCTCAGACCCGCTCTAGTGGAGAAGCTGGCCAGAGCTGGGTTGCACAGGACTCCTGGGTGCACCACTCAAACACAGCTTAAAAGGGAGTTCCCAATGAGCACAATTAGCCTCAGCTAGGTAGCATTTTGTTTAAAAGGCAATATATGACAAACCATGTAACTTAAAAAAAAAAGGTTGATTTTTTTTTTAAGTTATAGCATGTGATCTTTGATCTGTTCTTTGAGTCAAGAATCTTCTTTGTTACATCAAGTGTGCTCAGAAAACAAGTCAGCCTGAACAACCGAAAGCGACAGCGCTGTGACAAAAGAATTTGAAACTGCTTGACTTCTCCACACCCAGTGTGACACCCAGCAAGGAGCCTATGCCTCCTTCTCCCAGGTCATCATTCCATATTTTCTCATCTACTTTCTTCCAACAAAGGGGAGGACAACAGGAAGAGAGAGTGAATGTGGAGTGCAGAGAGTGGGATGTATGGGAGACCTTCAAAGCCCTCTCCACCCCTGCCCAGGTGAATAGCTTTACAAAGAAATAAAAAGACCAGAATCTTGACTCTAGAGGCTACTTACTTGCAATTGTGCCAGCCCACCATACAATGTCTGTTAAGTAGGAAGTACCTATAAAAAAGAAATGAGAGGAATATCAGGAAAGCAGGTTTATTTAGTGGTGTGTGTGTGTGTGTGTGTGTGTGTGTGTGTGTGTGTGTGTATGTGTGTGTGTGTTATACGTACATGTCTGTAGGGGTATGCAGTATGCACAGCTGTGCACACACGTGTGCAGAAGCCAGAAAGGGAATCAAGTATCCACTTCTATTGTTCTCTTATTTGCCTTATTTCTTTGAAAGGGGGTCTCTCCCCAAACCTGGAATTCAAGTTTTGGTTTTTTTGTCCTGCTCTGGAGTTATAGATACTCATGAAGCCATTTCCAGATTTCTGCATGGATGCTAGGATATGAACTCAGAGCCTCAATAATTATACAACAAATATTCTTACCAACTGAGCATCTTCCCAGCCTTATGTAGTAGATTTATTTACCATATATGGGTGCTGGAGAGATGGCTCAGAAATTAAGAGCACTTACTACTCCTGCAGAAGACACAAATTCAATTCCTAGCATCCATATCAGGCAGCTGACAACTGTCTGTAACTCAAGCTCCACCCTCCGAAGACATGTGTACAAGCTATATTATTCCCCCTACATGTATAATTTAAAATTTTTTAATATTTTTAAAAGCTCTACATGTCAACAAGTAAGAGATTTACAATGACACTTAAGAGAAACCTTCACATAAAAACTAAATTAAAGAAAAGTGTGTTATCTTGCTTATCCAGATCATAAGTTATCTTTAGTCTAGCAATGAGAAGTCACTAAAAATAGTAAAGTTGGGTTTGGGCAGGTTATTTGTTTTTTTTGGTTTTTTTTTCTCAACTGACACAGGCTGACCCAAAAGACAAATAACTTGCTCATAGATTTGTTTTCTTTGGCTAAATGAGCCACTATCTAAAACATAAATATTCTTGGGAGTCCCTACTATTCTCCTGCCTCACAGGGTTTTTTAATTTTTAATTGTATTTATTATTGCTATGTATATGTAGGGTTATTTTTACCTTACACCCAATCTTAAGGTGATTGTAAGGTCCAGAGGAAACACCATTTCCCCAAATTCTGGCAATTAGACAAAAGCCAGCATTCCTCAGGAACTCTGAAGCCAGTTCCCCTCTACCAAAATGGACCATTTCCCTTATGACTGGCAGAAGGGCAAATGGCTGTCTGTGGTGTTTATAACAAAGTACATGCTGGCCTCCAGGCTCCCTCAGTATCATGAGTACCTGTTACACATTTCAGGGTCCATGAGCATATTCTCTTCTCCTCCCCTGCCCTAAACTCCCCCAGCTCCTGCCCCTCCCCCACTATTCATTCTCCTTATAACCCTGCTCTTTTGGCTATGTTCCCTTTTTGGCCTGTGCTGTCTTCCTCTCTCAGTCTCCCTCACTCCCACTCTCCCTCTCTGCTCTTCTTCTACCTCTCTTCTGACCAGTCTTCTGGCCATATTAAGTCTACTTCTCTCTTTCTCTGCTCTGGGCTCTTCCACATGCCTCTGGCTATTCTCCCCCTCATATCTACAATAAAAGCTTTACCCCAAACCACACCATTGAGTGGTCATGTTGTCAGTTTATACAGTGATGTCTGGGGAATTATCTCCGTAACTTTAGGTTCATGTGTTGCCTACAGTAAATGGTCTGGTATATTTCAGAAAGGTAGCCTACAACACAGCAAAAATAAATAAGGTCTAATGGTAGGGAAGTAGCGAGTAAGGTTAGTTAGGCGTCACTACACGGTGTCAGCAAGAGCAAGCAGGTGTTGGGAACCTGCAGGGCCCTGAGCAAGGAGAAAATGCATGCGTGTGTGTGTGTGTGTGTGTGTGTGTGTGTGTGTATTTAGAGGTGAGTAGATAACTTCTGGAAGACAGTGTCTTCTCCAACCGTAAGTTCCACTGATTAAACTCAGGTCGTTAGGCTTGCACTCAGTGTGCAACAATGATTGAATGACTCAGCATGAGCACTCCATGAGGACTGCTCAAGTTGGAGCAAATGCATCTTGCATGACGAAATGGCCAAGGATGGAATGCTCTGGTTTGAATATGAAATGTCCCCCAAAAGATCACGTGTTTGGACATATGGTCCAAGCTTTTAGTGCTGTTGGGAAGGTTATGAAACTTGAAGTAGATGCCTGCTGGAGGAAGTGTGTCACCAGCTGTGTCTTGATGTGAGATAGCCTGGCTCTCTGCTTCCTGGCTGCAGACACAAAGTGACCAGCTACCTCATGCACCTGCAGCCATGTCTTTTGTTACATAAAGGATGGATTCCTTCTTAACCTGTAGGGCTTATGAAATAATCTTTCCATTGAGTTGTTTCTTGAGAGGAATTTGGTGACATCAAGTAGCAAAGCAGCTAACAGCAAGGATCACTCACAGTACAACTGTTGCCCACAGCAAGAATCCTGTGAATTAACAAGAAGCATGACTGAGGTTAGAGAAACAGATCCCAGAGGCACCAGGACAAACACGTGAAAGCAGCCAAGATTAAGGAAAAACTGGAAATGTTCTCAAACACTGGGTACATACGTGATAAAACCACATTGTCAGAAAGAATGCACAATATGTAAGTGGCCCATAATGGTAACAGGGGCCCAACCTTATCTCTTCTGGAACCTGGACCTCATCCAGCTGTGTCTCATTTTTAAAGTTCATTTGTTTCTCTCATCTAATTAACCATCACTTTTCCCATTCCATGTGTCTTTGTCCAAATCACTGTTTGCAGACACAGAACCTGGCAATTTCAGCAGGTGTGCTCTAAACTCAGATGTGCACCTGTAACTGCTGTCAATTAGCCAGCCAATAGGGAAGCAGGAAAGGCTTTTGAATGCTCTCATCCCTAACCACAACACTATTCTCTTCTTCCTCAAATACTTGGAGACGATGGGAAAGTTCCCGTGGAATGCCTGATCAAAGCCTAGGGAATCCAGATTCAAACTCTCTTTTCTCATCTTTCCTTTTACTGGTGCCCAAGTTTGACTCCTATTGCAAAGAAAACCAACATGCAAAAAAAAAAAAAAAGCTTATTTGGCTTACATTTTCCAATCACACACAGTTCATCTTTGAGAAAAGTCAAAGCAGAAACTCAGACAGGAGCCATGGAGTAACAGTGCGTACTGGCTTAGTCTTTATGGCTTACTCACCCTGCTCTTATACAACTCAGGACCATTTGTCCAGGGATGGTCCCCCACCCCCACGATGGACCGGGACATCCCACATTAATCATTAATCGAGAAAATGTTCCACAGATTTCCTTACAGGCCAATCTGATGGAAGCATTTTCTAAAATTAAACTGATAAATGGTTATCTGGGAGAGTCCACCTTTAAAGCAGAAGTTCACAGGAACCCACATGGACCCCAGACAATCTATAAGACACCCTCCCAAGGACTTCTGCACACATGCAGCTGCCTGTCACCCATAGGCATTTAATAGGTCACATGGACATCAACAATGCCAATGTCAGACGACCAACCGAGGTGGTAGCACTTAAATGGGTTTGAATAGTGTTGATAGCCTGCAGGTGCCATCCTCTGAGTACCACTCCATACAGCCCCAGACTTTCTCTGACACCACTGACATTCTCTTGTTCACATCCACTCTTTCTTCCTTCCAGCTTCCTAGGAAGGCCCACTAGGAATGACAAGGAATGGCATACTCATGAAACACTTGGCCAGACTACAGCAACTCTCACCTGTACCTTCCACTTGAGATAACTCTCCAGGATCTTCCCCAATGATCCTACATTAGGGAAGAGGGTGGACTCAACCCTGGCAACTGCAGGTTCTCAACACTTGCCTGTTTCACATGTTAACACTACTGGTGACTCCTAACTGCCTTTGCTCCCTATGTTCCTACCATTGGGCTTTATTTACTTGTGTTGTCACAGGCTACCTTTCTCAAATTCTCCTGACAGTTCACTCTAGGCAACACTAGCCTAAGGATATGGAGATAATTTCCCAAGAAAAAGACATCACCGTAGGGGTGAGGCCTAAGGAAAACTTTAAACAGCATTAAATAGCAACCTAAAAGCACAAACCATAGTCACGCATTTGCATTTAAGCAAGCTTTTTCTCTGAAACTAGTCATCTAATAACTCAGGAGCTGGGGAGTATCCCATCTAGATAAAAGAATCTCAGAGCAAGGACATTCCAAGACTTAATCCCAAGAGACAGAAACAAATTAAGCAAATGGTTCAACCCTTTGGCAAAGAAATGAGGAAAAACCAGAAAAACTGGAGATTAAAACTGGTGTTTCTAACTGCACCACAACTAGGGTCAAGCTAACCCAGAGATACCAGGGTTCAAATGATGAGAAAGAGGACACTCTAGCCCCTCAGATCTCCTTGAGGACTCATGTAGACAAAAGGGACATTATTTTTCTATTTCAAAAGCTCTGGTACTTGTCTCTCTCTCCTCAGGATCTTTATGGGAAATCTGCTTTCATTTCACTTAGACATTACAACACACCTTCAATGTGAAATAAGTTTAATCCTGAGAACCTAAAAAAAAAAAAAAAAGGTTACTGTAACACCACAGGCCTCAAAACCAGCTGGATGGGGAAATTCAGCCAAAAGACATATGTGTATACTGCAGCAAAACCTATTTTGCAGGAGTCAAGGAAAATGGTCTGAACTGTCATATGTTCATGCACCCATGGTTCTCTATTAGGAAAGGAGACTATGTAATGCAAAAACAAATGATAATCTCTGCTGGTGCCCAAACTCTGCTTTTCCAAAAGAACACCATGGGATACATAGAGACCCTGCCTCAAAAACAAAAAACAATGAGCAATTGTTCCCATTCCATAAAGGGCCAGCGTCCATATTTTTCTACTTACCCCAAGTTACCAGAAGAATGGAACCCAGCCCTTCAGGCCATTCAAAGAGTGGAGCTTCCTATCAACCATCCTGTGGCACTCCCCTTAAGAGAAATGTCTAGACTACTGGTGACGATTTAAGTCCTTTTTCACTTACAGATTTTCAATAATACAGGAGCTAGGAAGCATTTCTGAGGAACATCCTATTTACTAATTATTTCTGGACCTTAACTTTAGCTTATGACCTCACAAGGTAAGACCTATACTTATGCCTGCTTACTTCTTACATCCCTGGAGGAAAACAGAATCTTAGAGGAAACTTTAAAAATGCATACAAACAACTCTGTTCTAATGAGTACCTCTCAGATCAGGAAACCACTAACTAATGGGGATTCTAACTCCTTATCAGAGAATCATAGGTATGGGCAGATTAGAAAGCCTTATTGCAGGAATAAAAAAAAAATACATTTAAATGATTCTGAGAACATCAGAGAATATACTTTCAGAAAGGAAAAAAATCCTCCCCTATTTCCCAACAGGCTAATTGAGGCTTTCATTAATTCATCAACATGGATCCTACATTCTCCAAAGTATAAGCTCTTCAGGTTAATGTTTTATTATCCAGTAAGCACCAGAGATTAAAGAACACCTCAGGACATGGTATACACTCACTTATACGTGGATATTAGCTTTATAATATAGGATAGCCATACTAAACTCTACAGACCTAAAGAAGCTAAACAATAAGGAGGACCTTAGGGAGGATGCTTAATCTCATTCAGAATGGCAAACAGGATAGACACCAGAAGAGGTGGCAGAGAGGAAACAGGATGGGAGCCTACTGTAGAGGGTCCTCTGAAAGGCTCTACCCAACAGGGGATCTAAGCAGATACTGAGAGTCATAGCCAAACTTTGGGCAGAGTGCAAGGAGTCTCATGGAAGGGGGGGGGAGAGTAGAAGGACATAGAGGGGACAGGAGCCCCACAAGGAGACCAACAAAGCTAAAAAGCCCAGGGGCCCCTGCAGAGACTGTACCAACCAAGGACCATGCACAGAGAGGACCTAGACACCCCTGCTCAGAAGTAGCTGATTGGCAACTCAGTGTCCATGTGGGTACCCGAGTAAGGGGAGCAGAGGCAGCCTCAGTCTGAACTCAATTGCCTGCTCTTTGATCAGTTGTCCCTGGGGATACGGTCTTGCCAGGCCACAGAGGAAGAGGATCCAGGCAGTCCTGATGATACTTGATAAGCTATGGGCAGATGGCAGGGGAGGAGAACTCCCCCTTTAATTGGACTAGGGGAAGGGGATGGGGGGAAGAAGAAGGGAGGGTGGGAATGGGAGGAGTTGAAGGAGGGGGACTTCAATCAGGATATATAATGAATAAATTGTGAAAAAAATTAAAATAAAAAAAAGAATGCCTTGGGAACTAAAGATAAGACCACAGAACCCTCACACTTAGCTGCTGGACACTGCTCTCTTAATGTTTAACAGTCAAGATCTAGAGGAAGACCAAAAGGAACAGAGATGATTATATTTGCCCTTAAAGACAGTGGCTAGACCTATCCAAAAGATCCACATAAACCTCAGAGATCCCAGAGAGAGAAGGGGGGACTGGTTTCAGGACATTGGGCATGTAAAAGCACCAACCACTACCTCCCCATCCTGAGTGTTCAACATGTAAGGACCTGGAAGTCTAGCATTGGAAGGTGGACTGATGTTGTCTCTGAGAAGAAAGGACTCAACTCCCAACATCATGGCCACCTTACAGGGCTCGAGGGTGGTGAGGGAACAGGCTAGCTCCTGATCCCTGTTGAAGTACACTGAATTATCCTTGAAGTAGTGGGTAAGAAAACTAATCTGTTATAAAGTGAAGCCACTCACTTGCTTTCCTTGCAAACCTATTTTCCTGATAGTTTGGGGTGGGGTGTCCCCTCCAAGACAGTATTTTACTACCTCAAGCATCTGCCAATTTGAAAATCAGGTTTTTAGTTATATATTCCTGACAATTCCCCAATGCCCTTCTCCCACCTTGGAAAGAAACCTGTTGCAATTCCTAGGGACAATCTTCTAATTCTCTAGGGGCTCTAGAGCTCTGATAACTCTAGCCTCCAAAGTACCCCCAAGAAAGTACCCCACAAAAATGGACCTGACTGTTACGGGTACAAGTATCCCTGAATGAGCTAAAACATCTTGCCCCAGTTCAAAATCCATTCAAAACCTGGGATAAGTTATTCAATCAAAACAGATACATAAAAGAGGGAAGTTGAATTAGAAATATAGTCTATCATTAAAACTTCTATACAACATGTCTTGCTGGTCATGTCAGTTTCCCTGTAAAACCCTAATCCTCCTGGTACATAAGGTGAGTGGATAAAGCCAACTGGTCCAAGGCTCTGTGCTTGTCAATGAGTGGTAATTCTACAGAATCCTCTGATGGCATGATGGCCATTACACTCTCTAAGTCTACTAAGTGGTATACAGCTGTGATGGTTTATGCTAACTGTAAACCTGACAGGATCTGCAGTCTCCTTGGAGACAATGTGAAGGGTCTTTCACATTATGTTAATTGGTCTGGGAAGTCCCACCCTAACTTCTGTACTAAATAAAAAAGGGAATTGAGTACCAGCATTCATTACTCTCTGCCTTCTGACTGCAGACACCACGTGATCAGCTACCTCCCCCTTCTGCCACCATGACTTCCCAGCTGTGATGGACTGACTGGATCCTAAAATTCGGAGCCAAAACAAACCTTCCTGAAGTTACTTTTGACAGGCATTTTTTTTTTTTCACAGCAAGAAGACAACTGATATAAGAGTGGCAGAGCCAAAAGATACTCTTTTCTGCATTCCTTTACACCCTGAACCTTGATTGGTTGCTTTGTTTTGTTTTGCTTTTGCATGAAGACAACCAATCACTGGACCATCCCATCAGTGCATGTGGACAACCTCCTCTCAAGGTTTCAGAGACAGACACCATATTTTGCTGCATCATTAAGACCTTAGGTAGAGTCTTTCAGAGGCCCTCTGTGATAGACTCCTGTCCTGTTCCCTGTTTTCTCCCTTTTCCGATGTCCATCCCATTTGCCTTTCTGAATGAAGATTGAGCATCTTAGCCAGGGTCCTCCTTCTTGATTAGCTTCTTTATGTGTACAGATTTTAGTATGTTTACCTGATAGTATATGTCTAATATCCAGTTATAAGTGAGAATATACCCTGTGTGTCTTTCTGCTTCTGGGATACCTCACTCAGGATGATCTTCTCTGGTTCCTACCATTTGCCTGCAAATTTCATGATTTTCTTGTTTTCAGTTGCTGTAAACATACCACAATTTTTGTATCCATTTCTCAGTTGAGGGACATCTGGGCTGTTTCCAGCTTCTGGCTATTACAAATAAAGCTGCTATGGCCTCTGAAAGACACTACCCAGGGTATCAAAGCAGATACTGAGACTCATAACCAAACTTTGGGCCGAGTGCAGGGAATCTTATGAAAGAAGGGAGAGATAGAAAGACCTGGAGGGAACAGGAGCTCCACAAGGAGAGCAACAGAACCAAAACATCTGGGTACAGGGGTCTTTTCTGAGACTGATACTCCGACCAAGGACCATGCATGAAGATAACCCGGAACCCCTGCACAGATGTAGCCCATGGCAGCTCAGTATCCAAGTGGGTACCCTAGTACCTAGTACCCTAGTAAGGGGAGCAGGGACTGTTCTCTGACATGTCTCTGTCATGAACTCAGTGGTTGACTCTTTGATCACCTCCCCCTAAGGGGGGAACAGCCTTACCAGTCCCAGAGGAAGGCAATGCAGCCAGTCCTGATGAGACCTAATAGACTAGGGTCAGATAGAAGGGGAGGAGGAACTCCCCTATCAGTGGACTTGGGGAGGGGCATGGGAGGAGATGAGGGAGGGAAAATGCGATTGGGAGGGGACGAGGGAGGGGGTTACAGCTAGGATACAAAGTGAATAAACTGTAATTAATAAAACAATAAATAAATTTTTTAAAAAGAGAGAAAAAAAACAGACCTTAGGGCCTAGTTTTGGCACAAGGAGCCATTCTACAATTTGTAGGTGATGATTTAATAACTACAAAAGAAAGCTCAGATAAAAATACCACCAAAATCCTAAACTTTCTCATACTTCAAAGCCACCAGATTTAGGGGGAGAAAAGGCCAAATAACTCTGCAGGAAGTACAACCACACAACCACAGCCACATCAAATTAGGGATAATGGAACTACTTCAACCAAAAACAAGACAGCTACTTGAACATGGATGGATTTTGTCAAATTTGGATTTCCAAGTTTGGATTAACGACAAAACCTCTGTATGCAGCTGTTAAAAGCCTAGATTCTGAGACCTTCAACCAGGACGCTCAATCAAAACAATTTTTTAATCAGATAAAGTGGGCTCTCATGGAAGCCACAGCTCTCGACATGCTTGATCTCCAAAATCCCTCTGTGTTATTTGTTGCAGAAAAGCAATTTTGTTATATTGATTAAATATTTAGGACAGATCTGAGACATATGGCCTAATTTTCAAAGAAACTAAATGTCCAAGCATCAGAACAGCCACCCTATCTAAAAGCTATGGTAACTGCAGCACTATTAATTGAAAGAACTTCTACACTATCTCTGTGTGAAGCATTAGAAGTTCTCATGCCCCAGCAGGAAAAGGACGCATTTGAACTAAAGGGCACCTATAATTAACCAGAAGTAGACTTAAAATAATACCACGCAATGTTAATTCAGAGTAACTACTAAAATGGTGACAGTCTAAAACTCTTCTAATCTGGCATACCTGTATATTGAAATTACATCACCTTTGCCAACTGGCTTTATTTCAATGACCAGCTGCTGGACAATTCAGAAGAAATATAGTTACATTACATTTCAAATGGAGAGTTTAAGACAGGATATGCAGTGGTCAGCTAGAGAGGAGTAATTGATGCCTCCCCATTATCACCTTCCACCCAAGCTCCAAAGGCAGAAATAATAGCCCTAACAAGGAGACTGATTCTGGGGAAAGGGAAAAGGAAAGGAAAATTGAAATAACATCTACACCGATTCAAAGAATGCCTTCATGACCTTACATGTCATTGCTGTTATTTGGAGAGAGTAAATACTGTTAGCAGCCAACAACTTGTCCATACTACATAAGCAATAGATACTAAATCTACTGGAAATCATACAACTAAACAAATGGCATTCATCCACTGTAAGAGCCATCAGAAGGACATGACTAATGATGCCCAAGGAAATAGGCTGACCAAAAGAGAGGCAAAAAGTTAGTCTTATAAATCCCTCAAGAATTAACATTGTTCCTTCCTAACACAGATGTGTAGGAGTTGGAGTAGGCTCTGTAAGAGAACAACCAAAAGGAAACATGAGTCTCTGTGAGGAATAAGCTACTACTACCCCAGACCCTACAGTTGAAAAGAATTAAGGGAATATGTGATTCAAGGAGAGATGCTACTTTAGACATCATAATTTAACTGTTCCAAAGACAATGACTGGCCATGATGGTGTATGAAACCCACACTGGTGCACATAGAACAATTTAGTCGACCTTGTCCTCTGGACTCCTTGAGCCAATCCTCATATGAAGCACTTACACAGATAAGGTCTAGAAAACAGATGTGCCCTCTTGCACCAACTTCAAGAATCTATTGGTGTTCATACACACCATCACTGGCAGGACCCAAGTTTCCCCACTAGGACTGAAAAAGCTACTAAAGTTACAAAAGGCCTCTGTGGTGGTTGGAATAGAAATGGCCCACATAGTCTCATGTGTTAGAATGCTTGGCCTTACGGAGTTACACTATTAGGAGGTGTGGCCTTGTTGGAGGAAGTGTCACTATGGAGGCAGGCTTTGAGGTCAGACATGATCAAGCTACGACCAGTGTGGCATACAGTTGCTTCTGCTGCCTGCAGATCAAGGTGTAGAACTCTCTGCTCCTCCAGCACGGTGTCTGCCTGCATGCTGCCTTGCTTCCCATGATGACAATAATGAATTAAACCTCTGAAACCATAATCCACCCCCAATTAAATGTTTTCCTTTATAAGAGTTGTTATGGTCATGGTGGCTCTTCACAGCAATAAAATCCTAACAAAGACAGCCTCTTCAAGGAAATTACCAAAGGTTTTGCATTCATATTCATCACAGAGTACAATGGAGTGTTTTTTACCTAAAAGAAGACTCAGTTTATGTTGAATTCCCTGGGAACTGAAAATTATCTATATTCCACTTGATGACCATAGTTCTTTCGCAAATTTAAAAGACCTGAATATTAAACTGATCCTAACAAAGCCTTGCCAATAAACCTCTAAAAAAAAAAACGACTAAAGCTGTTGTCCATTGCCTTCATGAGAACAACTCCCAATTCTTCTTTTGCTTGTCTGTTTTTTCAAGTCAGAGTTTCACTGTGTAGCTTTGGCTGTCACGGAACTCACTCTGTAGACCAGGATGGCCTGGAACTCACAGAGATCCATCTGCCAAGTGCTGGGATTAAAGGTGTATGCCACCACCTTCCAGCAGCTCCAAACTTTTAAGGTGTGGCTCAGTCCCTATGAATGACAGGAAAGGACTTCCTCACAACTAGATCTAGTTTTATATGCTGGGGAAATAAGGTGCTATACTCTAAAATAAACCTAAGGAAAGTCATAGGGCCTACAGGAAAGTAGAAACAAAATTACTCCCTGCTCCAAGGACTGTAGCTCCCAAGGACCAGATCTTTCATTGAACCTGGAAAAAAGAACCAATAAAATTATTGGTTCCTCAAAAGAAGGGACCTTGCCAAGTGGTCCTAAGTACTCCATGGCTGTCAGAATTCTAGAAGTCAACAGTTAGGATCAGTGTCTCCTGGATAGACTAAGTAATCTCAAGCAAGAAGTCCCATATGAAGACCCGAAGCCAATCAAATATCTCAAGCTTTCTTCAAAGAACAAAGATAAGTAAGATCCTAGTAACTATTCACTCAGACATTCTGAAATGCCCCCTCTTCTCTCTTTATAGGAATCATGACCCTTAACCAATCATAAAGAGTTTGTATGCTTTAAGACAATCATCGAATCATTTGTCCTACTCCCCTTTTTACAGGAATAAGTCACCTACTAGTTTTCGTTTTAAATAAAGTGGCCAGCCTCACCAACTCCTCCAATTTCTGGCTTTGTCCTGCCAAAAAATAACTACCCTTTAAAAGCCTACCAATTGGTACAGAGGAAGCGGCCCTCTATATATACTCTGTAGATACTGTATATATAAATATACTCAGTAAGCAACCATTAACAAAAGGGTAGTGGCTGCCAAAGTTCCCAACCCTCCCTCAAAGACTCAGCAACAGCCACCAACATTTCCACTAGGCACTAGGAAAAAAGCCATAGAGATCTAATTTGGTCACAAGGAGCCATTGTACAATATGTAGATATTTTAATATGTAGCTTAACCAGAGAAAGCTCAGACCAAAATACCACTGGAATCCTAAACTTTCTGACCTTTTGAGGCTCATAGGTCTCCTCCTAAAAAGGTCCAAATCAGCCTTCTATGAGTGAAGTGCTGCCCTCAAAGCACTTTTTATCCTGGTGCGGAGTACCAGGTTTCTCTTTACTGATGCTAATCTCAAACAACTACAGATGCATAACCTTCCTTGGCTTTAAACTCATACCCTCTCATAGCCAAACTACACATCATCTTCTGCCCTACTTTTTGCTTGCTATAGACCTCAAAAAGAACACTTATCAGTAAGTCTTACAGCCTAAATAATTAAATTTATTTAATTTAAATTTATTATTAAATTATAAACAAACAAATTATTCCATTACTTTTTCATTCCGCCACATTCAAATTCTTAGGACATGGGCAGAATGTGGTCTGTTTCTTTGCCTGAATGTAACACAAATTGTTTCTAGCTCAGTTGCCAGGAGAGTATATTCCCCTCCAAAACCTCATGAGCTAGCTCTCCATTGCATTTTTTTTTCAGCATCTTGGGCTTCCAAACCATCATTAAAAGTGACCTGTTGAGCTCTACCCATAGCATTCTAGAGCTCCACTGGCCTGAAGTCTCAAACTCCTCAACATTCCACATGCAAAGCAGTTCTAAAGGCTTAAGAACTGAGTGGTCCTGTTTATCACAGAAACAGACACAAACCGAGGAAAGGTTTATTCTGGCTCTTGGTTTAAGAACAGATATAGTCCACATAGATAGGAAAGCATGGCAGCAGTAGTTAGAGCTAGCTGGCCACACTGTGTCAGAATGCAGGGTGTGGACAGAAGTGGGACAAGGCTATTAAACCACAAGACATGTTCATATTGGCCCCTGCGAGCAAGCATCCACTTGCTAAAGGTTTCACAATATTCCAAAATGGCACTAAAAGCTGGTGACCAAGTGTCCAAATACAGGAATTGATAGGGGACATTTCATATTCATACCACAATATCCTTCTATAATAAAAACTAGCCCAATGTTGCCAGTGGCCTGGGAAAATGTTCCCTGGGCTCTCTCTTTTCTCTACCCTGGTATTCTCAGTATCAATGACCTTCAGAGAACAAATGCTGTTAATGATTCAAAAATAGTATGATCACCAACGTAGGGAGAAAACTGGGCTACCAAATACCTAGAAATAAGGAAGTGACAGTCTTTTGCTGTCCTTTTAACAAAGGGTTCTACTAAATTCCCAGCATTCCAGGCCCTTCTACTTATTTTTCTCAGTAGGAGCTTTCATTGGTATTTAGGTCATTCTCACCTTTTAAGCTAAGATCATATTTACATGTTTTTTTTTCTTTTTACTGCACATAAGCATTATGACAGACTCCACTGAGTATGAAGCTTTTTTTCATCTGATACACGGCATCTATACATGGCATCTATACTCATAGTTGGTAAAGCCCCTGCACATATCCCAGAGACACCCAACCTAAGAGCAAAACGTATGCTCAGCTTTGTACATCCACCCATCTGTGCTGAGTTCCCTAAGTCACTACCCAGATTCCTTCCCCCTCCATCAAAGGGTTGCAGGGAGCCTGCATTCCTTATCTTGTTTTAAAACTACTGGGTTTCTTCAGTTTCACCCTCTAATGTAACTGTCTATAAAGTTCCTCTTCACAGGAGTAACACCCTCAGGAAGCACCTGTTCAAGCCTTACCCACTTTTCTCTTTTGTCCTCTACCACACTACACATTCTCTGGCCAGGACAAGAATAGGAAGCCACAGAAATAAACATTTAAGATTCTCTGTTTGTTTCAACTTAGTCATTGTCCTAGGTGTTGTTTGTTTGTTTTGTTTTGTCAACTGGACACAGGATAGAGTCATCTGGGAAGAGGTAGCTCAATTAAGACAAATACCTTCATCAGATTGCCTGTAGGTAAATCTGTAGGGCAGGGCACATTCTTGACTAAAAACTGATGTGGGAGGGCCCAGTCCATTGTGGGTGGTGCCACCTCTGGGCAGGCAGTCCTTGGTAAGAAAACAAGCTGAGCAAGCCAGTAAGCCATAATCTTCAATGGCACCTGCGTCAGTTCCTGTCTCCATCTTTTTGTTGTGACAGTCCTATGACCATGTTGGTTTAGAAAAGATTGTGGATAGATTTTGGAACTTTGGGCTGGGAAAGCCATTGAGGGCTCATGAGCTTAACGGGCTAATGTGGAAAATCAAGAATGCTGAAAGAGATACACATGATTGAATCCCTGGCTTTTGAAGTTGCAGAAGGAAGCAAAGACTGTAAGAAGGCCATGCATGTGATATTCTGAATTAAGAATTTGTGGTTCTATTCAGCAGGGACTGAAGAATCAGCAACAGTTAGGATGAGACCAGAACCACTGAAGTGAAACTTTTGCTTTACTGGGATAATTCCAGATGCTGTTCACCTGGAACTGAAAAATGAGCAGTGATCAAGAAGATACTAACACCGTTGAGGATCATTAAGTCTGGGAGTATCAGCATGGGATGAGGGTGAAGATTATGGTAGACCATTTGTCTGTGGTCCACCATACACAAGGCTCTGTGTTAGCTTTTGAGACCCACAAAATTATTTCAAAACAAACAAAAAAATGTAGGTTGCCTAAATCTACCAAACAAGAGGAAGGTCTTCTTTGGGCTCTTTGCCTAAAATAACTTTACCAAGCAATTTGCCACTGTCCTTTACTAAAACATTCAAATTACACTAATTTTTTTTTAAGTGCTGTCTTCCCAAATTCTCCATTGCATCCCAACTGACTTACATTATAATAAGTGCCTAGCAGGGTATGGGAACATTGCAACTCTCTCATGTGGGCTGGGGTTTAGCTGTGTTTGTGTATGTGTGTGTGTGTTTCTCTCTCAGGAGAGAGGATGCAAGGAACTGGGCACAATACAAAGGAATTCATCTTGTGCTTTTGACCTTTGCTAGCCCTTCCTCCACATAGGCTAGTATGTGAAGAAGAAAGAGAAGAAGCAAAGGAGGCAAGAGGAGGATGACAGAGGAAAGTTGGAAGGGAGGATGGTTGAACAGATAAGGAGCTGAGCAAATGGATGGATGATGAGTGGGTGGCTGGCTGGCTGGGTGGACAGATGCCTCTGATGTTTCATGAAGACACGATTTGAAAGGTAGCATGGTGACACTGAAGGAGCAGCGGATAAAGACTAAAAGGTCCTGGGTTTGGACTGAATGAACTGCTAAGACTTGTCTCACTGTCTGAAATTTTCTTTACCTTGTTGTGCCCAAGTTTCCAATGGATGAAGTAAGAAAATAAAATTGAGTTCTAAAAAAAAAAAAAAAAAGTCTGGGAGTATTTCCTCAGGACCAGCACACAAAAGCTGTGGTCCAGAGGAAGCCAAAGCTGCTTCTCATACTGACAGCCAAACATATAAGATGGCACTGGTTTTGAAGGCATGAAAGGGTCATGAAGAACAGCTGAGGCATGGCACTATGTGCCAGGTCTGAAATCCCTCAAAAGGAGCTAGGAAAAGGCCACTGGAGAAGGTGAGGCCTCAGTTGCAGCAAAAGGCCCAGGACTGGAGTGGCTGCGAAGAGAAACTAAGGCTTGGTACCAGGTGGCAGGTTCAGGGTCCCTGAAGACAGCCCAGGAGAAGCTATGAGTAGAATTGTAGCCCAGCCGCATTAGGAGACCCCAGCATTTCAAAAATGAGTGTACCAGGCTTGGAGAGATGGGTCAGCGGTTACAAGCACTGGTTGCTCTTCCAGAGGATTTGGGTTCAATTCCTGGTACCCACATGGCAGCTCATAGTGGTCTGTAACTCTAGTTCCAAAGGATCTGACACCCTCACACAGATATATTGTCAAGCTCTGAATGTTGAAGGTGACTCTGAATGTTGTGAAATTTTTGTTTTTTGCTTTTTCAAGACAGGGTGTATTTGTGTAGCCCTGGCTGGCCTGGCTGTGCGGACCAGGTTGTACTCAAACTCAAGAGATCCATCTGCCTCTGCCTGCTAATGGAAAGCTGGGATTAAAGGTGTGTGCATGTGACCCCCACCCACCCAGCTGACTCTGAATGTCTTAAAGAGACTAAACTATGGAACTTTTAAAGTTTGAAATATGTTTTATATTGTGATGTTACTAATGTAACGTCTTGGGAACAACAAGAAGGAAAAGGCTATGGTTTAACAGTGATGTGTTTGTGAGTATCAGGTTAAGAAGGGGTCATTGTGTTGGCTAGTTTTATGTCAACTCCACCCAAGCTGGTAATTGTGGAAGAGGAAACTGCAATTACTAAAATGCCCCACCAGAGTGGTCTGTGGGAAGCCTGTGGTGCATTTTCTCGATTTCTCAGACTCCCTGAAAGAACTCTGAGAGGTTACACTTTACTGTGTAAAGATGAGAGGTTGCAATGAAGACTCCAGAATGTTGGAAATGCCAGGACTATGGAATGCCAAAGAAAGCTGTAGGTACCAAGCAAATGCCATACAAAGGAGAAATCACATGTGCTTTGGGGGCAGAGCCGAAGGGGCAGTCCTGCTAAAGTCATCGGGTCTGAGTGGTTCTATTACAAGTCTCAGAAGTTCATGGAGCTGCAGAACTTGCTATTTGGCCCATCCGGTATGACTCTTGCTCTGCGCCCAACCTTTTCTTGCTATGCCCCTACACCTTCCTTTTAGAAAGGGAATAGGAAACATTTATTGTGACATTGTGTGTTGGAATTATGAACCTTGGTTTTTATTTTATGGCATTGTATGTGTGTATTTGTTTGTATGTGATGGGAAGGGTTGGACATGTGTCGAAACATGCATTCGGATCTCAGAGCACAACATTGTGGGGCTGGATCAAACTTTCTATCTTTGCATAGGTTCCAGGGATCAAATTCAAGCCACCAGTCCTGTGAAGCAAGCACCTTTCCCTGACGAGCCACATCACTGAACTCTCCCTCTCTTTTTTCCTTCCTTTCTTTAAATGCTTAAAGTTTAACAAATTGTCCTGAGTTTTAGAAGACAATGTAAGAAAAAATAAAGACTATGGAGTAAGCCAGGTGTGATGGCACTAAGTAGGTAGAAGTAGGAGAATCAGAAGTTCAAAACCACCCTTAACTTCATATTCAGTTTTATATATATGAATGAGACCTTGATTGTCTCAAAAAAAATTTAAAAGACAATAGGAATTTATATTGTTGGGACACTTATTTTACATTTATATTGTTTGCACACTGCAAACAACAGCTCCACTTCAATTCCGATTTTCTTTCTTTCCTTCCTTCCTTCCTTCCTTCCTTCCTTCCTTCCTTCCTTCCTTC
>NW_026590486.1:1079010-1164790 GCF_907164565.1 Psammomys obesus
TTCCTTCCTTCCTTCCTTCCTTCCTTCCTTCCTTCCTTCCTTCCTTCCTTCTTTCCTTCCTTCCTTCTGTGTTTGTTTTTCGAGAGAGGGTTTCTCTGTGCAGCTGTGGCTGCCCTGTAACTTGCTCTGTAGACCAGGCTGGCCTCAGAGATCCACCTGGCTCTGCCTCCCACCACTGCTGACTCAGTACCAGTTTTCTTAGTTCTTCTTCTAATTCCTGTGATAAAAACACCCCATCAATGCAGCTTAAGGGAGAAAGGGGCTCTTGTGGCACACAGTGTGAGGATGCAGTTCATCACAGTGCGAAGTCACTGGCAGCAGGAGCTTAGTTTGTTTTCTCATTATTGTGACCATACACCTGGTAAGAAGCAACTCAAGGAGGAGAAGTTTATTCTGGCTAACAGTTATAGTTCAACAGGATACAGTAGCTCATAGCAGGGAAGACTCCTAAGAACAGGAGGCCAGCTAGTCACATCCCATCCAAAATCACAAAGTGAGAGTGAACAGAAAATAGGCTCTACTACAAAATCTCAAGGCTTGCCCTTAGCAGCTCACTTCCCCCAGAGAGACTCTACCTTCAAAAGGGTCCACAACCCTCCCTGTGCTACCATCTTTGACCAAGTGAACACAGGTGACTACAGCGGGACATTTCACATTCAAACTTCAACACAGCTGATATACACTTCCGGTGCTAAGTAGCCTAGCCTTCCCTGGGACAACATACTATCTCCTTAAAGTGTGGGCCAAAACAAAACTGTCCTCCCTCATGATGCTTCCTGTCACACAGATGCTCACAGTAACAAGAAAAGTAATAATAATAACTCATCTCTAAAATGCTATTGCCCTCAAAATGTTCAGCTCTGGGTGTTAAAACACTGTTCTCCATTCCTCTCTCACTCCACTCTAGGGGGTCACCATTAGTACACTCTCTAGTGGTCCATAAATTTGAACTGGTCTGGGAACCTCATGTAAAGGGCATCACACAGGACTGTCCTTTCAGGACAGGCGTATTTCACTTAGCAGAATGTCCTCAAGATTCATTTATGTTATAATGCATCATTATTTAAGGGCAGAATGATAGCTATCTGCTAACATGGGATCTAGAATATCCTCCAGGGGCCACGTGCTCAAGGCTTAGTTCCTAGCTTGTGGCACAGCTGGGGATGGCAGGACCTGTAACACCCAGGGCTAGCAGACAGTCTTAGGTCATTCAGGCCATGTACTTGAAGGAGAATGTGGAACTCTGAGTCCTTCCTTTTTCTACCTTTTTCTTCCTAGCTCCTGCTTGAGGTAAGTGTAAGGATACTTCCAAAATCAAGAGTCAAAGTAAACTTTTTCTTATTAATTCATCACAGGTATTTGTTACAGTAACAGAAAACTCAGCATACCGTCACTCCTCCTATCTGTTGGTTCTGTGAATAATGCCTTTATAACCAAAAATGCAAAATCTCTTGATTCCCTGCTGTCAATTCTTTCAGTTATGGCCAGAATATTTCAGGTCTTTGCATAATCCAAGAAGTCGAACTGCTGGGTCAAATGGTATTTCTATACTTAACACTTTGAAGAACAAGCATACTATTTTCCAAAGCAGCTATATCAATTTACTTACCTGCTAGCACCACATAAGAGTTTTAAATTCTCCAATTCCCTACCAATACTTGTTCTATATTTCCTCATTGACAGTTATTCTTATAAGGCAGAATTTTATTGTGCTCTTGATTTTAAAAAGGGAAAACTGTAAAAGATCAACCAGTTCTTCCTGGTCTACAGTATCCTGCTTAGAGTTCAGTAACTAATCATGAAACACCATCAGCCAGTTCTGTATAACCAATTTTTCTGAGCCTGGTCTCCAGGCAGCTCTGGTCCCTCTACATACAATGATCAAACAAGTCTTTTGAAGAACACACATGCAAAGCCAGGGATATAGCTCAACTGATAGAGTGCTTGCCTAGCATGCATAAAACCTCAATTTCATCTCCCAACACTGCTTACACTGGGCATTATAGTGAATATTTGTAATCCTAGTCTTTGGAAAGTAGAGGCAGGAGGAGTAGAAGTTCAAGGTTATCCTCAGCTACCAGTCGAAGGCTAGCCTGGGATGATAACCTGTCTCAAAAACAAACAAAAAGCCCATACTGAATATGTATGAACTTTTTCCTTGTCATCATTCCCTTAAACCATAAAGTGTAACAGCTATTTATATAACATTTACTTTAAGTTTTGTAAGTCATTAACAGATTATTAAAAGTATAAATATACAGTATAAAATATGAATAGAGGATGTCATCAGTTATATGCAAATACCATATCATATAAAGCAAGGCAGTTGAACATATGCAGTTGTGGTCTCTTCTGAGGTCCTCAACAAATGCCCTGTGAAATATATTATGAGTAAGAGCTCCTGCCCAAGTCTCACTCACATGTCATTCAAAGGCACAATAAAGAAGCTAGGTAGTTGAATCCTGAGCCTGTACTTCAGAAGACTCTCTCCGGGCCTCCAGTGAGTCCATTCCTTGAGAATGTCCTTTAAAGGTGACACTTAAAGCCACTAGGTCCCCAAACCTCTCCGTTGAAGAACTATAATTATAATTTAGCTTCCCTGAGCTTGAGCTTTCTAGAAATGCTACAACCTGTCAAATAAATAATAAATAAAGGTCAAATATTCTAGGTAAGCATAGTTAGTTCTACTATAAGAAACCATAAGGTTTAATCTCTCTTAACGTAAGAACTTGGCCTTCCAATTTTTTGTTTGTTTGTTTTTTGAGACAGGGTTTCTCTGTGTAGCCTTGGCTCTCCTAGATTTGATTTGTAGACCACGATGGCCTCAAATTCACAGAGATCTGCCTGTCTCTGCCTCCCCAAGTGCTGAGATTACAGGTGTGTGCCACTGTAGCTGGTGGCCATCCAATTCTCACCTATCACCTTTTTCTCTCCTCTTCCATTTCAGTTATTTGATAGTTATCAATTCTGTTGGTTGTTAAGCAGATATGGTAAAAAAAAGTTTATGGGAAGTTTGTTTTACTTTTTTTTTATGGGGTCTTGGAGTCTCAGCCTGGGATTATAGGCACATGCCATCATATTTGGCCTGAGAATAGATTTTAAAACTGTTCTAGCTTCAATATCTATAATAATATATAACATAAGAGTTTCAAAAAATCTGTTAAGGTAGATTTACTAATTAAAGCAAGACTGAATGCCTTCCACTACCATCTCAACCTATAGCAGCTGGTAGACAGTAAGAAAAGTTAAAAATTAATGAATATTGCATTTTTACTTTATTAATTTAAAGGCATAGTACGAACCCATGTGTGGTGGCACACACTTGTAATCCCAGCTACCCAGGATGTTGAGGCAGAAAGATCATGAGTTTGAGAGCAGCCTGGGCTACATAATAAGAGACTATTTTCTAAAGTAATACATACATACATACAATAAAATATATAGTATGTAGGTATATATAAAAGCATCCACGTATTTGGATTTTGGCTTTTTAAAATGTGCTTGCGATTAGACCCAGAACCTCAAAAACAATTAGTTAGTTAGGTTAGTTTTTTAATTTAGCAGTCCCCAGGAACACAAAAACTGAACTAAAATAACACATTTATTTTTGCTAAAAAATTGCTTTATCTTTATCTGTATTCATTTTTTTTTTCCTTTCCTCTAATGTCTTACATTTGATGGTGTGATTCCTTCTGGACATGAGGGTTTCTCAGATTTCATGGCCTTGATTAGAAGACCAGTCAGGTATTTTTGTACGATGTTCCTCAGCTGAGGTTTCTGTGTTTTGTGTCATGCTTATTTCAGAGTTATCTTGGAATCGCTGGATTTGCAAGAATACCACACAAGTACCCATCTCATTCAATCCTATAAAAGGCACATGTAGTTTTCAATTTTTAGTTACAACAAACACCTCTGCCCAAACTTGATGCCTGCCCAAACTGACAGACAGTCCCTAAGTGTGGCTGTCAGATGTGTACTAGATATGTTTGTACATTAACGACACATCTGTAGTCTTGGGAAATCACACTTGGTTTGACTTAGGTTTTACATTTGATTTGCAATGTTTTCATTTTGAAATTAATTTCTTTAAATAAACATTGCTGGGTTTGTACTTTCAAGATTGTCAGTTCTTTGTCTCTTTTCTGAAGGCTCTTGACTCCCTGGCCAGGTTAGTCAAACTTTCAAATGTGTTGTGGAATTGCAACTATTAAGTGTATTTACTTCCTATATGCTGGCTGCCGGGGGTCCTTATCCATAGAGCTCTTGATGTTGTGGCTCCAACCACAAGCCTTTCTTGGTCTCTGAAAGCAATGTTTACTTTCCCCTTCAAAGTATTCTGCCTCTTGTGTTCAGTGCCTGTCACAGGCCTCTCAACACAATGGCATGGCAGGGACAAAGAAGGGCTCTGTGCCTCATCCCATTTCTAGATCACTAAGAAGTAGTGTCTGGTGACCTGTCGACCCAGGGCACGCTCAGCAGGCCCATTTGCACGCCTGTTTTACGTTTTCTTCACGCTTCAGATGGTTGAAATATCAACCAGAGGTAACTCAACTAAGGACCCCAGGGCAAAAGCCGCTGGGAAGAACAGACCTTGCGCTGAAGGTGAGAGTGGGCACCTCAGTGGCGCCTGCACATCCTGCGGGCCCACCACACACCCTTACTTCCTCGAACCACCAAGTGCTCTCCCAAGTGCACCCCAGGCCCAGTCCATGGCAAAGGCAGGCCTGGCTCCACCCACCTCTGGATCCTAAGAAAAGGAAGCCCTGCAAGACAGGAGGGGAGTGCGGGCCTCTGGGCAGCAGGACTCCAAGCTGAGCACCTGTCAGGATGCTCCGCCACGGGGTAGGGATTGCAGGACTGGATGGGTATAGGAACAGGACAAGAAGTCCGGTGAAGGGCTCCTGAATGAGTGCAGAAGGCCTCCCTGGCCGCCGAAAGAGAGACCGCTTGGGACGCGGAGGTGATGCCTGCTGGGTTGCCGGGAATGGGGAGCCCGCCCGTGTGATGAGCACAGGCTCCCGCAGCCGCGTGGCGCGGACCCCGGCCCGGCCTCGGCCCGCCCTACCTCGCCTCTTAGCGCGCACAATGCCCTTCTTCTGCAGCACGAACGTGGACCCGTTCACTAGGCTGGATACCACAGCCACGCCCAGGCCGAGCGACACGGCGGCGGGGCTCGGGCCGCGCGCCCCCTCCCCGGCCGCCGCAGCCGCCGCCGCAGTCCCCATGCCGCCCGCGCCGCCCTCCGCTGCGCGTGCGCGCGACGCGCCCCACCGGCTAGCAGAGGAGCCGCGCGGGGCGGGGCGGGGCCAGAGCCAGAGCCAGAGCCTGAGTCTAGGGGTCGGGCTTTCGGAGCAAGGCGCGCGTGGGAGCGGGGTTAGCGGACGTGGGAAGCATGCTGCGGGGACAGAAGGCAGAGAGTTCTGTGTGGAAGCTGAGAGATAATTCAGTAGAGTGCGCTGACGCCTGGGGCAGGAAGAAGTCCTGCCCAAAGACTTCTAGGGCCTCGGGCAGAGACTCCCAGACCTGCACAGGTCCTCTAGGAACTCATTTCTGTGCTAGAAAAAAAGATGCATTCTTCTCGCTGCTCGGCTCCCTGAGAAGTCCGCTGCCTTCTCTTTGGATCACTGCCTTGTGATCATAGTATTGTTATTTCATTTTAATTCTTAATAAAGTATATCAAGATTATAGGAGAAAGTTATTTGACTCACTTCTACAACTCTCACCTAAGTATTGTGGGCGTTTCCCACGTGTTCAAAGGCAATGCACAATTTTTCTCTTTCATTGAGTGTTACATAGAAATCTGTTTCCATGTTCTCACACAATTACTGTTTTATTACCTGTGTAATGTCCATGAAAATAAAATGTATCAAACCATTCAGCTGTTTGTTGGTTGTTAAGTTGCTTCAAATGTATTTCCCTTCCCTCCTATTTTAAATTAAACTTTAATGAAAACCTCTTTTCTCAGTACTGGGAATTAAACTCAGGACCTTGCATATGAAAACTTTATTCGTTATTAAAGATGTATGTCTTTTTGAAACTCTATAAAACAGCATTATTCTGAAGCAATATAAAATTAAACTATTTATGCATCAGAACTACTGAATTATTACCCTGGCCATCGTGGTGGACACCTTTACTCCCAGCATCCGGGAGCCAGACTGATTTTTGTGAGTTCGAGGTCAGCCTGATGTATTAGAGTGAGCCCAACAACAGCTAGGACTACACAGAGAAACCCTGTCTTGAAAACAAACAAACAAACAAACAAAAAACTGCTGAATGAGTCTATCAGGTTGTGTCCTTCCAGATGATAAAAGTTGCTATTTTTGTGGCGAGGCACAATGAAACCACTGAACCAGGGTATGAAAGTCAGTGGGAGGGTACAAACTGCCAGGCTGACTCAGAGACCAGAGAACAGCACCCTGCCAAATAAGCTTTGTCAGTTGTATTGGGAAGAGGCCGGCCACAGCAGCCTGGGAGTTAGTGTAGGCGCTTTTGATCTGTTGCAGGCTTCACTGATCAGAAACCAGACAACTTTTCCCTGAGGTGGTTCGGGGACGAGAAAGGAAATTTCTGACAAACAGAAATTGAAGAATGCTGGGTTTAGGTTTCTGTTTACTCAGTAATAATTCTTCTGTTTACCTGTTAAGAATCTGGCATGGGAGTATTCCCAATGCAGAGGCAGGCACATCTCTGTGAGTTCAAGGCCAGCCTGGTCTACAGAGCAAGTTTCAGGACAGCAGAGCTACACAGAGAAATCCTGTCTCAAAAAAAAAAAAAAAAGCTTGGAAGGCTGGCGAACATGATGGAGATCAAACACCCTGGGAGCTCATTTCAGGGAGCTAGTTCAACTTTAATTCTTGAGAACAAAGTCTATATACCCCTTAGGGAGCAGGGGTGGAGGAGCTTAAGAATAGGTGTACCAGTGTACATAATTGGTTAAAACTAGGCACTTTTTGGACGCTTGATTTGCATTAAACAGCAGGCTCCTATCATATGAATGGGAACACAGTACCTAATTATCCTATAGGTGCAGGGAGGGCAGAGCTAGCAGGGAACTGTGTCAAAGGCCATATATCAAACGTGGTTAGAGGCATCTATGTCTAGAGACATAGATGAAGTCAGGCAGAGAGCAGGAGGCCTGCACCTTAACACCCAGCTCAGAATGGCTATCTGGACTGGGAGGACTGCAACCTCAAACAGCAGGGTTCTTCCAATAGCTCAGTATCAGAGTATTTATCTAGGCTCTAGCCTAGATAGATAAATAGATAAATAGTATTTATCTATTCCTAGCACTGAAAAAAAATAGCATTTGAAATAAGCAATAACTTTCACGATTAATTTCAGCAAAAGGAGGTAGAACAGCAGGAAGTGACGTGTGGTAGTTTGAGTGAGAATATTCCCTCTAGGCTCATATGTTCAAGTATGTGATATGTGGTCTCCTTGGTAGAAAAGTTTGGGATTAGGGGGTGTGTCACTGGGAGTGGGCTTTGAGGTTTCAAAAGGCTTGAGCCATTCCCAGTTAGCTTTTTCTGCATCCTGCTTGTGTTATCAAGATTCAGCTGTTCCTGCCACCATGCCTTTTTTCTGAAATCATGAAACCTAACCCTCTGAAATCATAAGCCCAGTTAAACACTTAAGTTGTCATGGTCATCATTACGTTTTGTCATAGCAATAGAAAAGTAACTAAGACATTGTTTTAAAAAAAATTGTTGCCAAGGAGTGGTGGCATTCGTCTTTAATCCCAGCCCCTGAGGAGGCAGAGGCAGATGATCTCTGAGTTTAAGGCCAGTCTGGTATACAATGGGAGACCAGGACAGTCAGAGATATACAGAGAAACCCTGTCTTGAAAAACCAAAACAAATAAATACATAAATACATAAATGAATACATAAATTGGAGGAACCTTTGAAGTTATTTCTTGTTCTAGCACCTTGCTCTGCTTATTGTTATTTAAAATGTATACATGACAACCAATCACCATCCTGTGTAGTTCCTATTAATTAATGTAGTTATAATAATCTATTTCCTGTAATCTCCTTAGCATTTTATTGGGTAGTGTTTTTTTTTTTTCACCAGACCTGTTTAAGTCTATTTTGAAAACTTTTTCTGTACAATGCAAGAAAAGTAGATAGTTTTTCCCTATCAAAGGGGGTGAGTGATTCAGTGCCTTGGATGTAAAAAACAGGATTACAAATGACCTTGACCAACTGTTACCCATCAGCACAGAAAGGAATGTCTGTACAGACAGCCCATCTCCCAAGGAAGTCATCTTGGACGAACAATTTCAGGAAGGACACGCTGCAAGAGAGAAATATGGGCCATGGCTGCAACAATTTGTTCATTCACAAGCGCCTCAGCCTGCAACTATACAAATTTATAATTAGCTTTTTTCCTCCGAAGACTTGTCAGTTTCCCACAGGAAAGAGGCTGTCCCTTTCTGTGTGTTTTTTATCTTAGCCATTCTGATCCATGTAAAATGGAATCTCAGAGTCATTTTGATTTGCGTTTCCCTGATGATTAAGGACGTTAAGCATTTCTTTAAGTTTTTCTCTGCCATTTGATATTTTTCTCTTGAGAATTCTCTGTTTAGCTCTGTAACCCATTTTTAATTGGATTATTCGGTTTGTTAGTGTTTAATTTCTTAAGTTCTTTATATATTCTGGATATTAGCCTCTGTCAGATGTACGGTTGGTGAAGATCTTTCCCCAGTCTGTAGGTTGTTATCTTGTTCTGTGGACAGTGTTCTTTGCTTTACAGAAGCTTTTCAGTTTCATGAGGTTCCATTTATTCATTGTTGATCTTAGAGCCTGTGCTGTTGGTGTTCTCTTCAGGAAGTTGTCTCCTGTGCTGAGTTCAAGGCTCTTCCCCACTTTTTCTTCTAGCAGATTTAGTGTTTCTGGTTTTATGTTGAGGTCTTTGATCCACTTGAATTTTAATTTTGTGCAGGATGATAAATACTGAACTAGAAAAGATCATCCATCCTGAGTGAGGTAACCCAGAAGCAGAAAGACATGCATGGTATATATTCACTTATAAGCAGATATTAGCTATATTAAATAGGATAAGCATACTACAATCTACAGACCTAAAGAAGCTAAGCTACACTATAAAGAAGACTCTAGGGGGGTTGCTTAATTCTCATTCAGAATGGCAAACAGGTTAGATACTGGAAGTGGCAGAAGAGAGGGAACAGGATGGGAGCCTACCATAGATGTCTTCTGAAAGACTCCACCCAACAGGGGATTGAAGAAGGTGCAGAGACTGACAGGCAAACTTTGGGCAGAGGGCAGGGAGTCTTATGGAAGAAAGGAAGGGTAGATAGAAGGACCTGGAGGGGACAGGAGTATAAAAAATGAAATAAAAAAAGAAGGAAAAAGAACCATAGAGAGTAAAAGGAAGTCAGGAGGAAGGATAGAGGATGCACAGGAAGTGGAAGGGAGGGGCATTCAGTTTGAGGTTTTTGTTTGTTTGTTTTTTGAGATGGTGTGGGGAAGAAGCATTCCCCATTATGGGACTGGGAAAGGAGCATCCTGCCTTCTGTGACATCAACTAAAAAGGAAGGTCAACTGGGAGATTTCTCTGCCCCTCTGACCTAGGAGGCTTTTACCCTAGTTTCTGGCTCCCTAATCTTTATTGGTAAAATCAACCAATTGATATTTTGTTAAAAACAACATTTGGTGCTCAATGTTGTATGGCCATGACTATACAGACAGAGAAATCATGTCAGCTTCGGAGAAATGAGAAGCCATCAGATTTACAAGGCACCTGGGAAATCCTCAAGGAGAGTTGGGATGGTAAATACCATAATACAAAGTGTTAGAACCCTATATAGTGCTACTTTAGATGACTTGAAAATAGAAGCAGGAAATGAAAAGATAAATGACTTAACTGAGATTGGCATTATGTTGTATTTTACTATCCATCTGGTAATTTATATTTTATCCTTTAGAGCCATAGTGGATTTTTTTGTGCCAAATATGAAAAGTGGATTCATAAGATACAAGTCTCAGAAAGATTTATAAATTAAAATAAGAAAAATATCAGTCACAGACAGAGAAATTTAGGCAAGAAACTACCACACCACTGCATGATGAAACTGAATAGGGGTTGTTAGAAAATCAACCTTATGACAGGAGAGTGGCACATGCCTGTAATCCCAGCACTCTGGGAGACAGAGGCAGGTGGACTTCTGTGGATTTGAGGCCACAATGATCTACAAAGCGAGTCTAGGACAGCCAAGGCTACACAGAGAAATCCTGTCTCAAACAAACAAACAAACAAACAAAAGAGCAAAGAAAACCAATCCTTACTTTATCCAGTTACTATACAAGACCTTCCAGGAGAGAATACACACCCACTAAAGTTATGAAGAAGTTAAATAGACTCCTATAGACATATTAGATTTGAAAAGAGTTTAGGAAGTGATTGTTTCATGTCATATGCATTCAAGCTATGTGAAGCAGATATTAAATTCATGGCAACTCACAGCAGATTTATCCCCCCAAACTGGAAAGATTTAACAACGCTGGTCCTCATTTACAATGGCGAACACAGTGGAAAGAGGAAGCTAGGGCCATAGAACAATGACATAGGGCTAGAGTTATTACTGTTTTCCAATAATCAGATGCTAGGCACACCTATTGAACTGTGAGGACCAACAGAATGGTCATAACATTTGACTAACACATGGTTTACTGATGGTTCATCAACCACTGATGGAACCAAAATGAATGGAAATGGCGGCCTATAGACCAGGGGATGGAAAGGCCAATACTGAAAAAGGAGCCACAAAATCAGTACAGCACTATTGGCTATAAGACAAGCAACTAGAAAAGCAAAAGGAAAAATTTCCATCTTCTCCAATACCTGGTGAGTGTATAATGGTATTGCTATATGGTCTTCAAAAAAGAATACCACTAACTGGCAGATAAACCACAAAGATATCTGGTCATGGGAGGCATGAATAGAAATAGTAAATCCTAGTAAAACTTAGCAAAGACATCAAATTCTATGTAGTTCATACAGGCAAGACAGAAATAATGAAATAGTGAAAACAGTGAAATAGTGGACATATTGGCATCATGTTTAATTAAGACTAAATATTAAAATTTTTCATGGAATAAATTCAGAATAAATTAGCAAGAACAATAAATTAGACACTTGAAAAACTTGAAAGCTTAACACTAACACTAAAAAATGAGGGGAAATGGAGAACCAAATTAAACCAGGACAACCCTATAATTACTATAAGGAGTCTATAACCAGGCAGTGGTTCACACTTTTTATCTCAGCTCTAGGGAGGAACACACTTTTAATCCCAATACTTGGGAGGCAGAGGCAAGCACATAAGAATTACAGTGATTTAAATTTAAAAGCCAATTGTAAAAGGCAAGCTGAAATTCAAAGTGAATGTCCTTTGTGATCTAAAAATAAATACACTTAAACCTTGAATTTATATATAAAGAGAAAGGGGAATATAGGTATATTTAGTATCTACACATACTAAAGTATATTTAGTTGCAAATTTTCAAAAGATTTTTTAAAATTTCAATTGAAATAATACCATGTTTTTTTGTTTTTTGTTGTTGTTATTATTGCCAAAATCATTTTGCTTTAAGATAAAACCCACCAAAAAAGAAATCCCACCCTCCAGAGTTAGGATTGGGACAGGGTTTTGTTTTTATCTTTCCAGAAGAATAAAAGTATCCAACCAAGGAATCCGAGTCTACTGGACAAATGAAACATTTGAAGAAAAATGACGAATCAGCCAGACAAAATGTACCAAGAAAAAGAGTAAACTGCCAAGTGGTACCGCTGCCTTCTACATATGTAAGTGGCAAATGGTCTTTATGTGGTTCCAATTTAATTAAAAATTAAAACTGGCTTTGGGGTTGGAGCATGGCTCTCTCCTTCTCAAAACCTGTGTATGCATGTTAAATGAAAATCCAAAATCTCTCTCATATCAGAGGACCCACCTAGTATGGGACAGAGGAAAACAAAAAATAACGAACTATTCTATTGCCACTAGTCTCATAATTTTTTGGTTTTCATTTGACTCTTTAAAAGTTTTCTTAAGGATAAATATTATCTCAAAATCTATAAGATTATTATGCATTTATAAACTTTCTGTTGTGATACTAGCAGCCATACAGAGTACTAACTAATTCTAGAAATAAGCTTCATCTATCCTGTACGTGTTTTAATGTTTGAGTCTGAAGCAGGTAACTAGGAACAAAGTTTATGTGCCTCGGATATACTTAATAGGTTGTAGTCCTGAAAGCTTGATTATTGTAAACAGGATCAAATAAAGTCAACCATAGGTCAAGAGGCAGACCGAACAACCAGTTGACAGGGAGTAAACATAGGAAAAAGAATCATGGAGAGTAAGAGGAAGTCAGCAGACTGATAGAAACACAGGAAGTAGACAGGAGGGACATGATGTTTGAGGGTTTTTTGAGACTGTGTGGAAAAGGGCAGCTTCCTTTTGGGACATTGGCTCAGGAGGAAGGTCAGCTGGGTGCTTTCTCTGTTTGTCTGAGCTAGCAGGCTTTCACCCTAACATCCGGCTCCAGAATCTTTATTGGTAAAATCAACCAATGAAGATTTTGTTAAAAACAACAGCTATGTGCACTAAGAAAAACAAAGTACCATCTGGGGAAGTCAGATTCTGGTCTCTTTCTGCCTTTTCTTTATGCTGCTGTAGAAATCTAATAGTTAGGGATTTTCTTGTTGTTTCTTTCTAAATATTTATTTATTTACTTACGTGTTTATTTATTTTTATCAAAAGTAGTTAGCCCCACAAGAACTCGTATTTCCTGAACTGTTCTCTTCCCTTTTGAGCTGATTAGTCAATTGAGTCAGTGAGATTGCTTGAGCAGGTATGGCCTCCACACACTCATGAGTTTGAATGCTTGGCCCACAGGGAGGTCACTATTAGGAGGTGTGTCTTTAGTAAAGTAGGTGTGGCCTTGTTGGAGGAAGTGTGTCACTGTGCAGGCAGACTTTGAGGTCTCATGTGTTTAACTTACACACACTGTGGAACAGTCTTCTGCTGCCTGTGGATGGAGATGTAGAACTCTTAGCTCCTTCTCTAGCATCATGTCTGTCTGAATGCTGCCAAGTTTCCTGCCATGACAATAGTGTACTAAACCTCTGAAACTGTAAAGTAGCCCCAATGAAATGATTTCTGTGTGTTTTTTTTTTAAATAGGAGTTGCTGTAGTCATGGTGACTCTTCACAGCAATAAAACCCAAACTACAACAGAGTGTAAAGTTCTGCTCCAACAAGTTGAATGAGCCAAAATCACCATCTTTAAAACACAGATAAAACAGAGAAACCTCTTGAGCATGAAGTTCAAATTCTGATGCATGCTTTTTACAAAAAGGATTTCCTTGTCAAGCTACTTTCATTTGGTTTGTGTGTTCCTTTATGGAACATTAGAATTATTTGTTTTTAATGGGCAAGAAGGATTGTGTTTCTACTGGAGGGTTATTCTCATTTTGGCTTAAATAAACTGTTCTTAAATTCAATATGCTTTGTGCTGGGGAGATGGCTCAGAGGTTAAGAGCACTGGTTGTTTTTCTAGAGGTCCTGAGTTCAATTCCCAGCAACAACATGATGGCTCACAACCATCTATAATGATATCTGGTGCCTTCTTCTGGCATGCAGGCATACATGCAGGCAGAATACTGTATACATAACAAATTTTTAAAAAATCGATGTTTCAACTTGCCTCTTAGAGTGACATTTTCTAAAACATGTGCCTAAAATTAAAGTCAGTAAAAACATAATGTTGCGAGTTATATGTCTGTTAAGTCTGTTTCAATGTTAGATAACATCATTTGACTCCTTGGGAAGAGAAAAAAAAAGACATAATATCACTTCCTAGCTCACTGTCCTTCTTACTTAAGTTTCTATTGCTAGAAAAAAACAACATGACCAAAAACAACTTGGGGAGGAAATGTTTAATTTCAGTTTACAGTTTGTAATCCGTCACCCAGGGAAGGCAGGAGCAGGCACTAAAGGTAGGAGCTGAAGCAGAAGCCACAGAGAAGTACTGCTTACTGATTTCCTATCTGTGTCTTGCTCAGCCTTCTTTCTTATAGCACCTAGGCCACAGCCTAGGGTTTGTATGGGTCACAGTAAACTGGCCCCTCCTATGGCAATCATCAATCAAGAAAACACACCACAACACTGCCCAGAGGCCAGTCATTTGGGGCATTTTCTCAGTTGAGATTTCCTCTTCTATAATGGGCTTCTTTTTATCTTGACACACAAACACATCACTATTCAACTAAAAACTTTATTTTCTCATTTGTATCCATGATGGCTTGTTAATATTATTGTCACAGTATCACATATTCTAACACTGAAAAGTCTGAGATCTTTAAAGTTTCATACTTTCTTATTCCAAGAGGGAAGAGCCAGAGCAGCATAGTCACAATCAGATCAAAGCAAAACTAAAGTGCAACGGTGTAAAGCTCAGACTCACTCACAATCTTCTGAGTTTCTCCAAAGGGTTGATATGAACATTCACAGCACGTACTGCTCATCTCCTAAGTTTAAACAGGACCAGCCATTGGTTGGCCACTCCCACAAATTCTGTGCCACCATTACCCCAGCACATTTTGACAGGCAGGACAAATTGAAGGTCAAAGGGTTTGTGGTTAGAATGATGTCTCAGTCACACCACTGGAAGCCTTGCCTAGTAACAGAAGATGGCTGCCTCAGGCCCTGTACCCTCCATTACTAAGAGGAGTGAAATCTATTCTATTTCCCCTTCTCAGGAAGATCCATGCATCCCCTGTTGAGCTGTCTTTATTACTTAACCTCTCTGGGTCTGTGGATTTCAGCGTGGTTATCCTTTCCTTTACAGCTAATATCAACTTATAAGTGAATACATACCATGTTTGTCATTATGGCTCTGGGTTACCTCACTCGGGATGATTTTTTTCTAGATCTTTCCATTTGCCTGCAAATTTCATGATGCTATTTTTTTTTTTAACAACTGAGTAATACTCCATTGTGTAAATGCACCACATTGTATTTATCTATTCTTTAGATGAAGAACATCTAGGTTGTTCTTAGTTTCTGGCTATTAAAATAAAGCTGCTATGAACATAGTTGAGCAAGTGTTTTGAGGTAGGATGGGACATCTTTTGGGTATATGTCCAGGAGTGTTTTCTAATGTACTAATGTTACTGAATTTGGTTTTATGTATCTTATGTTATACCTTTGCTTTTATTTTTTTTCACTGATTTATTTTTATGCATGTATGTCTATATGAGGGTGGCAGATCCCTTGGAACTGGAGCTACAGATAATCGTGAGCTGCCTTCTGGGTGCGGACTTGAACCCAGGTCCTCTAGAAGAACAGTCAGTGTCGAGCCATCTCTCCAACTCCATGCAGGTTTACTTTTCTAATTAACTACATTATCTCAGTTGAAATATTTGCAATGTTTAAGTAGTAATGTTGACTATGTAATTCATGAAATAATTCCTCTTGGGTCTGAAGAGATGGCTCAGCAATCAATAACCTTATTCTTGCAGAGGACCCAGGTTCAGTTCCCTACACTTACCTGCTGGCTTACTTCCACCAGTAACTAGTTTCAGGGAATTCAATACCTTCTTTTGACATCCATGGGCTCTTGATTACATGTGGTACACATAAACTCACACTCACACACAAACACACGCAGTACAAACAAACAGATGTTTTTAAAAGACAAACAAGAAGAAAATAATTACTCAGACCAGGGCTTCTGGGTCCCTGGTGTAAGCCCTATATTAGTCCCTCAGTAGGATATTATTAACCAGGAGAACAACTACGGCTGTTTTGCTATTAGCGCAACAGTGTCCACTTGACTTCAGTAAGTATTGGAGTATAAACAATCAAGGACATTACAGAGAGCACTCGAATTGTAGTTAATAAAATTAGGAGTGGGAGAGAAGCAGAGTGAATAAGGATTAAATATCAGATTGACTTTAAAGGAAAAAAATCAAGGTAAGTAAATAGCTAAGAGAGGAAAGTTGTACTGTTTTGGTACACAGATTTTAGAGTTTGCTAAAGCTGTGCAAGGTTATAATTAATAAGTAAAAAGAAAAAAGGAGTAAAAAGAGGAGGGAATAATGATGAGGAAAAGAAGAAAACATGTAAGAATAAGAGGGGGATATTGATATATGGATGATGCATACAGTACAGAATCCCTTATAGTAAATCAGGTGGAGAAAAATAACAGTTCTAAAACCCAACTGAGAACTATAGAAACAAAAGCAAAAAAAAAAAAAAAAAAAAAAAAAAAAAAAAAAAAAAAAAAAAAAAAGAAAAGAAAAGAAAAAATCACCATGAGACATATATTCAAGATCGCAGATTAAATAACAGAAAATAAATAGAAAGAAAGAAAGGACAGAAAGAGCAAGGAAAGCATGAATTTCTGGAATAGGTGGGCTAAGCTGAAAGGCTAAGTAAGTTCTCACATTCTTGTTTTAGTCTTGTGTTGGCCTTATGTAGGCAATCACTGCACAATGAGTTCTTGAGTGCCAGAGCCATGCCATAAGACAGCCTTCCACAGCCATTTCTTTTTTCACAATGTTTTCCAAGCCTTGGATTCGTGTGTGCGTGCGTGTGTGTAGTATGAATGTCTTCTTTAAGGCTTAACACTCAACACTCACTTTTTCTCAGCACGTTGACAAGCCATAAGTCTGTGCCATGGAAGAATGCTGCTTTCTGTTGGCTTGCTCATCATAGATGGCTCAGCATGCTTTCTTATACAACCCAGTCAGAATGGTTATTATCAAGGGAAAAAGTGACAATAAATGCTGGTGAGAATGTGGAAACGGGGGGAAGCTTACCACTGTTAGTGGGATTTTATATCAGTGGAGTCACTATGAAAATGTGGAGGTTTCTCAAAAGACTAAAAATAGAACTATCGTATACTCCAGGTATAACCTAACCTGGGATCACCTGCCCAGGGATGAGAGATGATCCCTCCACATCAGTCATAGACTCTCTACACACAGGTTCTCCCCTCTTTCCCATGTTCCCTCAGAGAGCTTGGAAGCTTTGGTCAGGCTTGGAGAAGGGAGACCAGGTGGCTTGCTATGAGTAGGTATGACATCACTTATGACATGTAGTCCTTGGGCAGTTGCTTTTCTAACTGGCTAAAAGCACCGCACAAAATTAATACCAAGGTTTAAAATCAAGATAATTTTTTTCTTTCTTTAGTTTTTCCAGGCAGGGTTTCTCTGTTTAGCCCTGACTAAGATGGAACTACTCTGTAAACCAGGCTAGTCTGACCTCGAGAGAGATCCACCTGCCTCAAGTGCTGGAATTATAGGTGTGCACTACCACGCCCAGCTTGAATTAACTACTTTTAATGCGTCATCTTCTGGTTTTAAATTCCAGTTAAAACAGAGGGTCAGAGGTCACCCATTCTGTTCTCAGATGTGACAAGATGGCACAAAGGTCAAAGTATTTCTCCATGTGCTCTAGGGCAACAGTGCCACCTATGGGCCTAGGGCAACTACCTCATTACTTCTCTTTTTATGGATTCTAGGAGTTGAAGGGAGATAACAAGGTGATCCAGATGACATTGCTTGATACAGTTACAATCTGTACGGTAAGACATATGAGCTCATCTTTCTTTGGTTGAGACCTTGAACTCCTTACTCTACTTACTTTCTCTGTTTCTTTGCTTTGCTGTTTTGGACCTACACACGGCAAGGTAATTTCTCCTCCTTTAGCCAAGCTAACCTAACCCAAGTGTTTGGTTAGTAATGTCATCGAGATGGCAATAGCCATGTGACTTGACTTCTATCTTGGAGAGTGACATTAAGACACTGACAATCATGTTACTTCAATGGCATCTTGGTTAATGAAGACACATGACACGAACCAAAGTGGTGGCATCAATAAAATGTCTCAGTAGCACCGAGCCTTCCAGGGATGACTACACCCCTAGAAGGGCCTGCACTTCAAGCTTTCAATTACTTATCCAAATCCTCTTCTCACATCTCCTCTCCCCCCTTTGGTTTTTACCTTCCTGAATGCCCAAAGAAACCGTAGAAATGAGAGGTCCAAAGAGGACTCCAACGTGGCCTCTATTGCCAAGTGATGAAGCCAAAGGGTTTTAAATATCAGAGTTAGGAGGTATTCTGGACCCCCATGGTGATCGATCATATGTGTGTCTGTGTAATATATATATGTATGTATGTATGTATATATATATACATATATATATATGTGTATATATATATATATACTCACTTTAAAAAAAATCTTGACATGTTGTCTGTATATTTACTGGTTTCTAGAGGAGTCTCAAGGGTTTTCTGAGCTCCATGCCCTCACACTGTTCAGTTACCAAAGAAAGCTGACTGACAGAGAAGTTTGGTGTGGATTTTCAGCAGCCCTAGGGAAAACGTGGGAGAGCATACATTTCAGCTGAAATAGCAGGTGGTTAAAGAGTAGAAGGCAAAGCAAAAATCAGCCTTCTTGGGTGGGATGCTGGGAATGTAGGCTATGCTGGGTCTTAATGTCTGCACTTTCTACCTAGTGTCCCCAAGCCTCATTTTCTCCAGTTGAGATGAAATTTTCTTCCCCTCCTTGAGACTTCTTGTTTCATGTCTGTTTCTTCCCTGCAGAGCCTTCTGCTTTTGCTTTTACTTTCTAGTTATAGTGACATGGGCAGACTGTGGAAAAAGAACCAGCTAATGCCATCCTTTTCCAAGTTCTTTAACTCCAGCATCATAGTTTTACCAGGCTGTCCTTGACTGAGTTCTGCTAGATGCTGTACACATCAATTTGAATGTGTTTTACTCTGTGTTTCAGCTTCTATATTCAAGTATATCTATTACTTGAATTCATTCAAAAGAGAATGGTTATAAGAGATAATTCTCTGGACTGTACCAAGAACAAAAAGAGGGTTATTGTTTTTTGTTTTTTTTTTTCCTGTCTTGTGTTTTCTTTGAGGTTTACTTGGGACCTGACAAAGGCCCACAGTTGAACAGTATGTACACATTATCCTATTGTGGATTTTGGATTCAACTTCTTGTACAACACTATCATGTAAGCCAAATAACTACCAGGTTTATAAGAACATCTGTGTCTGCTTATCAACGAATGTCACAGCTGGACTCATTGATTATTGATAAAGATTAAGATGGCTGAATGCTTTTTTTTTCTCCCCAGAATTGAATATAGCAAGTCACATAAAGGTATGCCAGAATCCTTATGGAAGACAGAAAGACCTGGAGGGGACAAGAACTCCACAAGGAGAACAATAGAGCCAAAATACCTAGGCCCAGGGGACCCTGCAGAGACTGATACTCCAACCAAGGACCATGCATGGAGAGGACCTAGACACCCTGTTCAAAGGAAGCCTATAGGCTGCTCAGTTTCCAAGTGGGTTCCCTAGTAAGAGGTATAGGAACTGTCTCTGATATAAACTCAGTAGCCAGCTCTTTGATCACCTTCCCTTGGGGGGTGCAGCCTTGCCAGGCCATAGAGGAGGAGGATGCAGCCAGTCCTGATGAGACCTGATAGGCTAGGGTCAGATACAAGAGGAGGAGGTCCGCCCCTATCCGTGGACTAGGGAAAGGGTATAGGAGGAGAAGAGGGAGGGTGGAAGAGACTGGAAGGAGATGAGGGAAGGGCCTGCAGAGGGGATACAAAGTGAATAAATTGTAATAAATAAATAAAATTTAAAAAGGTATGTAAAAACTCAGAATTTGTGTATCATACTAAAATTTCCAATACATCCATGTCAATACATGTCAGAACTCTGCTTTAGAGTTTATTTAAAAGTATTTTGGTTTTGCCCTACTTTATCTGATCTTGTACAGTAGTTAACAGTACTGGACTGGGGGCTGAAGAGATGACTGAGCAGTCATGAGCATGTGCTACTCTTCCAGAGGACCCAGGTTCAGTTCCCATGCCAGGCAACTCACAACTGCTTGTGGCTCCAGCTGTAGAGAGATCTAATGCCCCTGGCTACCTCACATGTATGCACCAACATGCACATATCACCGCACTGACACACAGATATGCACATAATTTTAAAAATTTTAAAAAGTACCAGACTGGTGTAATAACTGATCTTCTGGGTGTTCAATAACCATATATAGAGGCCTATACTGATGTCTTCAGAGGGACTAATAAGGGAGAGTATTTTTTCCTGTGCTCCAAAGTCAACTATGTAATAGAAATTTGGTTTCTTTGTAAACTCAGTTATGTTATGTAAATATGTTGTTGTTTTAATCCCAAGTGTGGGATTCAGGTGGGCTTTAGTTTGTCTGCAGCTGACAATTGTTCCATGCTGGGCTCAGCCTTTGACAGCTGGTAACAGCTTGCCTTGTGTGGCACGAAGAGGAGAGAAGGGGTGTCTAGGACTCTGAGGATATAAATATGAGAGCCCAGAAAGAGAAGGTGTGGCATGTGGCAGTTTGGCGAGACCAGAGACAGACAGTGTGGTGGTTTGGAACAGACAGATGGAGATGCTGGTCTAACTGGATGTCTACATGTAGAAAAATGCAAATAGATACATATTTATTACCCTGCATGAAACAAAAGTTCAAGTGGATCAAAGACCTCAACATAAAACCAGACACACTCAACCTGTTAGAAGAAAAAGTGGGGAAGAGCCTTGAACTCATTGGCACAGGAGACAACTTCCTGAACAGAACACCAACAGCACAGGCTCTAAGAGCAACAATCAATAAATGGGACCTCATGAAACTGAAAAGCTTCTGTACAGCAAAGGACACTGTCATCAGAACAAAACGACAGCCTACAGATTGGGAAAGGATTTTGTTTGTTTTTAAACAGTAGTGGCTTTGTATAGGAAACTATAACCAAATTAAATTGACTGATATGTTTCCTCAATAGTCTTAGTTCATTTTCTGTGGTGGTGATAAACGCTATGACCAAAAGCTTTACAGTTTACAGTCCAGTGGGTAGAGAAGTCAGGGTAGGAGGTCAAGGCTGGAACCTGGAGGCAGGAACTGAAGCAGAGATGACAGAGGAGTGCTGCTTACTGGTTTGCTCTCCTTGGCTTACTCAGCCTGCTTTCTTATACAGCCCCCAAATATGGTACTGAGCCCCAGTAGGCTGAGCTGTCCCATAAAATCATGAAACAAAGAATGCACAAATGAACTTGCTTGCATAAGATTATGTACCACTGACAGTCTTTAACTTATGAGATGTTTTTTTTATGCAGCTATTTCTCACTAATGATTTTCTTCTTGATAAGAAAAATGCTGCCCAGATATAGTACTTCAGATACTGATTATTGAATACTGCTGGCACCTATCTACAGCCACTGTTGTTTTAATTTAAAAATTAAAAGATGGCTATGTTTCTTTCCTCCTCTTATTTAGAAGCCATTGGGGGTAATTCCAGCTGATTCTGGCTACTCCAAAAGCTAGCAAAGGCCTGAAAGCAGATCCTGGGTTTAACACTCTGAAGACCAGTCTTATAAGACCAAAGTGAAAAACCATGAGGCAGATTCAACACATGGGTGTTCTTGTGATCCCATCAAGAGATTCTACTGGATTTTGACTTGGCCATTTAAAAAAAATATCCTCTCTTCTTGCCTCTCCTGGTCCCCTGCCTAGGACATTAATGCTAATAACTTTTGCCTTTACTTTTCTGTCATATCAATTTCCAGGTAACAGTGAAGGGCTTTCTTTTCTCCCCACACCTGGCTGTCATCTAAGTGAAACTAGCAACAACACACTTGGGATCTTCTAGATAGACCCACTGGAGGTGTGCCCTGACTGCCATGTCTGCTTGAAGTAGTCAAGGTAGACACGGTGCCAATTTCATCAGGGCAAGGTCACTTCTTCAGAGGGAAGGTGGGTAATTTAAAAGGAAGTTTTAAAAAAGTTGACGAGGCAGTCTTGGGTAAAAGAATACAAAAACAAAAATAAAACAAAACAAAAACCCCTAAGTTTCTCTCTTGGAAGAAAGCACGAACTGTCTTTGGGTCTCTTGGCAACTTGATCCTGGCTAGCATCCAGAGACGTCAAAAAAGTGTGGGTAGGTGGAAGGGTGGGAAACAGGGGAGGGAAGAATAGTAAAAGAACAGCAGTAAAGCCCCATTGGGAGAAAACAACTGGTCAGGACAAAAGAACTTTGGCCAGAGTGAAAACATTACATTCCAGTTTGGATACATCTTGGGATGCCTTAGGAAGGTGGGTTCACCTTAAGCTATGTTTGAGCCATCACTTATCATAACAATAATTTACTGTTAATAAAGACATCATAAAGTCAACATACGCTGGTTAACTTTGAAAAAAAAAGTATAATAAAGGGGAATTGTGAAAAAAAATATAGATATTTTTGGATCAAAGATAGTTAACCTGACAAGGGCTCACACTCTCTAAATCTCCCCCTTCACACCGATTAACCAACCATGTGAGGTTGTGAAGTCAAGCTCCCACTTGAAATACAGTTATCACCTGCATTTAGGGATAAACAACAGAGACCATCTTGGACATGCATACTCATTAGCCTGGTTTGGGGTCTGGAGAATCCTTTTTGAAAAAAAAAACAAAACACCTTGCTGAGCGACTCTTTTTTTGTTCATGTGTTCTTTTGAGTGGCACAAGGATTATTCTTTCCTCACAAACCAAAACCATGTCCACTGTAAAAGTAGCAAGTGTTCTTAACGTCCAAACTGTGTCTTAAGCCTGTGTCTTCAGTGAAATTATTAATGAATAGTTATCACATGATATTCTTAAACACAAAATCCTAAAGATAATAGGCATCAACTTATGAAGAATTTGGCAAGGTCAGTGCTATCGAGGGAGGAAGGTAGACAGCTCTCTGGCAGGTAGACACAGGGAAAAGAGACCTTTGGAAAATTAATGTACTTTTTCTTTAAACATTAAGATAGCTGACTTTCTGCTTCTTTTTCCTCTCCAAGACAAAGACTTCGTGGGCTTTTCCTACAAGAGGGAACCGTTCAAACCTCCCATCAAGGAGAGTGTCTTGTATGGAAACCAGTCAACTTCTCTTTCTTTGAGTTATCCAATTCCCTGCTAAGTTTGAGGAAGAGAGAGAACTTACTTATTGCCAAACATATAAAAATTTTGCCTCTGCAGATGCTGAGACTCATAGCCAAACTTTGGGCAGAGTGCAGGGAATCTTATGAAAGAAGTGGGAGTTAGTAAGAACAGGAGAGGATAGGAGCTCCACAAGGACAGCAACAGATCCAAAAAGTCTGGGTACAGCGGGCTTTTCTGAGACTGATACTCCAGCCAAGGACCACTCATGGAGATGGCCTGGAACCCCTGCATAGAGGTAGCCTATGGCAGTTCAGTATCCAAGTGGGTTCCATAGTAATGGGGACAGGGACTGTCTTTGACAGGAACTGACTGGCCTGCTCTTTGATCACCTCCCCCTGAGTGGGGAGCAGCCTTACCAGGCCACAGAAGAAGACAATACAGCCAGTCCTGATGAGACCTGATAGACTAGGATCTGAGGGAAGGGGAGGAAGACATCCCTTATCAGTGGACTAGGAGAGGGACACGGGTGGGGAAGAGGGAGGGTGGGATTGGGAGGAGAGGAGGGAGGGAGGCATGGGGGGAATACAAAGTGAATAAGCTGTAATTAATAAAAATTAAAAAAAGAATAAAAAAATTTTGCCTCTGAAAAATACTATCCTTGAATTCCTTCTATAATGGGTCACTCTGCCTCTTTGTGTATTTTGTAGGCGCTCTCTTCCTCTCTCCCTTCCTCCATTTGTCCTCTCTCTGTTTTTAAGAAATCTTAGCTGAGTTCTGAGAGCTTGCTTTTCCTGATGTATTAGTCTTTAAATTGGCAGAGAAAAATAATCTACCCCTGACACTCTAGACAACTTCATGATTATGGCATCCTATAGTTTGAATGTGCCTTCAGATCTCCTGTTGAAATGTTATGGCTTTTGCAACAGTATTAAGAGGTGGACTCTTTAAGAGGTGATCAAGTCACGGAGACTATGCCTTATGGATGAATTAATGCTATTATACAGATAGGGTTCCTGATCAAAATGATGTGTTTGCTTGGGATATTCTTGCCATGCTTGGGTTCTCTTGCCTCTATGCCATGTTATACTTCATCAGAAATGCCATCACCAGATGCGAGTGCCATGCTCTTGGACTTAGCTTCCAGAAGTGCACAGCAACACAAATGGACTACAAACATTGTTTTTAGAGCAAGCTACCAGAAATGTCAAGGAACTAAGGATGTCTTGCATGAGGAAGGAGCCTGAGGACCAGAGAAGGCTCCAGAGGTGACACCTTCTAATGGTAATTGGGCAGTTTTGCCCCACGTTCAAAGCCTTGTCCCTTACCTGTATTTTAGATGTGGTTGAATTTGAAACCTTGTTCAGATACTTTTGAGTACAGTCTTTGGGAAGTGTGATAAAAGATGGTCGACCTTTTATGCTCTTTCCTGCTGTATGAAACAGAGATGTAGAGCTATGGCAAATCCCTTGACTCGTGGAGTGAATTTAACGCTACATACCAAGGATGATAAAAGACAGGCATTTTAACGTTGCAATTGAGCCATCATACCATTGGTGGCTTGGCATATCCCTCAGTGCTGCCTTTTCACACACGGGGAAAATGAACTACGGTATTTAAAACAACGTTAACACCTTCAGTTTCTATTAAAAATGTTCTACGTCCTTTGACTTCTTCTCTACACACAAAAAGTTTTAATTTCTAAGTTTTTGCAGATTGTGTTATGTATTATTTACGTATAGTTTAATTACATGATGATCAGAGAACATACTTTGTGTGATTTCAATTGCTCTTTCTTACTTTTTGTTTTTTTCCTGAGACAGGGTCTCTCAACTCGGAGATCCACCTGCCCCTTCTTCCCGAGGGCGAGGATTAAAGGCGTGCGCCACCGGGCCGGGATCAATTGCCTTTCCTTAAATTTTGTCTTATACTCTCTGGCTCAAAGGCCAAAAGGACGCTGTGGTAAAGCAGAGCGAGCCTTGCGAACCCCGACGCCCTGGAAGCGCCCTACCAACTTCAGGACCTTGGAAACAGCCGTGTGAGAACGGCCGGGAATGGGCAAGCGAGCGTGCGTGCGCAGAAGTCCCGCCTCCCGGCGTCTGCGGTTGGCTGTCGCCGAGCGGGTGAGTCTCAAGAAGAAAGATGAGTCGTGTTGAAGGAAGCGGAAGTTGGGCGGGCCGTGCGACGCTGCTTGTCCATTGGCTGAAGCCGTCCGGCCGCCTCGCGCTATTGGACGGAGGCAGTCCTGCGTCAGCCAGCACTTCGGGCTGTGGACTGGATCGCGAGCGCCGGCCGGCTCCTGCAGGGAGTGTTCCCGCAGCCGGCTGCCGGAGCGGGCGGCGCCCGGTCTAGCCGAGCGGGGCCAGAGGAGGGCGGAGGGGCCGAAGACGGGCGGCGCCAGGTCCGGGAGAGCGGGCCCGGAGAGCGGCGGGCGGAAGGCGGGCGTTGGCGCGGAGGAGCCAGGGCCTGTGGGCTTAGGAGGCCGCGCAGTCTCAGCTATCTTTTTTAGTATTTAGGCGATTATACATTTATCTGCAGACCTGACTTTTGTTTATTTACCACACTCCAGACTTCTGTAGGTCTAGCGGCTGGTGCACGCTGGTGTCATTTGTCGTTTGCGACAGTGAGTTTTTTCTGTCGCGCGTGTCTGTGTCCCGTTGGATTGAAGGGAGCGGGATGACATTGTACAGTGGTTGCCTGGGACCATTATAGGTCTGGCCAACGTATTGGGGAATCCCAGCGACTCCACCTCTATTGGAAGGTGGTATTTCCCTTTCTACTCCGGTTCTGGTTCCAGCTTTCCCTCTCATCCCTCATCTTCTCGTCCCCTCCCCCACCCCTCCTCCTCTCCTCTTTTACGTTCTCTGTCTCTGCCGCGTTAAACTGCAGAATGGTGTGAACTAACAATTTAAAAAGCTTTAGATTTCCAACGCATTTATTTATTTATTTTTTACTTACAGGCCTGACCACCCGGAGGAAACATGCCTTCTGAGTCGTTCTATTTGGCTGCCCAGTCTCGACTTGACTCCAAATGGTTGAAAACAGATATCCAGGTGGGGTTGACATGTGTTTTAGTCTTTCTTTCTTTCTTCCTTTCTTTCTTTCTTTCTTTCTTTCTTTCTTTCTTTCTTTCTTTCTTTCTTTCTTTCTTTCTTCCTTTCTTTCTCTCTCTCTCTCTCTCTCTCTCTCTCTCCTTTGTGTGTTCCAGTTTCTATAAAATTTTTGGTTAGGGAGAATGTGTGAGTGAATAGCAATCAGATCTTGTCTTAGAAGGGTTATTTCTTGTAACTTACAAGGTAACATTTATTATGATTGTTGAGGATGTTATGTGGTTGTGTTTTAATTAAAGTTATTTCTAAGTGCAAGAAACTTGAGCTCCAGTTATGCAATTTTTCAATATTTTTACTCAGGAGCTTTTTTTTTTTTTTAAAGACAGGGTTTCAGATTCCCATGGTTGGCCTTGAACTCATCCTTGTAGGTGAGGATGACCTGAAATGTGATCCCTTTGCCTCTACCTCTAGAGTGCTAACATTGCAGGCACGTGCCACCTTGCTAGGTCTATGTGATACAGTTAGGCAAGTGGTTTTTGAGCTGAACTCTTATCCCAGCTCTTGCCAACACTCTTGATCAAGACTTGACTGTTGTTGTTTTTCTTGGTTCTTTCTTATTTTTAGACAGGGTCTCACTGTGTACTAATTGTGGCTGGCTGGCCTCTGCCTCCTGGGTGCTAGGATTAAAGGCAGGTGCCACCTTGCCCAGCTAGTGTTTGTTTCTTACTGATACTTTTGGAGGTGATTGTTAACCATGCAGGGAAGCACTGGAGTGATATGTAGTAAGTTATCATTTTCTGTGATATTGTGTTTGTGCATCAGGAGAGATGAAAGTTGAGCTATTGGTTTTATGTATATTATAGTTGTAATTGAGGTAAATGCTCAGATTTACACCAGGAACACAAGAAACAGAATGCAGGCCATGGCTGTAATGTTTAGTAAAGTAATCACAAGTGTGTCAGTAAATTATGAAATAAGTGATCACAATACAATTTTTGTAGGTAGTTCCTTATAGGCTACTGTTGTTTAGGAATAGTTTGGAAGAGTACTTTTGGATCTCCATATCACGAGCATAAAGAAGTGTCTGAAATGTTTTTATTGTCTGTGTTTTTTCTGCCTTTTGGGAGGGGGCACTAAGACATTAAGTATTTGTCAATAATCAACATTTTATCAACTTAGAGCTTTATCAACTTATATAGCATTCATTACTGCAAGGCAGTGTAATTTGATCATAGAGTTTTATAATGAAGTGTTATTGCCTCTTTCTGATTTCTTTTTTCCTCTAAACACAGGTTGAGTGCCAGTAGTTGTGAGACCAAGTGTTGTAGATGATAGGTTTGTTATCCATGGTGTGATGCTAGATAGGACTGAGCTAAGGGGACTTAAAAAGTGGTTTGGTAGTTCTCATGCCTTTGTTGTTTAAATACTTCTTTTTGTTTAGCTGGCTTTCTGTTGTCTTTTATATGCAGGTTGGAGAGAAATAAGTGATTTCTTATTATCTGAAATACTGTCAGACAAATGTTAAAAACATTTACATTTTATTTTTTATTTTTTATATTACAGTTTATTTACTTTGTGTGCCAGCCAAAACATGTGTATATGATGCACATTGATGTGTTCATGTGTGAGGGTATGCAGATACTACCCACCTGTGTAGAGGTTGGAGGACAACCTCAGCATCAGTCCTGAACTTGCACATTGTTGGCAGCAGGTCGCCTCTCGTTTGCTGCTCTGTCTACTCCAGACTAGCTGGCCTGTGTGCTTTCGGGGAATTCTGCCTCTGTCTCCTATCTTCCTTTAGGAATACTGAGGTTACAGACATGCTCTACGAGTTCCAGGGACCGTAAACTCAGGGTGTTAGGCTCTCTCAGCAATGACTTTTACCTGCTCAGTCATCTCTCCACCCCAAGACAAACATTTTAAGATTTGGTTTTTGGAGCTTATACATTTTGAGACACTTGTTGAAATAAACTGTCATAAAGTTTGGGAGTTTAGCTCAGTGGGAGAGTAGATTTCTAGTGTGTTTAAAGCCTTGGTTTAGGCTGTTATCAATGCAGAAAAATCAAAACATGAAACCATAACAAAAAGTCCCACATCAAACAAAATCAGAGATCACCCCCTTTACCTAATGGAGTTTTTTTCCCCCCGTTAGTAATCACAACTGAATAACTGCTAAATATGGGTCTTAGTATTTTGATCTAAAACCATCTTAATAATATTGATTGTCTCTGAGGAGTCAGATATGTGTAAAGTAAAGCTCCATTCATGTCATAGAGTACATACCATTTTATGTATTTATTCAGTGTGATACTAGTGATTGGCCCTTTTTAGACACTATTTATGTGTGTGTGTGTGTGTGTGTGTGTGTGTGCGTGCGTGTGTGTGTGTGCGTGCGTGTGTGTGTGTGCGTGCATTTTACAAGTCTTCCCACTGTCTCCTAAGAACAAGTGACTAGGTTTTGGATATACATTAGAGGAAAAATGTGTTTGGTAGTACAGATATTTAAATAATATGGAAAAGTGATTGTTTCTCCAGCATTGCTTATTAAATATGAGGAATGCATATCAGTCTTTCCTAAGGCTTAGACAACAATGTCACTGTGTAGGTCCTGGCAGACATTGCACATACACATTCTATGCTGGCAGGCTTTACCTCTATGTGAGGTTGGGAGTGGAGGGTAGGGAGTGTGGAGTTTGCTGTCCTGGACTGAGAAGTTCTTCATTTCTTTCTTAGGCTTTTGCATTGACATATAGTTAATGAATATTATGTGGGAAAGTCATATGTATGCGTTATATATGTTAATTTCGGAAGTTTAATTTGTAAGCTTATTTTGTTTGAAATAAGCAAGAAAATTTTAGAAACCAAGAAATTGTATTTTTAGAAAGATTTTTGAAGTATGAAAACTTGTTTTTGTTTTGTTTTTCAAGACAGTGGTTTCTCTGTGTAGCTCTGGCTGTCCTTGAACTTACAGCCTGTCACTGACTTCCTTGTGCTGGGATTAAGGTGCATCACCACTCTTTGTTGAAGTATGAAAACTTTTAACACGCGTGTAATAAACATTGATCCTTGGCTACTTTATTGTAGATAGTAACATGACAGGCCTAGTTCTTTGCAACCAGCAGTTTTTAATGTGCCAAGCACCTGTCTGGTTTTCACATATATCTATATCTATATCTATATCTATATCTATATCTATATCTATATCTATATCTATATCTATATCTATATCTATATCTATATCATCTATATCTATATCTATATCTATATCTATATCTATATCTATATCTATATACACACACGTATATATGTATAGGTATGTATGTGTGTATAAAACATATATATATATTTACATGTATGTGTATGTAAAACATTGTGGGCTAGGGAAGTGGCTATGTCAGAAAAGAGCTGATTGTGCAAATGGGAGGTCACAAGTTCTGATTTCCATCACAACTGTTAACTGGCTGTGATGGCACTCCTGTAATCTTTGGTTAAAGGCAAAGATAGGGATTCCCAGACAAGCTGAATAACTAGACTAACTGAATGACAGATACTGGGTTCAGGCGGGAGTCCCTGTGTCGGCAAGTAAGGGATCAATGAGGAAGAGACCTGATATCAATTTCTGGCCTCCAGACACATTCGTATGTGCACCTGCACACATTAACACACTAATACACATACATGCACACCTATGCATGCCAAAAACCTTTCCACACTTTAATGTTTAGCACTCCTAATTTTTATGTGGACTTATTGAGGCATCTAGCTTTCCTGCGTAACTCTGTGTCATATAGGGCTAAGATGTGTGGCCATATTACTGTTTATCTGAGCTAATTGTAGTTATTCAGTGAACCACAAAAAAAAAACAAAAACAACAACAACAAAAAAAAAAACACAGAAAGGAAAGGAACTGAACATAGTGCATTATGCTGTTAGATTTTTTTTAACTTTTTTTTTTTTTTTGTCAATCTTGATAAAAGGCTAAGAGTATGTCTTTGAGAATGAGTCCAGAATAGAAATTTGTTGCTCTTTCTTACATAAGCTGCATTCAGGAATTTTCTGTTTAAGGATTGTTTGAGATGGCACATGAAATTATATGCATGAAGCATTTTTTAAAACCTTTTAGTTTTGAAAATAGTGATAGATTCAGAAAGTTGTTAATAAAATACTATCACTGTATTCCATTTTACCAGATGCTCCCAATGGTTATATTTTATTTAACTGATATAATATAAAACTCTGTAGATTTATATTATTTCAGTTATGTGCATAGTTCTGTGCCATTCTGTCATAATGTCATTTCATGTAACCATCACTACCAGAGCTATCTACTTGGTGCCGTCCCTTTGTATTGACAAATGTGTACTCTCTAGCACTGAGAATTGATCTGTTCTAGAGTTGTTATTTTGAGATTATTATATGGTATATGGTTTTCTGAAATCAACTCTTCATTTAGAATAATGCCTTTACAGTTTTTGAGTTACATCAGTAGTTAAATCTGGATTATTTCTTTGTCTTGTGTTTGACACTCTGTTGTCAACTTAAAATGATTGAGCTTCAAAGTGTACTTAAAAACTAAGCATTGAATATAAATATTGTCACATTGTGCTTAGACATATCAGTAGATGAAAAGGTGTATAAGCATGGACTTTTAATGAATGCTTTTCTTATGGTTTTGACTAATTATTTAGCTGGTTGCTTAAATAAAAGAATGTGATCAATGGTAACTTGATGTTTTTGGGACTTTCCCTATCATATCTAAGTATTGTTGCCTCAATAGAATAGTATTGTTAATAGAATTTCATAATGAAAGTGAGGGTTTGCTATTTTTGTATGTGACATTTTGTTGGGTTGATTCAAAGCATTATGCACAGTTATTAACTTGGATGTTTCCTATGCTGTTATTAAAAAAACTTCAAATAGAAATTTGACTCTACTGACTGTACCAGTTTAAGGACCACACCCAAAAGACAGTGCCTCACCATGTGTTTTCAGTAACTGGTAATCTCGCCCTTAAACAGACCTAACCCTGGTTTGGTAAAGAAATAGAATGGGAATGGAAAGAAAAGCAATATATGTGTTTGTGTAACTTTCAGCGTTGGTTAATCAGAATATTACAACTTACTTTAAAGTAACATGTTGTTTTCCAGTTTAGAATTTATAACCTTAGGAGTCATGCATCCCCTTATAAAATAATCATGTTATCTTTAATATGTAGATAATAATCTCTGTGTACTATACTTTTTCTTTTCAGCTTTCATCTTTGGCCATTAGTTCATTTTAAATGTTTTCAAGTGATTATACATTGTTATGCTGTTTTTATTTGTTCTTTTTTTTTTTTTTTTTTTTTAATCTTTTCGATTTTAAATTTTATGTGCATGAGTTTTTGGCCTGCATGTATGTAAGTGTACTGTGTGTATGCCTTGTGTCTCCAAAGGCCAAAGGAAGGTGTCAGAGCCCCTGGAACTATAGTCTCAGCTGGTTGTAGGCCACCACAGGGGTGCTGAGAGTTGGGGGGGACCAGGTCCTCCAGAAGAACAGTTGGTGCTCTTAACCCCTGAGCCATCTCTCTTTCCTGTTTTTATTTTTTTAAATTTATTTAATTTTATTTCATCTGCATTACTATGAAGGTGTCAGATTCCTTCGAATTGGGGTTACAGACAGTTGTGAGCTGCCATGTGGGTGCTGGGAATTGAACCTGTGTCCTTTGGAAAAGCAGACAGTGCTCTTAACTATTGAGCCATCTCTCCAGCCCCCTGTTTTTATTTTTAAAACTGGGATTAAATTTTTTTTTTAACTTTTGTAAAATAAAATAAAAAAAAAGTGAAATAATTTCTTATTCTATGAGGAAAGAGCCAGGGCACGGTCACAATCAGATCAAAGGAAAACAAAAGTTCAGTAGTGTAAAGGTCAGTGTCAGACTTCTAGGACTCATGGTCTAGGCACCAAAGGGCTTGGCCCAGTACTTCTCTGCCTTCCACTGCAACATAGCTACCCTTTTAGGCTCAGGCTGGCTCCGTTCCACAGCTGCTGCTATCCTTGATGGTTGTCCTGTTACTGGTGTCAATAAAATTCTGAGTTCTTCACTGTATCTAAGCTGCACCTTTATCAGTAGCCTCTTCTGGGCTCTCTTCAAGGACTGTAACTACCATGTGATGCCAAACTTCAGGCTTCCCTACAATTCTTCAGTCCTGGGTTTTCACTGCTCTTGAGGCTCCATCTTTACCAGTGGTCTCTGCAGGCCTCTTCAATGCCACATGCCTTCAAACAACTACCACCTGGGAGACTCCTTCACATATTACCAAGATCAGCTGACAGCGTGAAGTAGCTTGTCTACAGCTTCTCTGTGCTGACCTTGAGGAAACACTTCCCAGAGGATTGCACCTCACTAATGCTGCTTTCTTCTTAATCATTGTTAATTGCTCAGCTCCAGCTGACCAGCATCTAGTATCCCTGCAAAGCAAAGGTTTTACTTTGCTTAGTGAAACCACTTAGTGATTCAGGTCTCTTAATCACAGCCAATTTAGTTGACTAGATTCACAGATTTTTAGTACTTTATCACACAAGTAGCCCTGCTGAAATCTTGCTTATGTCTGAAGCTTCTCAGGCCAGGTTTCCATTGTCTGTATTGCTTTCAATATTTTTTAGTCCTCCAAACTTCCATAGAACCGCCAAATGAGCTCTGAGTGTTCAATGGCTTTTCCAGCCCCATATTCCATAATGCTATCATAATCCTCCACAAAACACATGATCAAGTATGCCATAACAATGTCCCACTCCTGGTAATAGTTTCTGTCTTAGGGTTTCTATTGTTGTAATAAAATAAAACCATGACCAAAATCAATTTGGGGAGGAAAAAAATTACAGTTTATAGTCTATTTTCCAGGGAACTCAGGACAGAAGCCTGGAGGCAGGAACTGAAGCAGAGACCATTGATGAATTCTGCTTACTGGCTTGTTTTCCAAGGCTTGCTTATCCTCCATTCTTATACAGCCAGGACCACATGCCCAGGGATGGCATGACCCACAATGGCCTGGGTCCTCCAACATCAATCATTATTAAGAAAATGCCCAACAGGTTTGCCCACAGGCATTTTCTCAGTTGTTTCCTCTTCTCAGAAATGTCTAGGTTTGTGTTAGGTTATTAAAAAGCAACCAGCACAATCCACAGACCTAAAGAAACTAAATAACAAGGAGGACCCTAGGGAGGATGCTTAATTCTCATTCAGAACAGCAAATAGAATAGACACCAGAAGCAGTTGAAGAGAGGGAACAGGAGGGGAGCCTTCCATAAATGTCCTCTCAAAGACTCCACCCAGCAGATTGAAGCAGATGCTAAGACTTACAGCTAAACTTTGGGCAGAGCTCAAGGTGTCATAGGAAAGAGTGGGGGAATAGAAATACCCAGAATAGACAGGAGCTCCATAAGAAGACCAACAGAGCCAACAAATCTGGGCCCATGGGGGCCTGCAGGGATTGATGCACCCAACCAAGGACTATTCATGAAGAGGACCTAGGCCGCCTGCTCAGATGTAGCTGATAGGCAGCTGCCTCCTTGTGGGTTCCCTAGTAAGAGGAGCAGGGCCTGTCTCTGACATGGACTCTGTTGTCTGCTCTTTGATCACTTCCCACTGGTGGAGAGCATTGCCAGGCCACAGAGGAAGAGGATGCAAGCAGTTCTAATGAGATTTGATAGGCTGGGGTCAGATGACAGGGGAGGAGGACTCCCCCTTTCTGAGAAATAGGGAAGGAAAATAGGAGGGAAGAAGGAGGGAGGGTGGGACTGTGAGGAGACTGAGGGATGGGGCTTACAGTTGGGATGTAAAGTGAATAAATTATAAAAAAATAAATTAAAAAAAGAATAAAAACAAAAAATTAACCAGCATAGTGATTTGTCATTTTTCATGGTAGCATGCTCAGAGCTGTTTGAACATTATCCTTATACAGGAAAATAATACATAACACATGCCTTAAAATACTTTTTGAAAAACTTAGAAACATTTACTTTCTATTCTGTAAATATTTCTTTAAAAGTTTCCCTATTGATGTGCTAAATATTATGGAGGTAGGATAAAAAGCAGCCCGTGCCCAAATCAAGTTTCAAAATATTTACAACAAAAGTGAAAGACAGAAAGAACTCCAAGAGAGAACAACTGCCAGTGCTTAAGCGGGATTGATAGCTGAGCAGAGATAATCTGCTGTGTAATGTGAGCAGCACTAGAAAAGAATGAGAGCTAGCCTGCCATTGTTTACTGTGAACCATTAAGTTATAAAAGGTTGGATGCTATATCTAATAAGTTTTGCTAGCAAAAAATAATGTCAAGGCTGGATGTCTTTAAGCACTTGGGAGGCACAGGTAGGCAGATCTCTGTGAGACTGAGGTCATCCTGGTTTACAAAGTGAGTTCCAGGACAGCCAGTACTACACAGAGAAATTCTGTCTTGAACAACTAAAATCAACCAACCAACCAAGCAACCAGTTTCAAGCCCAGTGTCAAGGTAGGATGTTAATGAAGTAAAAAGGTAACAGGAAGCAGCATTCGCCTTTGAGAGGATGTGAGTGCATAGATTCTTGCCTAGATGCAAGTGTATTAAACGCTAGGTACTTAGAGTGAGACAGGATAAGTTCCTATTTGGAGGTAAATGCCGAGTGTGGGGAAGTCAGAGGAAAATGCAGTTGTTCTCTCTTGGAGTTCTTTCTGTCTGAACACTTTTGTTGTAAATATTTTGAAACTTGATTTAAAAAATCTCTATTAACTACCTCCAAATTTTCAATTTTCCCCCTCAAAGTTTCTCTGTGTAGTCTTGGCTGTCCGGGACTTGCTTTGTAGACCAGGCTGCCCTGGAACTCACAGAGATCTGCTTGGCTCTGCCTCCTCAAGTGCTGGGATTAGAGGTGTATACCACCAAACCCGGCTCAAAATTTTCAGTTTTATGTAGTATAAAATAGTTGATAATGATTTGTTATAGTAGTTTTTGTAGTCAGTGCAGCTTTTTATTGATGCTTTTAATTATTTGGGCTTTGTAAATCTTGTCCTTTCTAATTGAAAATATATTTCTTTTTATCTATGTGTCTGAGTGAATATTCCAGGAGTGCATGGGTTCCCTCAGAGTGCAGTTGATCTCCAGGCCCTGACAGGCAGTTCAGCACTAGCTGACATGTGTTTTGGGAACCAAACTCAGGTCCTAAAAACTGACTTTTCAGGAAAAAAAGACTCAAACTGGTGGGACAGGTCTATAACTCCAGCCTCCTGGGAAACTGGAGAAGTACCTGGTCTTTCTGGTGCAAGAGAATGAGTCTCAGGTTATCCTGGGTACCTTACCTCAGTAAGGCACTCTGTAAAATTTCAAAGTCGGGTAGGGAGTAAGGGGAGGGGGAAGAAAGAAAAGGGAGGAAGGAAAGGCTGGGAATTTTGGAGATGTAGCTCAGTGGTAGTCTAGTACTTGCCTCTAGAGAATACCTCAGGAAGGTCTTCTGGGCTCTGGAGGAATGAGTAGAGAAAGGAAGGTCTTTGATAGCACATGACTGTAGATCCACACAGAACTAGTGGCCCAGTATGGTCATGGAAGGACCAGCATCAATTCATTGTATATTTAGGGCATAAGAACAAAGACTGGGAAAACACTGTACAATTGAAGTTCTCACTGTAGTATTTTGTATTACTCCTATTGGGTTCTTTTTATACAGCCTTTAGTGCTTTTATCTGGTGAGCCACTCGCCAATACCAATCTGTTGAATGATCATTTGCATTGATCAGTTGCTCTAGTTATAGGTTGATATATATTTGCTAAAAAGTGATTAAATGTTGATTATTATACATATGCTATTTTATGCTAGATTTTGTTTTATATATTGATATTTGAGATGGAGTAACATCCTGTTTCCCAGGCTGGCTTTATACATTTTTGATCCAGCTGCTTCAGCCTTCTGAATATCTGTGAGACCAGGCATGCATTGTAGTCCTTGGCATTGGATTTAATTTCAGTTTAGTTGTTTTTTAAAAGAGGTTAAAGACTGGGAGCATGTGGATATGGTTAATGTACAGTATATATGTGAATGAAAATTAAAAAAAAATGAGAGTGAGTTTTGCTTTGGCGAACATGTTAATTGCCTGAGATCAGTTTGTTTTCAAAGCTCTGTGTTAATGCTTAGTTAGGTCGGTCCATATAACCTTTACTCTTAGATAATGTGTTTTAACCACTGAAGCAGTAGCTCTGTCTTAAGATTCTATCTGATGCTTGGTTGGTGGGTGTTCTCACTGTTGCAGTTGTATTGTGTTGCTTGAGCCCATGCTTCATGTCTGCCTGTTGGTTATCAGTTCTTGTAATCTTTTACATTGTATTCTTCAGGATGTCCGGTCTTTGCTTTCCAAGAAAAGATTACTTACTGTGTACATAGCTTCTGTCCCCTACTCTTCCAGGGGAGATGCCAACACCCATCTCTTTTTCCCACATAGGGAACTGATGACAGAACAAAGTAACTTTCCTACCAAAATCTAACATTTTGGGTTTATAGACTCTTGGATTTATAGACCATGGATGACTCAAAGGCTGATGCTCTAAAAAAAAGCCTGTCTTTGCCTGAGTTGAGATTCGTAGAAACTAACTCTGGAGCTCTATGAATGGCTTGATAGATTGGACAGTTTCCTCTCTAGGCATCTGTTTGTTTCTTCTGTAATCATGAGGAGGGTACTTGTAAATCTTGTTAGTTTCAAGGACTTTCTGAGACTTGTAATTTGTTTACTTCTTAGTCTTATGAGTTGTCCCTTTTCCTTTGTGGGTGGAAAATTTGAGTTCTGAAGAAATTGCTGCATAATTATTGTGGTGGTTTGAATGAAAAATGTCCTTCATAGTCTTGGTCCCCAAGTGTTGATACTGTTTGAAGAGAATATGGAACCTTTAGGTGACCTTGCTGGAGAAGTACTTTAATAGGGGCAGGCTTTGTGAGTTTATAGCCTCATCCCACTTCTAGTTCGTTCTTCGTGTTTGTGGTTGAAGATATGTTTGCTTAGCTTCCTGCTCCCACTCTCTGCTCTCATGCTCCTCCTGACTTTATAGTCCACCGTTTTTTGAAAATCACTTTTGGACACCAGTGTCTCTTATCTAGGCAGTATTTTAGAACGCTGATGTGTAGATATCAGCTATCCTGGCAGTCCTCACGTACATTTGGGGCTGAGCATGGTAGCCCACCATCTCCCTTAGGATGTTGGCATTTCCTGTAATACATCATATATAACTCATTTACTGCAATTTCCAGATTTGCTCCTAGAATACTTTGCTAAGATCAAAGTTTATATTTATGATATATGAGTAGGGAGAGCTGTTGATGTTGAGTAATTTGCTCATTTTATGAGAAAATGTTTATTTTGGCTAATAGGTTTGGAGATTCTAGCTCATGACTAATTGACCCTTTTTTTTCTGAATTCCACAGTGTAGCATGTAGTAGAGCAAAATTTATCATCATATCAACGAACTAGTAGAAGGGAAGATAAAGAGCTTGGGGTTCCACAATCCCCTTTGAAGAGATACCTTAGGTGATGTAAGTAAGGATCACTCTCCTAGTTAGGGTTTCTTTTGCTGTGATGATATACCATGACCAAAAAACAAGTTGGGGGAGGAAAGGGTTTTTTTTGGCTTGCACTTCCATGGTACTGTTCATCACGGAAGGAAGCCAAGACAAGAATGCAAACAGGGTAGGGTCTTGGAGGCAGGAACTGATGCAGAGGCAATGGGATGCCTACTGGCTTGCTCCCTATGGCTTGCTCAGCATGCTTTCTTACAGAACGAAGGACCAGAAATGTCACCACCTCCAATGGGCTGGGTTTCCTCCTATCAGTCACTAAATAAGGATATGCCTGCCTACAGCCCAGTCTTTTTTTTAAAAAATAAATAATTAATTTATTTTTATATAAATTTGGTGTTTGGCTTACATGTATGGCTCTGTGAGGGAGTCAGATCTCCTGGGACTTGAATTACAGACAGTTGTAAACTGCCATGTGGGTGTTGGGAATTGAACGCAGGTCCTCTGGCAAAGCAGCTAGTACTCTTTTTTTTCATTTATTTATTTTTATTTTTATTAATTACAATTTATTCACTTTGTATCCCTCCTGTACCTCCCTCCCACACCCACCCTTCCTCTTTCTCACCCGTGTCCCTCTCCCAGTCCACTGATAAGGGAGGTCCTCCTCCCCTTTCCTCTTGATCCTAGTCTATCAGGTCTCATCAGGACTGGTTGCATTGCCTTCTTCTATGGTCTGGCAAGGCTGCTCCCCCATCAGGGGGAGGTGATTAAAGAGCAGGCCAATCAGTTCCTGTCAGAGACAGTCCCTGTCCCCATTACTACGGAGCTCACTTGGTCACTGAACTGCCATAGGCTACCTCTATGCAGGGGTTCCAGGCCATCTTCATAACTGGTCCTTGGCTGGAGTATCAGTTTCAGAAAAGACCTCTGTGCCCAGATTTTTTGGATCTGTTGCTGTCCTTGTGGAGCTCCTGTCCTCTCCAGGTCTTTCTATCTCCCAGAATGCCAAATTAGTTTTCTATTACTATGTAACAAATCACTAAAAACAAGTTTAACAACTTAAAACAATTCACATCTATTCTGACATTTTGATGGTCAGGAGTCAGGCTGCAGTGTCCTAAGTCTTCTGCTGGTTGGTTCTTGCTCTCATCTGCACGTCAGAGTCCTCCCTGACAGCTCCTTGTGGTTGTTACTTGATGCCCAAGGCTCAAAGTCTGCTCTTGTCTGTTGGCATTCCACAGACCTTTATTTGTTACCTATAGGCCACAAGAGAGCCCCTCCTGAGGTTGTTTAGTCACTCTTGAAAGGACTTTCATTTGATCAGGTAGGTGCCAATGATAAGGTTTCCTTTGCTTACCCAGGAAGCAATAGACTTGGAACCTTAACACGTTTATTACCAGTTCACATTTGTCATAGAGCATATAGCACCTACTACTGATGTGATACAGCATCTAATTTATGGGTCTTGCATGTAGTTTCTTAGGAGAGAACACAAATTGAATGTATATCCCAGAGGACCAGAATTTTGGGGAGCATTTTAACCTGTGTTATTGCTTATCATGAATAATTTTAAAAGTGAAATCTGAATACTTACTTGCATAGATTAGATGGGAAAGAACTATGAAGAACTGGACAGAAAGTATAGAAGTGTTCAGGGCTGGAGAAGTGGCTGAGCAGCTAAAAGTACTTACTGCTCTTGCAGAAGATGTGGGTTTGGGTCCCAGGACCTACCTGGTGGCTCACAGCTTTCTGGAACTCTAGATCTAGGAGGTCCTATGCCCTCTTCCACCTCTGTGGGCTCCAGCACATATGAAGCAGACATAAATGTACACAAGCACACACCCATGCACATAAAATAGTGTAGAAGAATTCAATAATGAGGGTATACATGACAAATGACATCCTTTTGTGCTTAATTTATTTTAAAGAAACTGTTATTGAAGGTGGTGGTGCTTCATGAGGGTGGTAGCTCCCAATGAACAAGATAGAATTGTATTTGAAAAAAAAAAAAAAAAAGGGTCCAGACCTATTTAGAAGATAAACAGATGGGCTAGAGAGATGGCCCAGTGGTTAAGAGCACTTGCTGCTCTTGCAGAGGACCTGTGGGTTTGGTTCCTTGCACCTACGTGTCCACTCCCAACTATCTGTAACTCCAGTTCTAGAGGTTTTAACATCTTCTGCTGGCTTCTATAGGACTATATGCACACAGTGCACTACATACATGCAGGCAAACATTCAGACATATAGAATAAAATGAATAAATATTAAAAAAAGAAAGTGAATAAATAGAAGGTTGTCTGCTCTCCTCCTCCTCTGTCGTTCCCTTCTTAATTTCCTCCTCCTTTCCTCCTTCCTTCCTTCCTTCCTTCCTTCCTTCCTTCCTTCCTTCCTTCCTTCCTTCCTTCCTTCTTCTTCCCTTCCTCTCTCCCCTCTGTCCCCTTCCTCCCTCCCTCTTTCCTCTTTTTTCTTCTTTTTTAATACAAGTTCATTATGTAGTCATGGCTAGCATGGGACTCACTAAGTAGTGAAGGCCTCAAACTTGTATGATTCTTATGTCTCTGCTTCCCAAGTGCTGAGATAACAGGATTACAGCTGGGTTGGAGTAGTGCATCTGTAGGAGAGAAAATGGCTTCCCTCATACTGCAGTTTTCAGAGTGCATATTGTCTCTGGGTGTTTCTCATGCCTCCTTTCCCTGCTTTGTGCTGGCTGCTAACTCTGGGAATCCTTTTTCTGAAACAGATGTGGACAAACTAGGGTGTTTTTATTTTTTGTTTTTTCCCTTTGAATGTCATTACTTAGGCAGTTACTGTTGAGTGTTGCATTTGTTATTTATTGTGATGCTTACAATTATTTTTAGCTTTGACAGAAATCTTGTCTTTGTTAGTTTTTGTGGAAGTTTCTCTGCATAGTTCTAGCTGTCCTAGAACTCACTTTGTAGACCAGGCTGGCCTCGAACTTGGAGATCACCCTGCTTCTGCCTCTTAAGTACTGGGAGTAAAGGTATGTACTATCACTGCCTGGCTTAGTTTTAGAGTGAATAGTTTTTCTCTTTACAGAAGAAGAGGTCATGAATTTGAGAGGGGGTGGGTAACACAGGAGTTGGGCAGAAGGGTAGAAATGATATAGATAGAGTACTTGTGTGAAATTGTCAAAAATATGAAAAGTTTGAATAAAAAAAGATACTGATTTCTGTGTAAGTTTATCTTTTTATTTTTTTTATTTGCCAGCTTGCATTCACGAGAGATGGACTCTGTGGTCTGTGGAACGAAATGGTTAAAGATGGAGAAATTGTGTACACTGGAACAGAATTAACACAGAATCGAGAGCTCCCTTCTAGAAAAGGTAAGAATTTTTAATGGATACTTTTTTATTTTGTAAATACTATTATAATTTTATTTCAAAGTAAAAATTTAAAAATTATATGCACGTACATGTGTGCATACAGGCATGGTGGTGTGCATGTAAGGGGACAAACACGTGAGAGTTGGTTCTCTCTGTTGCATGAGTCCTATGGATTTAACTCAGGTTGTATGGTGTAGTGAGGAATGCCTTTGTTTGCTCAGCTATCTTCTCCTCCCCCTTTAAAAATAACCTTTATTTAGTTGTGTGTGGGCATTTTACAGAAACTTTGTAATGTGCTAGAAAATGGGAACACTTGAGCATTGGTTTTTTTGTTTGTTTGTGTGTGTATGTGTTTGAGCTTTGTTTTCCCTTTGGTGATTTTTGTGTAGATGTTAGTTAATAGTTTAAACTGTCCAGATTTTTTGTTTGTGTTAATTAATGTATAGCTTGTTGGAAGTTATGTATAGCTTCTCCTTCTAATTTTGAGATGGATCTTCTCATAACTAACTATAAATATTGGTTATTGTGAAATTGGATGAAAAATGATTCCTCTCGTAAGGCTTGGATAGCTCAATTGATAAGGCTCCTGATCCTGAATCCAAGAAAATGATTCCTCTATAAACCTTTGTCAGTGAATGGTAATTCTGTATAGGCCTATAGTGATAAATTCAACACTGCTCATTTGTTGTTTCTGCCTGGTGATTGAAATCAGCATCAGGACTTTAAAAAAAACAGATGGATGCCAGCACCTGTTCCAAATGAGGCTCAATGTAGAGTTTGATGAGTATCATTCAAATCTAGAAAAGTTACTTTTAGAATGTAATTTTTTTAAACTTTTTCGAGACAGGGTTTCTCTGTGTATCCCTGACTGTCTGGAACTCGCTCTGTAGACTAGGCTGGCCTGGAACTCAAAAGATACACCTGCCTTTACCTCCCAAGTGCTAGGATTAAAGTTGTGCACCACTACTACCTGGCTTATTTTTAGAATGTATAGTTTTTCTTTCTTTTTTTGAACATAAAAAAAAAAAAAGATTTATGTATTTATTTGTGTATGCAGTGTTGTGTGTGCTGGGCACCAGGTCTCATTATAAATGGTTGTAAGCTACCACGTGGTTGTTGGGAATTGAACTCAGGACTCCTGGAAAAGTAGACAGTGCTCTTAATCTCTGAGCCATCTCTCCAGCCTAGTTTTTCTCTTTGGTGAATGAATTGTTATACTGTTGATTGGAAAGTGCATGAGGAAATGTATTATTAGCTTGTGTTTTGGTTATATCATCTAGTAGAGTGAACCCTCTTGTATGTATGTGGAAATTTCCAAATATATGCAGAGTAACTGAAAGATATGTACGCTGAGTGGATAAAAATTCATCTTACTGTTTGGCTTAACATGTTTATTATATCACTTGTTCATGAATGTGTCTCACCTGGCTTCCTGCATATTGTTATCTTGAGTTTATTATAAAACATTTTCATTTATTAGTGTGTGTGTAGGGAGGGTGTGTGTTTATGTTTGAAAGCAGTGTACACGTGGAGGTCAGAGAATAACTACAGGAGTCAGTTTTTGTTTTCCACCTTGATTTTCAAGACAGGGCCTTGTTCTGCTGCTCTGCATGCCCCAGGTTAGCTGGCCCCAAAGCTGACAGGAACAAATACTAAACAAATTGTAGTTTTTATATCAAACCTAGGGTTTCCAGCATGCTAGGCAAACACTGTGGGTCATGATAGGCAGACACTCTGCTGTGCCATCCTCAACCTACAAACCTTGTTTTAAATAGTAAAGCCTTTTAGTGTTAGGATATGCAGAAGCTATGGTTGATGTATAGAAAATGTTAACAGTACAACAGTTTGAGTTTAGACCATAGTGTCTGACTAGACTATTATTTTTGTTTTCTTTGAATTCAGTCAATTTATTCCTCTTGGGCCCTTCTCCATTCAGTTATTAGCAGCCCTCTAGATCCTAGGCTCAGTAGTTTGAACAAGGTGGCCTTGGGTTGTTTGCACAAATGTCTTCATCTGAACGGGACAGGAATGTCTTAAAGTCCTAAGATTAGTCAATTGCTAGCTGGTCCTCAGACAAGGTGACAAACTGGAATTTTTGCTCACAGCCCCTTAGGTTTTCCTGGGGCCTTCAGAATGTTAGCCCCTGGCCCTTTTCTTTCCTGCAACAAGTGTGTGTGTGTGTGTGTGTGTGTGTGCGCGCGCGCGCGCGCACATGCGCGCACATGCGCATGTATGTGTGTGTGATGGAGAGAGAGAGAGAACATGTGTACAAGTGTACTGCTGGAGATGGAATATGTTTAGTAATGTGTTCTACTATTGAGCCACACCTCTGTATTCTTCCTAGTATTTCTTAATTTACTTTGTGTTTCTTAGTAATTTGTATTTTGTATCTAGTGTATCGTTTGATTCCTGCGGATGGGAAAAGGAGAGTGTATAGACATTAAAGTGAGTTTCTTTTCCTGTGAGCTGATGGTGCTTATTGTAATGTTAGTCATGCTCTTGAGGGACTTCATCTTATTTTTGCTGTAGTATTCTGATTTGTGCTCCTGAGAGTAAAGCCTGAGGTGTGTTTGGAGATACTTCTTGTCTTCTTGTTAGCTATCAAAAATTTTCCATGCTGAAGAAGTAAGTAATATGATATCTAATACAACAAACTTTAGCATATGTCTGGAGTCCTATAGCTACCACCTTAATCTGGATACAGTTTCATCATTGTTTAAACTCCCAGTGTTGTTCCTTTCATCCTCCTAGACCCTTCACCCACTGATCTGCTCATTATAGCGTTTCGTGTGCCTGCACTTTTATTTTTCGTGTGCCTGCACTTTTATTTAAGTAGAATGTGAGGCTTTTTTGTTTATTTAGTTTGTTCCCTTTTGCCATTTGATGTTGGTTCCAGAAAAATCCATTGCTAATATCTGAGGACAGAGATCCCAAGGTACCATGAAAAGGAAGAAAGGGAGGCAGACTGGGTGTGGTTTTTGGTGGTGACAAGACCAGTTGGATTGCACAGTTTGGGTCAAAAAGAGGGATGTGTTTATGGCTGGAGAAAAGTGACTTCATCATGGCTAGGATGTACTTGTTTATCTTAAGATCGTATCAAAGAATCAAGTGTGTCCTGGCAGCCAAGGTCTACTTATAAAACTCCATGTACTACTCTAGTGGTTTTGTGTATTATGGTTGGTAAATGAAGCATGAAAAACAAAATAGGGTTACTCTGTGGTGCCGTGGTGGTTATGAGTTAGAATGACAGTAATATGGCCAAGCCATATCCATCAGGAAGGAGAGGCTTGTGGGAATCTACTATTTATAGTCAAACCAATAGAAGTTGTGCATTACCCAGAATCTGTTGCTTGTAATTGGCATCTGAAGTCGTGGCAGAGCCCTTAACCTGTGTGTTCTGTTCTAACTCCAGCTAGTTACTACCAGAATTAAATTAAACTGCTGAACATAGAGTTGGTGTAAATCCTATTTCAATGATAATGGTCCTTAAATTTTATTTATTATTTGTGTGTGTGTGTGGTGTGTTTACATGCTATGGCAGGTATTTGGGGATCAGAGGAGCACCTCTGGGTTTTGGGGATTGAACTCAGATTGTCAGGCTTCAACTGAGCTGTCTTGCCATCTCAGTGATAGTGGTCTCTTTTACTTTTATTTTTTAATAGTGGTCTCTTAAAGCATTGGTTCTCAGCTGGGCAGTAGAGGAGGACATTGGATAGTTAAAAAATGTTTTTAGTGTTTTATCTCTAATTATCCTTTGGTTATTCAGCAATTTTGAGTCGCTGGATTAAAGCAATTTGTGTGAAGTTCAAATAGACAAATATTAAAGACAAATTTTCTCAGTTGTGAAATCTAGTAGGACATTGATAAAATCTTAAAAAACCCTTCGTATGTTAAAGAATTTAAACATCCTTTTTATTGTATCCATTAATTAATTAATTCATTCATTAATTCATTCCTAAGTAAACTATACTGAGTCTTTTGTAGTTTTAATTCATGTGTTTTCAAATCATAAAACATTGAGTTACTGTTGTTTGTGTGCTGTAGTAACTCTCCCATGTTTGGGAAGAACATTTATAGAGATTGATAAGATGTGCTCGCCCTTCCCCTTTCTCTTTCCTTCTCTCCTTCCCTTCCTTTCTGCTATTCTTATTTTGAGACAGGGCCTTCCTCTGTAGCCCAGGCTGGCCTGGAACTTCCTTGTGGCCTAAGATGACTTGAACTCATGGTGCTGGGGGTTACAGGTGTGTGCCACCATGACCAGCTTGACTCTTGTAGTTTGAAAAACAATTATGGACATTAAAAATGTTCACATTTTTAATTTTCTAGATGATGGTGTTGATACTCAGAGTGGAACCAAGAAAGAAGATCTTAATGACAAGGAGAAGAAGGAGGAAGAAGAGACACCTGCTCCTGTGTATAGAGCCAAATCAATCCTGGAGAGTTGGGTGTGGGGCAAGCAGCCAGGTATTAAACTTTTTCACAGCAGTGAATCAAGTTTTTGTTTGTTAATGGATTTTTCTAACATTAAAACTCATTTTCATTACAGTAAAATATGTCTGATAAAATATAACCATTTTTTAAGCCTATAGTTCATTAAAAATACATTCATACTGTAGTATAAAATTACTATCACCCATGTCCGTTGAACATTACTCCCCACAACCCCCAGGCAACTACAGTCATCTTTGATGTCTACACTAAACTGTTCAAAAGTGCCACATATAAGTAGACTCAGATAGTATTTATTCCGTTTTTTTTTAACGTATTTTGCATAGTGTACATTTAAGTTTATGGTGTGACCTTTTAGAAATTAACTATTTCACTCTTTTGTGTTTGTGTGCATATTTTGATTATATATTTACTAGTTGGTGTACTCTGTTACTTCTCCCTGTTGTTTTTTTTTATGATAACGTTTATTTAAAATAGTATTAATCTAGAAAACTCATTTTACATGAGTTTCCAAATAGTTATTAGAGTTAGAAACAATAAATAAATGAAATCAGAAAAAAACACTCTGTAGAAAAAATATAAAAGGAACATTTCTGCATGTGAATGCATGTGAATAACAAAACACATTGTTAACCACCAAGCCTCTGTGTACTCCTCTGAAGGCAGTCTCTCTTAGTGAGTACCACTCTTAGCCTTGAGAGCTGATTCATTGTCATTGTACCCTGAGTAGATGAATACTGCTGCCATAAACATGCTTCTTCAGTCTCTGGTTAAGGTCACTGCTTTTAGTTCTGTATGTATTAACTAGGAACAATGGATTGTATCAAAATACTGTGATTAACTTTTTCTTTTTTAACTTTTTTTAATTTTAATTTTAATTTTTAATATTAATCACAGGTTATTTACTTTGTATCCCAGCCGTAGCCCCCTCCCTCATTCTCTCCCAATCCCACCCGCCCTCCTTTATCCCCTCCCTCCTCCCTTTCCAAGTCCACTCCCTTTCCAGGTCCTCCTCCCCTTCCATCTGACCCTAGCTTATCAGATATCTTCAGGACTGGCTGCCATATTCTCCTTTGTGGACAGAGACTGTTCCTCCCTTGGGGGTGGGGAGGTAAAGGAGCCAGCCTTTGAGTTCATGTGAGAAATAGTTCCTGTTCCCCTTACTAGGGAACCCACTTGGGTTACTGAGCTACCATGGGCTACATCCCAGCAGGGGTTCTAGATTATATCCATTCATGGTCCTTGGTTGGAGAAACAGTCTCATAGAGGATTCCCGTGCCCTGATATATGTTGTCCTTGTGGAGCTTCTGTCCTCTCTAGGTCATTCTAACTCCCCCTTCTTTCATATGATTCTCTGCACTCTGCCCAAGGTTTGGTTATGAGTCTCCACATCTGCTTTGATACACTGCTAGGTAGAGTCTTTAGAGGCCCTCAGTGGTAGGCTTCTGTCTTGTTACTTGTTTTCTCCTACTTTCCCTGTCCATCCCATTTGTGTTTCTAAGTGAGGACTGATCATCTCTAGTGCTTTCTCAGACAATTAGGAAAAGCGTTCTCAAGATCCAGCTATACCACTCCTAGGCATATATCCAAAAGAAGTTCAAGTATACAACAAAGACATTTGCTCAACCATGTTTGTAGCAGCTGTATTCGTAATAGCCAGAACCTGGAAATAAACCAGATGTCCATCAATGGAGGAATGGATATAGAAGTTGTGGTACTTTTACAAAATGAAATACTACTCAGCAATTAAAAACAAGGAATTCATGAAATTTGCAGGCAAATGGTGGGATCTAGAAAAGATCATCCTGCGTGAGATATCCCAGGAGCAGAAAGACATCCATGGTATATACTCACTTATATAGACTTATAAGATAGGATAAACATACTAAAATATGTGCACCTAAAGAAGATAAACAAGAAAGAGGACGCTGAGTAAGATGATCAATCCTCACTTTTTAAACTTTTACTTTTTAAATTTATTTACTTTATATCCCAAGGTGCCTCCTTCCTCCTATCCCCCAGTCTCCTCTCCTTTCCTCTTCCCCTCTCCCTTTCCCCAAGAAAAGGAAAGCCCCTTCCCCCATATCAATTCTCCCCAGCACATCAAGGTTCATCAGGACTGAGCATATCTTCATCTACTGAGGCCAAGCAAGGCAGCCCTGCCAGGGAGAAGTGATCCAGAAGCAGGCAATAGAGTACATATTAGAAATAGCTCACCCCTCACACCACTTAGCAGGCAATCCACATGAAGACCAAGCTCCCCATCAGCTACATATATGCAGGGGGCTTAGGTCCAGATCGTGCATGCTCCTTAGTTGATGTCTTACTCTCTGTAAGCCCCCAATGTCATTAACTGTTTAAGGCACTAGTATAGTGTTTTCCAGAGGCCACATTATTTTTCATTCTTTGAGCAGTATACAAGGGTTCTAGTTTCGCAAGCAAAACTTACACTTTTCTTTTTTGGTCTTCTTTTATTGTATTTAATTTTTTAAAATGTTTGATGCATTTTTGTTTCAAAAATTTGTTTTCATCTGTGTTGGGGCTTGATCCCAGGGTCTTGTACAAGGTAAGCACATACTATATGATTAAGCTATATTATTAGATGCCAGAAAGGTTTCAATTCAAAAAGAAAATATGAAATTTTCTTGTGAAAATTCATAGATTATAAAGACATAATTGTCTTCCACAATTATAGTTTTATCTTAAGGATTTATTGCTTTTATGAGTTTGGTAGGTATATTTAACCTTTTGTTCTTTCTATGCATATAAATATAAACGTGTAGTTTAATTAAGTTTAACCTGTACTAAATAATAGTTCGCAGCTCATAGTGTTTTTATAAGGTAGCACTGAGTACATAAGTACACTGCCTTCCTCAGTGTACTTATGTTTTTGTCTGGCACATATTAGTTTAATTCAGACATTTGATTCTTTTTATTTTGATCAAAAATTTTTGGAAGTTATTAGTTTATATTTTTCAACTTGGTTTAATTGATGTTATCCCATTGTTTTCACTGATTTCTGATCTAATATTATTATTATTTTTGTTCATGCTTGTTCTTTGTTGTACTCTCTGTGGCTAACATTAATTAATTAGTTAATTAATTTCATTATTCATGTGTAGGAACTCAGGACAGTTTTCAATAGCCAGTTGTTTTCTTCTATCACATGGATTCTGTGAATTGAACTTGGGTTGTCAGGCGTGGTGGGAAGTACCTTTATCTTTTTTTTTTTTTTTTTTTTTAAAGCTAGAGGCTTTGATTGTGGATTTTGAGCTTTCATCTTTTCTGATATTTGTTCATCTTCCAGCAGTGTTGTCATCTTGCAGATTTGTAAATGTGTTTTCATTTTTTTCTTTAAAATTTATTTTAATTCACTTTACATCCTTGTTGTAGCCCTAGCCCTCCTTCCTTCCTAGCCCCAACCTCCCTTCCTACCCCCTCCCCACTCCCCTTTTCCTCAGTTGAAAATTGTTTTTAACTTTGGAAATGTGTTACTTAATTTCCAAATACTAGGGTACTTTAATGTACTTGTTTTTAATAATTACTAATTTAATTTTGTTGGGCTAGTAAAATATTTTGTATAATTTTACTCCTTTTAGATTTGCTGAGTGCTGTGTTACAGCTTAAGATATAACGTTCCCTGTTGACTGTTTCAGCCAAGAATAGTGTACATTTTTCTCTTTGTGGATCTTTTTGGTGGTGTTGTTGGCTTTTGTTTTGTTTTGTTTTGAGACTGGATTTCTCTGTGTCTTCCTGGTTTGTCCTGGAACTCACTCTGTAGAACAGGCTGGCTTTGCACCCACAAGAGATCCATCTGCTTCTGCCTCCCAAGTGCTAGGATTAGAGGAGTGTGCTACCACTGCTTGCCTTGCTCTGTGAATTTTTAACAGGATGTTGTGATTTACAGTTCTGAGGATATAAGCCAAGCTGTACGTGTTAGGTAGCCCTTGTTACAACCCAAGCCTTATTATTTGCATCTTTTTTTCATTATTATTATTATTATTATTATTATTATTATTATTAATTACACTTTATTCATTTTGTATCCCCCCATAAGCCCCTCCCTCCTCCCCTCCCGATCCCACCCTCCCTTTCTTCATGCATGCTCCTCCTCCCCATGTCCACTGATAGGGGAGGTCCTCCTCTCCTTCCTTCTGATCTTAGTCTATCAGATCACATCAGGAATGGCTGCATTGTCTTCTTCTGTGGCCTGGTAAGGCTGCTCCCCCATCAGGGGGAGGTGATCAAAGAGCAGGCCAATCAGTTTATGGCAGAGGCAGTCCCTCTTCCCATCACTATGTAAGCCACTTGGACACTAAACTGCCATGGGCTACATCTGTGCAGGGGTTCTAGGTTATCTCCATGAATAGTCCTTGGTTGGAGTATGAGTCTTTGGGAAGTTCCCTGTGTTCAAATTTTCTTGTTCTGTTGCTCTCCTTGTGGAGTTCCTGTCCTCTCCAGCTCTTGCTATTTCCCACTTCTTACATAAAATTCCATTCACTCTGCCCAACAGTTGGCCATCAGGCTCAGCATCTGCTTTGATAGTCTGCAGGGCAGAGGCTTTCAGAGGCCCTCTGTGGCAGGTTCCTAGGTTGTTTCCTGTTTTCTTCTTCTGGCTTTCAGAGGCCCTCTGTAGCAGGTTCTTAGGTTGTTTCCTGTTTTCTTCTTCTTCTGATGTCCATCCTCTTTGCCTTTCAGGATGGGGATTGAGCGTTTTGTTAGGGTCCTCATTTGCTTAGTTTGTTTAGATGTACCGATTTTAGTGGGTTTATCCTATGTTGTATGTTTATATGAGTGAGTATATACTGTGTGTGTCTTTTTGCTTCTGGGACAACTCACTCAGGATGATCCTTTCCAGGTCCCACCTTTACCTGCAAATTTCACCAATTCTCTTCAAACTATTCCACAAAATAGAAACAGAGGGAACATTACCAGACTCATTCTATGAAGCCACAGTCACCTTGGTACCTAAACCTCAAAGAATTAACAAAGAAAGCGAATTTCAGGCCAATCTCCCTTATGAACATTGATGCAAAAATACTTAACAAAATACTTGCAAACCGAATACAAGAACACATCAAAGATATATATCATCCACTATGACCAAGTAGGCTTCATCCCAGGTATGCAGGGGTGGTTCAGTATATGGAAATCCATCAATGTGATCCACCATATTAACAAACTGAAAGAAAAAAAACCACATGATAATCTCCCTAGATGCTAAAAAAGCATTTGACAAAATCCAACATCCATTCATGTTTAAAGTATTGGAGAGATCAGGGATACAAGGCACATATCTAAACATAGTAAAGGCGATATACAGCAAGCCTATAGCCAACATCAAACTGAACGGAGAGAAACTTAAAGCAATCCCACTGAAATCAGGGACAAGACAAGGCTGCCCACTCTCTCCATATCTCTTCAACATAGTGCTGGAAGTCCTTGCTAGAGCAATAAGACAGTTGAAGGAGATCAAGGGGATACAGATGGGAAAGGAAGAAGTCAAATTATCACTATTTGCAGATGATATGATAGTATACATGAGTGACCCCAAAAACTCTACCAGGGAACTCCTACAGCTGATAAACACCTTTAGCAAAGTGGCCAGATACAAAATTAACTCAAAAAAATCAGTAGCACTCCTGTATACAAAAGACAAAAGGGCTGAGAAAGAAATTAGGGAAATAATACCCTTCACAATAGCCACAAATGACATAAAGTACGTTGGTGTAACCCTAACCAAGCAAGTCAAAGACTTGTATGAAAAAAAATTTCAAGAAAGAATTAGAAGAAGATATGAGAAGATGGAAAGATCTCCCATGCTCATGGCTTGGCAGGATTAACATAGTAAAAATGGCCATCTTACCAAAAGCAATCTACAGATTTAATGCAATTCCCATCAAATTGCCAACACAATTCTTTACAGACCTGGAAAGAAAAAATCTCAACTTCATATGGAATAACAAGAAACCGAGAATTGCTAAAACAATCCTCTACAATAAAAGATCTTCTGGAGGTATCTCCATCCCTGATCTCAAGCTGTACTATAGAGCAACAGTTATAAAAACTGCATGGTACTGGCATAGAAACAGAATGGTGGATCAGTGGAATCGAACAGAGGACCCAGAAATAAACCCACACGCTTATGGACACCTGATTTTTGACAAAGGTGCCAAAACCATACAATGGAAAAAAGATAGCATCTTCAACAAATGGTGCTGGTCCAACTGGATGTCTACATGTAGAAAAATGAAAATAGATCGATACTTATCACCCTGCACAAAACTGAAGTCCAAGTGGATCAAAGACCTCAACATAAAACCAGACACATTAAATTGGCTAGAAAAAAAGTGGGGAATACCCTAGAACTCATTGAATCTTTTTTTTTTTTAATTTTTATTAATTACACTTTATTCACTTTGTATCTTCCCATAATCCCCTCCCTATTATTTGAATCTTATAGGTTCAAGTTAATTGATATTATCTATGCTTTCTTTGCTGCTAAAATTTAAAAATCAAAATTAGCATATAAGTTGTTACATATCACTATGACTTTTTAATATTCAGAACATATTTATTTGTAAAAGCAAAAAATTAGAAACAGCCCAAACCTCCATCAGCATAATTGTGGGGTCTCTATGCCATGACTACAAAGGGAATGAAAAACAGACAAAGCATGGATTAAAACAGTAATACTGAATGAAGGAAGATGGTCAGTAAAATTCTTTCCCCTGGGGAAATGGAAACATTTAACCCTTTCCTCATAAGGTCCCAACCAAAGTGATTCCACTAAGTTAATTCTGGGGAAATAATGAGTTTATTGGGCTTACTTACAGAGCATAGGTGAGCATGGGTGCCCTAAAGGAGCCCCATTAGAAAGTTTATACCCAGCATGGACGATGCCTTCCTCATAGTTGCATAGATGGAGCCACATTCCCTACTCTTCCCCAGCCTGTATGCCCTAGTTCCTCCCTGAGAAGCTGAAACAGAATTGCATCCAAATTGCTGGGAATTGCTGCAGTGGCTAGAACTTCAGGTGAGGGTCCAGTGACTGACCCTGCCCTCTCCTATGAGGGAATGTCATTATGACATTTTCAAACAAAGCATGTTGTAGTGATCTGCTCTTCCTCACCTCTTTTGTAAGGCATTTTTTAAAAACATCTTTCATGTCCCCTATGTCCTTTTAGCTACCCCATTCTCTTTTGCCACCTGTTATTACCTTTTGTGGTCTCCTTTATAGTTTTTGGCACTTTGACTCCACTTATACCTGTTTATATGCATACATGTATACATTATAGGCTCTGATCCTCATGGATCACATACGATTTTTGTTATTTGAGTTTGGATCACTTCACTTAATATTATACTTTGCAGATCCATTCATTTTCCTTCAAATTTCATTATCTCATTTTTCTTCATGGATAATCATGATGCCATTATGTATACACACCTCATTTTGATTATCCATTCATCTCTTGATGGATATTGAGATTCTTCCTGTTCTGTACATGATTGGGAGAGGAATTGCATGAATACTCAAGACTGGATTGTCACTTCAGGATAGCATATGTTGACACTCTGAGCTATCTCAGGTGGTTTTCTAGTTTGAAGGATGTAGGTCATGAGATAACACAAGAGCAGATGTGCCGTTTTCCAGCTTGTCTTTTTTTGTCATAGACACCTCCTTTCTCACCCAGTGCATGAGGTGAGAATGCATTGCTGTGTATGGCCTTCTCATACAGTGCGGGCATTTAGGGTGTGCAGTGCTTTTGTTTTATAGGTCGCATTTTAGACTGCTTATAACCATTTACAGGTTCTATTTTATAGATTTGTGGGTTTCAGATGTGCTTGCTAAAAGTAGTCAGCAAGAAAGATTGCTTGTTTACACATAACTGGAGTTTATGTATAGGAATTCTTCCTCTATGCAGGACCGTGCATAGAGGAAGAATTCCTCTATGGAATTAGGCCCTGTCCTCTGTTTCCTTCGTTTTTCTACTGTCTCTTTGTGGTCAGAGAGAAATAAATTGAAGTCTGACTGAATTCTTCCTCTATGCACCCTTGATTAGGCCCTGTCTTCCATTTCCTTTGTTTTTCTACTGTCTCTTTGTGGTAAGAAAGAAATAAATTGAAGTCTGACTGCTTTTCTTCTCTTTTGCTAAGAGTATTGAAGCCTTTTTTGTTAATCGTGGACTTTTCTTTCAGTTCTCCAGGCTTTACTTCATGCATTTTTAAAACTCAATAATGAACTACATGAACACTTAGGATTGTTTTTTTCAGACTGGCAGAAGGGAAAGATTAAAACATTGAAATTCCATCTCACCCCCAGATATAATGCATGTCATTCAGAAAACAAATGACAAATGCTGATGAGGTGTGGCAATAAAGGAGCCTGTATACATTATACATTGCTGATGAGACTATAAGTTTAGCCACTAAGGAAATCAGTGTGGAGGGCTACCTCTTCCCTCATCAAAAAGAAGAAATACCATGTATCTGCCATGTAGAAATTTTGCTTTTCTGCCTTGAGACCATTTTCAAATTCAGGTTGTTGATCATCTTGTTTTCCTTGACTGTCAGCTCTTAGGCATTTCAGTTTTAGATTGCCAGTATGCAGGCCTGGCATCCTACCACAGTGCCTGTTGGCATGGAATGAAGTTGAGTCCTGGGTGGTGGTGAGATGTAGCTTATAATGCTTTCTAAGAACTCTTTGGAAAGCATGCTCAGGTGATGGGTAGCCAGAAAATTGTTATCTTCCATTCAAGGGGTGTTGGTTGTGGCTTTGTGATTGTCTGTGAAGACAATCATCAGCTTGGAGGCTGATGATTGCTGTGGTAAAGACAGAACATAAACACAGGAACAGTGTTAGCATGGGGCTTGTTGAGAGCTAACTTAACTTACAAGTGTAATTTTGTGTAGTTAATAACTTAGTTGCTAGGCCAGATTATTTTAATTAAATTTTTATTTTTATATATTAATTACAGCTTATTCACTTCGTATCCCTGCTGTAGCCCCTCTCTCATTCCCTCCCAATCCCACCTTCCCTCCCTCATCTCCTCCCATGCCCCTCTCCCAAGTCCACTGATAGGGAAGGTCCTTTTCTCCTTCCATCTGATCCTAGCCTATCAGGTCTCAGCAGGACTGGCAGCATTGACTTCCTCTGTGGCCTGGCAAGGCTGCTCTCCCCTCAGGGTAGGTGGTCAAAGAGCCAGCCACTGAGTTCATGTCAGAAATAGTCCCTGTTCCCCTTACTAGGGTACCCACTTGGATACTGAGCTGCCATGGGCTACATCTGAGCAGGGGTTCTAGGTTATCTCCATGAATGGTCTTTGGTTGGAGTATCAGTCTCAGAAAAGACCCCGGGGCCCAGATTTTTTGGTTCTGTTGCTCTCCTTGTGGAGCTCCTGTCCTCTCCAGGTCTTACTATCTCCCCCTTCTTTCATAAGATTCCCTGCACTCTGCCCAAAGTTTGGTTATGAGTCTCAGCATCTGCTTTAATGCCCTGCAGGGTAGTCTTTCAGAGGCCCTCTGTAGTAGGCTTCTTTCCTGTTTCCTGTTTTCTCCTTCTTCCAATGTCCATCCCATTTGTCTTTCTGAGTAAGGACTGATCATCTTGCCCAGGGTCCTCCTCCTTGCTTAGCATCTTTAGGTGTACAGATTAGTATGTTTATCCTATATTATATGTCTCATATCCACTTATAAGTGTGTGTATACCATGTGTTTCTTTGTGCTTCTGGGATACCTCACTCAGGATGATGTTTTCTAGATCCCACCATTTGCCTGTAAATTTCACGATTTCCTTGTTTTTAATTGCTGAATAGTATTCCATTATGTAAATGTACCATAATTCCTGTATCCATTCCTCAGTTGAGGGACATCTGGGTTGTTTCCAGATTCTGGCTATTATGAATAAAGCTGCTATGAACATGGTTGAACAAATGTTCTTGTTGTGTACTTGAGCATAATTTGGATATATGTGCAGGAGTGGTATTTTGAGGAAGCGCTATTCCTAATTGTCTAAGAAAGCCGCCAGATTGATTTCCAAAGTGGTTATACAAGTTTAGGCTAGGGTTTTAAAAGTTATTCTATTCATGTCATTGTCTGTAGATACTTAAAGAAAATCTCATGAAAAAAATTCAAGCATCGATTAGAGAGAAGAGCTTAAGCTATTAAGCTATACAAGTAGTCATACAACCTGACTACTTTATTTTCCAATAAGATAGTTCCATAATATATTTCTTTCAGTAGTTATTCATAGTAAATTTATTAAAACACTGCTTTTGGGTTTGGGGTGACTTACCTACAGCACACATGAAAAATAAATGAGGTGTGGTGGCTCTTATTTGTAATCCTAGCACTGAGGAGGTAGGGACAGGCAGATCTCTTGGGCTTGCTGGCCAGCCAGCCTAGTATACTTGGCATGTTCCAGGCCAGCGAGAAACCCTGTCTCAAAAAACAGGTAGACAGCATATGAAGAATGACACCCGAAGTTGTCCTCTGGCCTATACATACATGTGCACTTGCGTATACATATGTACTGAAGTACATGCACACGAACATGAACACATACATGCATGCATGCACACACCCCCACCCCTCGCCCAAACTAAGTTTGATCTTAGTTGTATAGCAATAACTATACAACAACTTCCCCCGCCCTAGGAAGTAAGCTACTGAGACGTTTGACTTTATAGTTTTGAGGATCTGTTTATTCGTTTGGGCTAAGCCTTAAAACCAGTGCCTTGAGCATGCTAATCAACTGTTTTGTAGTCCTGCAGTTTTATATTAGCATCTTGTACATGATTACAGAAAAACAGCATACAGTGGAGGCTGTGTTGCACTTTCTCTGTGTGATTTTAGTTAAATTATGTAACCTCTCTGTGCCTGAGCTTCCTATGTGGACATACAGTACTACCAGCTAATATATGCACAATCTTTAATGCTTTGGGCAGTATTGTATACTTGAGTATTTTCTATTGTCATACTCTAATTTCTCAGTATTACTACCATGCCCAAGCAACTGATGAGTTAGAATGTTTTCTTATCTTGTTTCAGATGCGAATGAACTGAAGGAGTGTCTTTCTGTGCTGGTTAAAGAGCAGCAAGCCCTGGCTGTCCAGTCAGCTACCAGTACACTGTCAGCCTTGAGGTTGAAGCAGAGGCTGGTGATCCTGGAGCGGTATTTCATTGCCTTGAACAGAACTGTTTTCCAGGAGAATGTCAAAGTTAAGTGGAAAAGCAGCAGCATTTCTGTGCCTCCCTCGGAGAAGAAAAGGTAATAATAAAATGGAACAACCCCTTTGGCATCTTCTTGTAAGTTCCAGCTCGTTTTAAAAAGACAGTTTCTCTAATATTAAAGATCCTTTTAGACCTATGATTTTTGATTTGTGGGTATTTATTAATATATCAGCATGTTTCTTTCATGGTAGTAACCAGTAACTAGTAAAATATTTAAGGCTCATGTAAAATTGCATTTTTTTTTCTCAATGTAACTGAAAATTCTTGTCTACAGAAGAACAGAGTGTCAGGCTTACTAATATTTCATGTAGCTAGGAGCTTGTTTTTTTGGTTGTGATAGTGCCTTTTATTCCGTAGAGTGCATATGGGAATTGAGTGCTGAATGAAGTAGGAAGTATGGGAACTCTTACCCATCTTGCAGACAAGTGTGAATTGTAGCTTCATTTGGTTCCCCCTCCCCTCCCCTCATCTCTGCTCTATTTTCTTGTCTTTATCTCTTTCCTCTGACTTCATACCTTCCTTCACCTCTCCTCCCCTTCCCTGTTTTATGTTGTTGAAATCATTTTGTCATATTTAGAATAAGTTTTTATGTTAACTGTGCTGAGGGATCTTTGGAGTTTATTTACATTTGAAAATAATTGATGTAGTATATGTAAAGTGAAGCCTTTGTGTCTGGCTTTGATTGAAATGTTTCAGCAAAGTCTCTGCTATATTTGGGCTAATCAGTAGACACTGTTTGAACCTTGAAGAAACATTGTCTTCCTGGAAAGTCTGCAGTTGGTACTTACTGTGTGAGAGCTTTTAGCTGCACAAATGTTGGTCCTAAGACACTCCTGGCAAACTTGAAGTTCTTATTTTTGATTATTGCTAGCCACAGGCAAAAGAGACTGAGATTTTTGTGGGTTGTCTCCTCTCTTGGGCAAGGATAAGATAACTCTGGTAGTTTAAACCTTTCCCAGGCAATGGGAAAGTTACCTGTAGGCAATGGTTGATTTTGGTTTTAGGTGCTACAGTAGAGAGATTAGCTCACCAAGATGCTAAGCCTTCATTTCCTGATGGAGCAGAGGGGCTCAGCCTCTTTGTGAAAGACTGACACCCAGCCAGCTCACTCCAGTTACTTTTATTTAATCATTTCCCAAAATAGGACCAAGGTTTGTGTAGCTATAAGCTCTCACGTAGTACCAAGTATAGACTTTTCAGTGAGACATTTCTTCAAGGTTCAGTCTCAAAACAATTTCTCAGTCTCTGCTGATTAACCCAAACGTAGCAAAAGCTTTGCTGAAATATTTCACTCAAAGCCAGACACAAAGGTTTCACTTTACGTCTCACTACATTAAGTTGGGACACAGTTTTTCATTTCCTGATCACATAGGTAGCACCCCACAATGATGGTCACTGGTCTGAGAGTTCTGAATATGTGATCGTTGATGCTAAGAGACCTTAAGCACACTTGTTTGTTGGTCTTTTCAACCTAAGATACAGAAGTATCCTAAATGCTCTGTTGACTTAAGCATTGGTGAGTTAATTGGAATATCTTTCATTAAGTGAAGGAATTTCTAAAATTAAAACAACTTTTTGGACTTACGGTAGGTTGTGTTTATTTGTGTGTGTGCGCGCATGCCTGCACCAATAACAGTAAGAAAAAAAGAGACTTTCATTTTGAGAGTGGTTCTTATACTGGCTTAGGGCTATAGATTCCTTCTTGGGGCCAAGATTCTGACTGTCTGAGGAGAGTCAGTTTCATGGTTATACTGAAACAGTTTGTTTAAGGTAAAATGTTGGTAATAGTCCTCCAAACTGTTCTGATCAGATTTAACATATGTACTCAGCTTTAGACTGTATTTTTTATGTGTTTTTCATTCAGAAACACATTCCTGTGTTTCTGGCATCCAGTGCTTCCTCTGAAAGCAGCACATTGGTCTTTGCCCCACATAATCACAGATTGCACACAGCTTCCTCTGCACATGTTCCTTGGAACGATTCAGGCCCTCACTGATGTTCACACAGCAGTACTACACTGTTCAGGCCCTTGCAGATAAGTGCACAGAACTTTCCCTGCAGTATTCATGTCCTCACAGAGAAACTTTTCCTTTACAAAGTTGAAAAAATTGAACCTAGAACCCCTAAAGATCCTGCTAGCTAAAGAAGACTATAGGTCATACTCTGGTTCACGTTCTTACTTGATTATTTTCATGTTCCTCTAACTGACCAATTATTATACTTGCTGTGTTTCTTTGCAGTTCGCGTCCTACAGGCAGAGGGGTAGAAGGACTTGCCAGAGTTGGATCCCGGGCAGCGCTCTCCTTTGCGTTTGCCTTCTTGCGCAGAGCCTGGCGTTCAGGTATGTGTGCAGCATGCCATTCTGTTTCCTTCATAGATCAGGGGTGTTGGGATCCCTGAGAATTCTGCCACAGCAAGTTCCTGGTTGGTCATCTACCAGCTAACCTACCAGGTCCCAGAGTCTGTCTCAGGAGTGAATAGTCTTTGTTCTCTTTATCTTAAGGTCTTTCTCTTTTAAGAGAAGAGGCTACAGGGTCTTTTTCAAATTTATGTTTTTAAGAAAGTGTTCATTTATTACATTCTCCACCTCACCTCCTTCACCATGGTAAGGAGTTAGTAAGAAGGTATCAGTTGAGCACTTAAAATCTGAAAGTATGCAATCTGATATACTTCAAAATCTGAAATCTTTTGACCTGTGATATCACAAGTGGAAAATCCCTCACTCAGCCTCATGTGATAGGTTGCTGCCAGAATGCAGCCACACTAAAGATACTGCATGACATTTCCTCCAGGCTCTGTGCATAATATGTACATGAAATGAAGTAAAATGAGACTTGAGTTTCCTTCTCAAGGTGACACACACATGCGCACACACACATATACACAAAGACAGAGTCACTTTTGACCCTCCACATTTCAGGTAGGAGATACCCAATCTTTATTGCTTATGTGGGAGGCATCAAGGTGGACTGGAATTTCAACAGGTGTGTTAGAATTTGGCCTGTTGAATGAAGAACTGCATGTGTATCTATTCACCTGAGGGGTTGGAGGCTCAGAGGGAGTGACTGGAATTGAGCAGTGCCTGTGGGTGGGCAGCCTCCTCTGACTTACTATGTGTCGCTTAGGGGAGGATGCAGATCTCTGCAGTGAGCTCCTGCAGGAGTCCCTGGATGCCCTTCGTGCTCTTCCTGAAGCCTCTCTCTTTGATGAGAGCACAGTATCCTCTGTGTGGCTAGAGGTGGTAGAGAGAGCAACGAGGTTCCTCAGGTCTGTTGTGACTGGGTGAGTTCGTACTTTTCTTGCATTTCTGTGGAATAGCTGTAGTGTGCTTGAGCCTCTTTCTCATGTCAGTCCATTTAGGGAACTTGATGACTAAGTTTTACTACTGTATATTCAGCATAGTTTCAAGATCTTGCTATTCACATTAAAATATTTTTTTACATTTTATTTGTTTTGTGTGTGAGGTGTGTGTGTGGGTACTTGATGATTCATTCATCTGTCCATCAATCAGAACGGAGCACTTCTTTTGAGGCTCTTGGTGATAATAAAGAGCCACTGTTATAGAGATTGATGGTGCTTGCCTTGAAGTCCTGGTAGATAGTGTATGAGACATGGCTAATCAAACAAAATGTTCTGACTGATGGTGGGGATGTAGCTCAGTAGTAGAGCAGCTGCTGAGCATGTACAACTTGTTTTGATCCTTCTCACTAAAAAACAAGTTTGGACCTGTTTGTTAGTTTCCTACTGCTGTAACAAAAACCTTGGACAATCAACTGAAAGGAGGGAAGGTGTTGCCTGATGGTTTCAAAGACTCCATTCTGTGGTTACTTGGCTCTGTTGCTTTGGACCTGTGTCAGCACAATTCACCCTGGAAGAGCCTGTTCAGTTTATGACAGTCAATAAACAAAGAGAGAAAGAGAAGATACCAGAGTTGTAGTATTTCCTTCATGAGTGCACCTGCATGAGTAATGTTTAACCTTTGTAATTGGCTTTGTCTCCATAGTGCCATGGATTTGGGACTATCCAGCAATTACATGAATGTTTGGTAGACATTTATGATTCAAACTGTAGCATAAAGCTATACTTCTTAATTTTTTTGTGTATGACTGCGATCAAAATGGGATTTTGATTTGCCCCATTTCTGATTTGTGCTGGGCAGCTGCACCCCTCCTTACACAACCTGGTAGTCCTAAACAACCTGGTGGTCCCCTACTCCTAGGAAGTTGCTATGTTAAAATTAGTGTGGGCACCCAGTTGGCATAGCATACTATAATCCAGAACTCCTGACCACAAGGATCCTGAGATCCTTGACAATTGAGACTATAGGTGTGTGTGTGTGTGTGTGTGTGTGTGTGTACGTGCTTCTGTTCTTGGCTTGAATACGAATCTGTAGTTATATTGTTTTTAATTTAAAGAAAATAATACAATATTTAGTATTATTAGTAGAATTTAGCACACAGAAGGAAAGTTAGTGTGCTCACGAGTCTCCTTGGCAGAAGTCATTACTCTTTACTCTCAGCAGGGATGCCTTTGGTAGCCTGTACGTGAGCCACAGGGAGTGGTTTCTGGGAGTGCTGATGAAAGCTTTGCCATAGAATTTTAAAGCTAAAGTGCTGAAAATAGTCTTGGAATTTAAAAAATTTCATTGTCAGTTATAATGTCTTCTCTTCTGAATTTTAGGTAATTTAGAAAATTCGTTATTTATTACTGAGTAACAAAGTTAAAATATTTCTTTGATTTGAAATATAAATATACATAGACATGTGTCTTTAGATTATCTGGTGGCTTTAAACATTAATTCTCTAGTTTTTATGGGAAAGTTGATACTCTGTTTTGTTCAAATTGGAAAATTACCTAAACACACCCATACCCACTTACCCCACATTTCCTCTTCCCTCCCTCCCTTCTTGTCTTAAGACAGGCTGTCATAAAACTCAGGCTGGCCTCAAACTACTATGTAACTACGGATGACCTTGAACTCTTTTTTGATCCTTCTGCCGAGTACCTCAAGTACTAGGATAATAAGTGTGTAACCCTGTCCAAGGTTATACAGTGCAGGGCATGCTAGTCAAAGGACCCTACCAACTGAGCTAAGCCCCATTGGAGGCCTTTCTACTTATTTTTGTGTAATGATGCAACTAGTTTTATGCTTTAGAAACACAGGGTCCATTAAAAATATCTACATTCATGCTTTTTTTTCCCCCTTGAAAGTATAGTCTTTTTTTTTTTTTTTAAAGCATCTTTAGTGGCTAGGAAGTAGAGTTCAGTGATAGAGCCTAACACGCAGTGTGTCCATGGCTTAAAATTTGATCCCATGCACTGAAAAAGGCCCCCCCCTTAATAAATATCTTTAACTTGCTCTCTTCCTCACTTTTTCTCCCTCCCCCATTCTTTCCTTGTTTCCTCTGTGTGTGCGTGTATATATGTATGTGTGTGTGTGCTTGTCTTTTTAAACATGGGAGCTTGAATATAATCAGCCTGTTGGTATGATTTTAAATTTTCTGCTTTCTCTGATGTTGCCTAGCCTTCCTGTTGCTGTCTTTTCAGGGATGTTCATGGAGCACCAGGGACTAAGGGACCAGGAGGGGTTCCTCTACAGGACCAGCACTTGGCTTTGGCCATCCTGCTGGAATTGGCTGTTCAGAGAGGCACACTTAGGTGAGTGGTGTGAAGCTCATGTCACCTCCAGAGATGGTTGTGTGTCTGCAAACCTGCTGTGTTGTAGAATTCCTCTTAATTGTCTGTGGCTGTAGACCTTACTCCCAGGGTCCTGTGTTTATTCCATTAAAAACCTTTTTTTATTGGTTCTTTGTAACTTTCACATCATGTACCTCAATCCCACTCCCTGTCCCTGCAGGTGTGTCACACATTACACCCTCTTTTCCAAACAGCTTTTCTCGCAGATGATGATCATTGCAGTGAGTCATTGGTCTAGTTCAAGGCTTCTGGCTTGTGCTGTGCTATTAGTACTGGATCCTCACTGGGACTCCTGTCAGATATGCTGTTGTTGCCTGGTGTCATGGAGATCCTGCAGCTTTGGATCTGTAGGATCAGTCCCTTCATACACTCCAGCAGTTCATAGATGAGGTAGATGTTGGGGTGGGCCAATTCAAAGACCTGGATCTGGGCCTGAGTGGTAGCTAAGTCAGCCATCCTAACAGCTCTTCTTCACCCAGTCCATCGGGGTCAGCTCTCTAGCAGTTCAGGCAAGGGATGGAGCCAGCTCACCCAAATGCTACAGCTTCTGAGAGGCAGGACCAGCTCTGTACAGCTCTCAGACATCAAAATAGCCCCAAGCAACAGCTCAGACCAGGGATGTGCACATGGCATTTGATGGTAACAGACTTCTGCTACTGCAGAGCCATGGACCCAGATAGGACCCTCAGTTGGGAGCATGGGCCAGGACCTCACCATAGCCTCAGGTGGCATTACCACTGTACATCAAACTGTTCCTTACTAACCTCGAGTCTCCAGTTCTGCCTGTCTTCATTGTGCATACACAATCTGCTTCTCTTTGGGTTCCACTACTTGCTCATCTTTGTGGCACCTAGGACTTCTAGATGTCTGGTGTTATTTCAGGAATGCTATGACCTGCCCATGCCTCATGTTGCCAGGCAGTGGTCGTCTCAGGCATGTTCTGCCTGTCTAGGCTGTGTGGCACCAGGTAGGGGTTTTCTCAGGCTTGTTTTGCCCTCCTGGGCCTTGTGACACCAGGCAGGTGTTATCTTTGGCCTCCTGTGTATATATCTGTGCCAGTCTGTTTTGTTGTCTTTATTTCTGTTTTAGGCTTATTTATTTAGTCATCTAGAAGTTCTTTTAAAGATGTTTTTCCCTAAGTAACTAGTTTCGCTGAAATAAGTAATCTTAATTTGTTGACTTAAGAGCCTAGAAATTTCATGTAGAAAGCACTACGAGAATGTCTTAGCTATTTTATGCTTATCAATAAATGACAATTGTCTTTCGCTAAATTCTTGGCACTGATTTATTGATTTAATTGCCAAGAATTATTTCTATGACATTATTTTAGCATCTTTTCATCATTGTCCTCCTGTAATTCTAATTATTTGTGTGTTTCTTTAGTTTGGATGTGGTGTGACAAGCATTAATTTGATTTTACTAGAGGATAAATATCTTTTCTTTTCAGCCAAATGTTGTCTGCCATCCTGTTGCTGCTTCAGCTGTGGGACAGTGGGGCACAGGAAACTGACAATGAGCGTTCTGCCCAAGGTACCAGTGCCCCTCTTTTGCCTCTGCTGCAGAGGTTCCAGAGCATCATCTGCAGTAAGGACATGCCACATGCAGAGAGTGACATGCATGTGAGTATCAGCTGGGGTTTTGTGTATAAGTGACCCTGTCTTCTCCCCTACCCCTTTGGAGACAGGGTTTAGCCTTGGCTGGCCTGGACTCTCTTTGTACACCAGGCTGACCTTGAACTCACAGAGATCCGCCTGCCTCTGCCTCCCTGAGTGCTGGGAATAAAGGCATGCACCACCACACCTGGCTATCTTATTCTCATAATATCAAAGAACTAATTTTATTATAGGTAAACCAGAGTGTCTACATCCATGGGAGTTGATGTCTTTTGGGTGTATTTGTTTACTGGTGATAGCAGCAAGTGAGATGGGGATAGGGGTATGGAAGGTCACATGCACTCTATTGACATGGTAGAGTGTCATATGTACTATAAAGGTTTTTTCGTATGGCAGCTTTTAGATTTGTACTTAGGAATATGGTTTGGCATGGATCCACTGACCTTTTAGAGAGACCTATGTACTGCCTGCCATGTTGGCTTTGCAGACTTTGTTGAGTCAGCTGTGGCGATATCTGTGTATCTGGTTTCGTGTGTGAGTGTTCCCAGCAGCTGCTTGACTGTTTTGGGGAGTGAATGCTGTGTTAGGCTGTTTTGGGTAATATAAACAAATACTCTGAAACCTCAGGACTGGTTTTTTTTTTAAATCTCTTTGTAAAGAGTTACATGTTTCATTATTACTTTGGCCTAATTTATGGTTAACACTCCTAAGTGATAATAAGACTCTTACAAGAATTAGAAATATGATGTTAATTGTAAATAAAATAAGGCTTTAGTAGAGTAGACAGAGGTGTACAGACCTGTAATCTTAGTTACTTAGGTGGCTGAGGCAGAAGAACCAAAGATTTAATACTAGCCCAGGTAACCTAATAAGACCGTGTCTTGAAATTTCAAATGGGTGGGTTGAGGGTTGTTGAAAACTCTTAGAGAGCTTGCCTAACAAACTTAAAGCTCTAAGTCCAATCCTTGGGACTATAACAACCAGAAAATAAAACAAAATCCCCCTCTAAAGTGGGCAATATTCGTATCAAAATGAAGGATTTTGTTGTGGTTTGTTTCTAGCTTCCAAAGGCTGTTGAAGTACTGTGTTAGGTTCAGAGAGCTTGCTTTGTATTCCTGTGCTTTAAAAAAAAGTACGTGTGTGTGTGTGTGTGTGTGTGTGTATGTGTGTATGTGTGTGTGTGTCTGTCTGTCTGTCTCCATTTTTCCCTGTAGAGAGGGCAAAGGTCAGTTTGGGGTTTTATTCCTCAAGAGCCACCCACCTTATTTTTTTAGAGACATGGTTTCTCACTTGCCTAGAATTCCTCAGGTAGTTCAGACAACCTATCTCATCCTCCCTTGTTCAGGGATTACACGTGCAGTGCACAATACTGTGTTATTTTTACAAGTGTTCTGGGAATTGAACTAGGGTCCTCATGGTAAGCATTGTATTGACTGAGCTATTTTTCCAGTCTCTTTATTAAGGTTTGAGGGCAGTCTTCCTATAGGGTGGTTTGGCTATATTAACGGTCTATATGGAGTCTGCACATGTGTAGTACAAAAAATAAATACCCTGTACAGTCAGTATTACGGATCTTTATATGCCAGGTATAGAAGGGTGAAAATGTATAATGTAGTTTTATGATCAACATTGTAATTTGAAGGCTAAAATAAGATATACAGGAAATTCATAACTAAATACCAAAATGTAAATAGTGATTAGAAATGTAAATAGTGATGGTGTTATTTTTCTTTCATTGTTTCTGAGTATGTTTATTTTTCTCTCTTATTGTAGCTTTTATCTGGCCCTCTGAGCCCCAATGAGAGTTTCTTAAGGTACCTCACTCTTCCACAAGATAATGAACTTGCCATTGACTTAAGACAAACTGCAGTTGTTGTCATGGCTCACTTAGACCGTCTGGCTACCCCCTGTATGCCTCCTCTGTGTAGCTCTCCAACATCTCATAAGGTATGTGCCAGAACAGGACTTTTTCTCATACAATGGTGGAAGTCTCTCAGACCGTGAATGTGCTGGAAAGTGCTGGGAAGTGCTTTACCACTGTCTTAGTTTCTTCTTTTGTTTTTTGTTGGGAGACAGGGTTTCTCTGTGTAGCTTTGGCTGTTCGTTACTGGCTTTGTAGACCAGGCTGTCCTTGATCTCACAGAGATCCGCCTGCTTCTACTTCCTTGAGTGCTGGGATTAAAGGCTTATACTACCATGCCCAGCTTTGAAAGCTGTTTTATTATTTATGGGATATTCTGCCTGCATGTGTGTCTGCACGCCAGAAGAGGGCACCAGATTTCACTGTAGATGGATAATGAGCCACCATGTGGTTGCTGGTTCTTTATTTTATTTTATTTTATTTTTTTATTTTTATTAATTACAGTTTATTCACTTTGTATCTCCCCTGTAGCTCCCTCCCTCCTCCTCTCCCAATCCCACCCTCCCTCTCCCTTCTTCACCCATGCCCCTCCCCAAGTCCACTGCTAGGAGAGGTCTTTCTCTCTTTCCTTCTGATCCTAGTCTATCAGGTCTCATCAGGAGTGGCTATATTGTCTTCCTCTGTGACCTGGTAAGGCTGCTTCCCCCTCAGGGGAAGGTGATCAAAGAGCAGGCCAATCAGTTTTTGTCAGAGGCAGTCCCTGTTCCCATTACTATGGAACCCACTTGGACACTGAACTGCCATGGGCTACATCTGTGCAGGGGTTCTAGGTTTTCTCCATGCAGGAAAATGGTGGAAACTGGAAAAGATCATCCTGAGTGAGGTATCCCAGAAGCAGAAAGACACACAGGGTATATACTCATTCATAAGTGGATATTAGATATGTAATATAGGATAAACATACTAAAATCTGTACACCTAAAGAAACTAATCAAGAAGGAGGACTCTGGCTAAGATGCTCAATCCCCATTCAGAAAGGCAAAGAGAATGGACATCAAAATAGAGAGAAAACAGGGAACAGGACAGGATCCTACCACAGAGGGCCTCTGAAAGGCTCTGCCCTGCAGGGTATCAAAGCAGATGCTGAGACTTACAGCCAAACTTTGGGCAGAGTGCAGAGAATCTTATGAAAGAAGGGGGAAATAGTAAGACCTGAAGAGGACAGGAACTCCACAAGGAGGGCAACAGAACCAAAATATCTGGGCACAGGGGTCTTTTCTGAGGTTGCTGGTTCTTAAAATCAGGACTTTTGGAAGAATAGCTACTGCTCTTAACCTCTGAGCCATCTCTCTAGCCCTTAAAAGGTGTTTTAATAAATATGTTGTATATTGAGTTCTACCTGTTAGACTTATTTTTCTTTCCTCCTCCTCAACCACTCCCTCCTACAGTTGTTATTACTACTGTTATTTTGAGACAACGTCTCACTATGTGGCCTTGGCTGGCTGGAATTTGACATGTTTATAAGGCTGGCCTTGAATTCACAGGGTATGCCTATCCTTGTCTCTTGCATGCTGTGATGAGTGGCATGGGCTTCCATTTCTACCAATACATTTTTTTCTTACCAAGTTTCCTTTTAACGGACTCCCAAGTTATTGACAGAATTTTGTTACCCAAATAATACTATGGTGGCTGATGTGGTGCATGTTCCAGAGTTTATCTCTGAGCATGCATGCATATGTGCCTTTGCTAGTAGGTAACCCTAGTAGGTAGCCCTAGATGGGCTAGTATCTTCAGGTTGTTCCCAAACAGCTTCATTCCCATTACTTCCACCAATGAAAACACTTGTTCCCAGCCTTATGCTTGGGCTTTTGTTTTCTGTCAGTTTTGACACAAAAATAACCCAATGTGGTTTGAGCATTGAAAAATATGTTGAAGGGCCAGCTTTTGAATGATACTCTTATATACATTACATATATATATATATATATATATATATGTAATGTATATTTATTATGTCTACAATGTTCTGTCTGCATGCACACCTGCATGCTAGATGAGGGCATTAGGTCTCACTATAGATGGCTATGAGCCACCATGTGGTTGCTGGGCATTGAACTCAGTACCTTTAGAAGAATAGCTGGTGTTCTTAACCTCTGAGCCATCTCTCCAGCCCTTGAATGGTACTCTTAAAATGAAATACTATGGACAAATAACCCAGGAACTTACCATTTAACTGAGGTAATGTGAAATGTTCTGAGTTATTTTGATATTTTCAATCAATCTCTCAACTTGTTTTGGTTTTAGCTTATCTCAGTATTAGTCTTGGGCATTCTTTTACTCTAAAGAAAACTTTTACATTGTTGTTTTCTTCCAGGGATCATTGCAGGAGGTCATAGGTTGGGGGTTAATAGGATGGAAATACTATTCCAATGTGATTGGTCCAATCCAGTGTGAAGGCCTTGCCAGTCTGGGAGTAATTCAGGTTGCCTGTGCAGAAAAGCGTTTCTTGATCCTGTCTCGCAACGGCCGTGTGTACACACAGGCTTACAACAGTGACATGCTGGTAGGTAGAGTGCAGCGTGTCTGTGTGCCTCCCTCAGTGGTGGGGTCCCTGCTCAAAGATGCCTAATGGAATAGTGATTTCAGTCATTGATGTTTGTTCATTGTGTATTATTAGTCATGTTAAATTATCTTAGTTGTGATAATTAGAATCATCAGGGTTTTGAGTTATTTTTTGGGGGGTGTTTCTGGGGCAAGGTTTCTCTGAGTAGCCTTGGTTGTCCTGGTGTTACGTTGTAGACCAGGCTGGTCTTGAACTCACAGATATCTACCTGCCTCTGCCTCACAAGAGTGCTGGGATCACAGGGGTGTGCCACTGTGCCCAGCTGGGTTTTGAGTTGAAATGAAGAACTTCATTAAGTAATTCCCATTTTTAGTCATGATTGCTTTTTGTAAACCAGTTTTTCATGTGTAAGGCAGTTAACAAAAAAAGAATGGGGTCTGATGAGGATGGTGGTACACTGGGACATGCGTGCTCTCATGTAAGGAAAGTACTTGGGCTGTGTGTCTGTGTTATACCGTCTGCCTGTGCTAGGGTTTCCATACCAGCACTTGTCATTCCATGGATCACCTGAAGAATTCTTAATGTTCTAGGGGCTGGAAATGAGAACAGGTCAGAAGCCCTGATGATTCTTAGTCTGTCCATTTGAGTATGTTTCCTTAGAGAGACTATGAATGGGAGAGTCATCCTATTTTCATTGTTCTCTACTATGGCTGACTAATGTTCTTCTTGATTTAACCTTTCTAGGCTCCACAACTGGTGCAAGGTCTTGCCTCCAGAAACATTGTGAAAATTGCTGCCCATTCTGATGGTCATCACTACCTGGCTCTGGCTGCCACAGGGGAGGTGTACTCCTGGGGCTGTGGGGATGGCGGAAGGCTTGGCCATGGGGACACTGTGTATGTATTGCCATTTTAGAAACTGATATGCTGCCTGGTTGTCTGTATTTACAACAGACTGGAAAAGTCAGGGGTGGTTTCCATCTGTCTACTGCAGAGCTTATATAAGGAGAGAGATATAACATGTGTCTTTCTTTCATTCTCTCTTTTTCTCTCTCTTTCCTCTTGAGAGATGGTCTCACTGTGTATTTCTGGCTGCCCTGGAGCTCACCTGCCTCTGCTGGGATTAAAGGTGTGGACTATTATGTCTAGCAAGTGTTCATTCTTTTTTTCCCCTACAATTTATTTAATTTTATTTTATGTGCATTAGTGTGAAGGTGTCAGATCCCTTGGAATCGGCGTTACAGACAGTTGTGAGCTGCAATGTGGGTGCTGGGAATTGAACTTGGGTCCTTTGGAGGAGCAGACAGTGCTTTTAACCACTGAGCTATCTCTCCAGCCCTAAGTATTCATTCTTAATGACTGACTCCTTAGGAACTTTGCCACAAGTAGAGGGTGCTCTGTTTGCCAGCATTAGCAATGGCTACCAGTTGTACCCTTCATATTTTCTAAATACGAAACCTCCCATATATTGTACTGTTGTTCACTCTGTCTCCTGCCAATAGGAACCGTGATGCTGTTCTTATAAGCATAAAAATCGATCTTACCGTACTAGGTTGAAGCTTTTGGTTATGAAGGAATAGAAATAAAACAGAAAATGGATATTTTAAATGCTCAGGGTAAAAATTGAGAGATCTGCCAGTTTCCACAGAGTAATGGAACCATTTTATATTGTGCTGTTACATGTGGAGCCTGGTGGGAAGATCTGGGCACTAGGTAGATGTGCTATTTCTGGGGCAAGCTTACTTCATGAGATCAGAGAAGGCCGGTCAAGTGAGAAACATCTCAACTCTGACTCTCTATGAGGTAGTAGAGAAGGGACTGGAAGGTGGAGGTCTGTTTATACCATGAGGGTGGAGATGGAAACATCACTACTTAGAATATTCTCTTGGAAGAATCTCAGTCCGTAACAAAAGTAGTGATATGTATGGTACATTATTTTATAGTTCAGAAATACCCCTAAACCTTCAATGTAAAAAATGGAGAAAAATGAGCTAAAACTTGTGAAAAAGAAAGGATTTTGGAATGGTTGTTTTTCTCAGACTGGAGGTTGGGATTGGCATGGGACTCCAAAGGCACCAGCGTACAGGACAACAGGCAATAGGGTGGATTCAGTTTATTTCCTTTGCAGTGTTTATAATACACCTATAAGGTAATATAGTAAATTAGTGATATAGTAAATACAAATATAAATAAATATAAATATTTATTGGGGAAGTTAGGATTAGCAGAGACCATTCAAATGAATAACCTTCCTTGCTCTAGGAGTTCAGGGAAGGAAAAAGATCAGTGCAAAAGTCAGGAATTGGAGAAAAACTTTTGTAGGAATTCAAACTTAAGGTGAACAGAAAGGAAGGGTTGTGCCAGCAGTAACTGGCTTTGCTCTACTGTGCACATTCTTGTCTGCAGTCACAAAGTGAGCCAAACATGTCTTTGAAAATGCTATTTATCATAGATGCATAATTCAGATTATAAGCATGGAAGGTTTGCTAATTGGATTTTCCCTCAATTATGAAGATTGCTATCTTTATCTTATTTCGTCAGACTTTTAATGTGTAAACTCTAAGACTCCAGTATGCTTTTTAGTGTGCTTTGCCCCCTTCTGTCTGTGTTTCTCTCTTCCTTCCCATCTCTCCCCCCCACATACACATCAGATTTAGTATTGGGTAGGTTTTGGCAAATTCATGCCATCAGAATCAAGAGAGAATGTGTTACCATTGCTCCCAGGCTTGTCTTTGTATTCTTTGTTGTTATTCGATTTCCCCCTCTAGCTCCTGCCAGCCTTTGTCTTGACCTCTGTTCATATTATTTTGCCATTTCTAGAACTGGTTATAGTCAATTATATAGGAATTTATTTCTGACTTTCACTAAATATTTTGCAGAATAGCCATGTTGTAGGGTGTGTTAGCAGTTCATTAGTTTGTTGCTGACTGACTGTGCTTGGGGACAGTAGAGATGCTTCATTGTATAAGTCTTTAATAGATACTCTTCTTGGATTCAATTTAGCCACGGTGATGTTTGGTGTTTGAGATAGAAAGGCAAAAAGTCTTGTATTACCTATTTGCTTTTGTAACTCTGAAATGCCTAAGATGTTGTTTGTTGCCTTCCTTCCACAGGCCTCTGGAAGAGCCCAAAGTGATTTCGGCTTTCTCAGGAAAGCAGGCTGGGAAGCATGTGGTGCACATAGCATGTGGGAGCACATACAGTGCAGCCATCACTGCTGAGGGGGAGCTGTACACCTGGGGCCGTGGAAACTACGGCCGCTTGGGCCATGGTATGTCTGCTGTACATGAGTTTAGTCATGGGGTAGGAGGAGGTTGCTTCTTCTGAGAGGCATTGAGAATGACAGTTGTATCTGTTTCAAGGCTCCAGTGAAGATGAGGCCATTCCAATGCTGGTGGCTGGACTTAAAGGACTAAAGGTCATCGATGTTGCGTGTGGGAGTGGGGATGCTCAAACCCTGGCAGTGACTGAGAATGGTATGTAGAGTTTGTTCTTCCCTGGGCAGTGTCTTTGGTACACTGTGGCTGTTGCCTGGATGAGTGACTTTTGGAGTTGTATGAGCCTCATACAACTGCTGCCCTCCCTGCCATCTTCCTTTAGGTTGGTGAGCGTATTGGTTACCTTTTTGTTGCTGTGATCAAACACCATAACCAAGGCAACTTGTAGGAGGAAGAGTTTCTTTTGAGTAATGTTTCCAGAGGATTTAAGTCCATCCTGGCTGGAAGGCATAGCAGGAGGCAGGCAGGGCAGCTGGATGAGGAGCCTGAAAGATCACATCTTAAACTCAAGCACAGAGCAGGAAGTGGGTGAAGCTATTTACTCTCAAACCCTGCCCAGGGACAGGCTTCCTCCAGTAGTCTATTCCTAAGCCTCCCCAAGACAGTGACAACAGCTGGAAACCAAGTGTTCAAATGCCCAAGATTGTGGGGGACATTTCTCACTCAAATTACCACAGTGAGGGTCTCAGTGGCTTCAGTGAAGAACCCCAGAAATTTCCTAGGATTTGGGTTCTTGAAAGCAGATGGCTGTCTGTGGGCTACCATCTTTCTGGTGGTTATTTTATTTTATTTTTTTTGGCTAAAAAATATAGCTAAGTAGATAATTGACATTCTGAATTGTCTACTTTTAATATATCCAGCATTTAACTTTGGTTGCCTCATTACAGCCAATCTTTCATAGTCATTGTATACTTTATAATCTGATGTGAAATGGCTTGCTTTTTAATTTCAGCTTTCTCTTTGTATTTGTTAGAGAGATTGCATACTTTTTTTTTTGTAGTATTGGGAATCTTGCATCCAATATCTAAGTACTCTACTGTTTTTTTTTTTTTTATTTTTTTTTAGTACTCTACTGTTGAAATCTCTTCCTTACTAGCTGTAGTTATATATTTAGTTATATAATTTTGTTTATTAGTGAGACAGTATCTTGTGAAGTAGCATTTATTGTCCGTGAACTCATTTTTCTTTTGGCTTGGACTACATAGTGCTGGGATTACAGGTGCTTGTCACCATGCCTAGTCCGTCCTTCCTTCCTTCCTTCCTTCCTTCCTTCCTTCCTTCCTTCCTTCCTTCCTTCCTTCCTTCCTTCCTTCTTTCCTTCCTTCCTTCCTCCCACTCTTTCTTTCCTTTCTCTCTTTCTCTCTCTCTCTGTGTGTGTTTCTTATGTAGTGATTCAAGTTTGATGGGCAGAAATGCATCCATTTTGTACAATACATTTCTCTCTCTGCATTATGTTGGTCTTACATCTGTACCTTGTAAGTCCTTGTATTAACTGGGCAATTTCTTAGTCTGTTTTCTTCCACAGAGTTTGAATGGCATGTTGAGAATGTCTTTAGTGTAAGATAAAATCTTTTCAGCACTGCCGTATCTATGTAGAGCCCACGGTTGATAGAATGTACATTTTTAGGATCATTGTGTTTGTGCTGCTTTTTGAGGCCAGAGAGAGTAGTCACCCAAAAAGCCCCTTCATTATTTTTAAATGTCCACTATTGAATGAGTCATAGTTTGTAAAACTATTAACTAAGGTGGTATGGTTTTGTATTGTTTCGTTTTGTGACAGAGCTTTGCTAATTTGTCCAGTGGGCCTTGAGCTTGTGAGATCCTGTCTTCCTCAGCTTCCTGAGTAGCTGGGATGACAGCAAAGGAGTTAAAATTCCTGGCTATGTCATGCAAGTTTTGCTTGGGTTTTGTCCTTGATATTCTGTAACTGGATTTAGTTACTTTATGGGTTCTTCTTTCTTCCACTCTTTTTCTTCTTCTTCCCTTGTAACCCCCTAACAGATGTGAGAGACGAAAGGATTGAGAGGAAAGGGGGCAACAGTCTTGTTGGACTACTACTGATTAGGGGCTTCATGCTCCTTGGGGCAAGTTTATCTTCTTTTATTAGGATACAGGATACCTATTTTTTTTCTTCTTCTTCTTCTCCTCCTCCTCCTCCTCTTTCTTCTTCTCCTTCATTCTTTCATCTTCCTTCTCCTCCCTCTTCCTTCTTTTTCCTTCTTCCTCCTCCATCTTCTTTTCTTTTGTACACACAACTTCATAACAAAACACATCCAAGAGCAACCAATAACCACCCAACTGCCTACCTATCAGACCTCTAGCATTTATATACCTTCTGAAAAGTCCCCAGAATACAAATGCCACACAGTTGCAGATATTATCTGCAGCTGGCAAAACCATGCTTTGCTAGAACATGAGGCAAATCATAGATTGCTGCTGCAAAGCAGCCCTCTAATCCTATACCTGGGATTAAAACAAAAAAAAAAAAAAAACCATATTCTTATAATATTTCTGTGTTTTTTTAAAGAAACCAAAATTCCAGAATTCTCACTACAGTATTCTTTGTAAAATTGCTATTAGGAAACATCATGATGATGTTTGTGGCTGTGAATAGGGTTAGAAATATCGCTCACCTTACACTTGTGCAACTCTAACAGAGAAGCATTCTTGCTGCATGATTGTGTTCTGAGGTGACTGGTGTAGTAGAAGCATTCTGCCTGCCCAGTGCAGTCTGGTCTTGGGTGATAGGCTTGCTGAAAACATTGGTTCATGTGTAAACAGTAAACTATTATGCATATATTCTGAGATATGTGTGCACACTAAGTTTTTTTTTTCACTGAACTGCTAATATTGTATTATTTACAGGGATTAGCCTAGCATGACAACTAGCATTGTATTGGAATGCTTCCATATTGTGTGGTTTCCAGCTGTTTTCCAGTGACAGTCGAATAGTTGGGTCATTATTACAGCCTATATCATCCACAAAGGCTAAGTAAAAATACCATATTTAAGAAAAAGTTCATTGATCTTTGGTTTGGACAGTTGAAAGTAGAATGAGAATAGAATTATTTATAAGCAGCTTGTGGTTTTCATTCTGATTTTTTCTAGACTTCCTCTTATACTTTCACTAGTGTGTAACTGAGCGTTTTTTTTTCTCTCCCAATTTACTTATGCTAAAGTTTTGCAAGTTACTCAGCTCAGTTTTAAAGACCACTTTTGTAATTGTACTATATCCTTTTATGACATATTTAATTAAATTACACTGCATTGATACATGACATTGGGAAGCACCATAGTGTGGTGGGGACAGCAGTGTGCAGACAGACTTCAGAGTGGCCAGCAAACTGCAGCATTGCTACATACCTCAGTGCATATGTCTTCTGGAGCAGTGTAATTTTATTCTGTGTTTAGTCCCCAGAAATAAGAATCAGAACTTTGTTTTCCATTTAATCAAAATAAAAGGAAAGCCCAGCTTTTACTTTTAAAATAAGATTTATTTTTATTGTGTGAGTATCAATGCTTTTCCTGTAAGTATGAATGTGCATTGTGTGCGTCTGTGGTGCCTGAAGAAGGCAGAAGAGAGGTGCCAGTCCTCTAGAACTGGAATTAAGAATGGCTGTGAGTGCAGAATGGAAAACTGAATCCTCTCAAGAACATTAAGTATTCTAAACTACTGTGCCATATCTCTAGCTCTTGTTTTCAATTGCTAATATATCAACCTGCAATATAAGTGAGATTACATTTAGTCAATAACCTGTGTAGTATTAACTATATTTAGGTAAGATTGATTTTTCTGTTTTATGGATTATATCATTTTCAGTCATTTAAAACTTCTATTGAGATGTGCAATGATTTTTACTTACATGTGTTTGCTGTTTGTATTTTCTAGGCCAAGTGTGGTCTTGGGGAGATGGAGACTATGGGAAGTTGGGTAGAGGTGGAAGTGATGGCTGCAAAACCCCAAAACTGATAGAAAAACTTCAAGATTTAGATGTCATCAAAGTTCGCTGTGGAAGTCAGTTTTCTATTGCTTTGACAAAAGATGGCCAAGTTTATTCATGGGGAAAAGGTGACAATCAGAGGCTTGGACATGGAACAGAAGAACATGTCCGTTATCCCAAGCTCTTGGAAGGTTTGCAAGGTGATTACAGGAGTAAAATTAAGTCCTTATGGATCTGTTCTTTAGAAATCTTCAGATTTATTTTCTTAGTTTATATCCAGTGAATGGAATGTCATTAGAAACTTACTAACGCATTGATAGCTATCACTAATGGAAAGTGGTTTATCTATTTTAAATAATGGCCTAAAATTATTTTCATCAAATTTACCTTTTATTTACTCTGAGACTTGTGTTGTGGGGTCCCAGTGGGAAGTAGGCTTGAATCCTCCCAAGTTTGTCTGAGATGACCTTGTCCTTTGGTGGTAAGGCATACATGCTTAGTTTACAGAACTGTCCAATGTGCATTGGAGATTGGGGGGGAAAGGGAAGTCAAGAGTGTGGGTATGAGTGCAGGGTCCTCTGTAGTGTCCTGCTCACTGTAGCAGAGTGTGGACCATCTCTGAGAGATCCCCACATTGCCTCAGGCACTCTTACTAGGAATGGCATGTTTGGGGATGGAGCCATTACAACCATGGACGTTATAAAGGGAAAACTCTGCTTTTTCCCCCCATAATGTTTGGTCTAGTGGGATTGTAGGTTGTCTCCATTTTACCCTAAGGGGGAGCTGGTGAAGTACAGATGAGTTGACAAGAAAGCAGAGTAGGGTAAGGTCAGTGAGTCAGGCAAGGTCAGTACATATATTGTCTGTTGGGCCCTTTGGTATTTTATTTAGTTCAGAGTGAGGCAGCCCCCCCCTTTTTTTTTCTAGACAGGGTTTCTCTGTCTAGCCCTGGTGGTCTTGGACTTGCTTTGTAGACTAAGTTGGCCTTGAACTCACAGCCATCTGCTTGCCTCTGCCTCCCTGAGTGCTGGGATCAAAGGCTTGCCCCACCAAGCCTCTCTGGTAGGCATCCTTCTTCTTCTTTTTTTTTTTTTTTTTGATATATATTTTTTATTAATTACAGTTTATTCACTTTGTATCCCCCCTGTAGCTCTCTCCCTACTCCCCTTCCAATCCCACCCTCCTCCCTTCTTCACCCATGTTCCTCCCCAAGTCCACTGATAGGGGAGGTCCTCCTCCCCTTCCTTCTAATCCTATTCTATCAGGTCTCATCAGAAGTGGCTGCATTGTCTTCCTCTGTGGCAGCCTTCTTCTTAAGGACTAGCTTATTAATTATTAAGGGAGTAGGCCTGTTGTGCTCCCATGAAAGTTTATTCACAAATACAGGATTTGGCTTGCATTTTGTTTCAAGGACTAGTTTAGTGGATCTTTGCATTAATTCATTTTTTATTTTCTTTTTTTTTTCTTTATTGAGAGGGTTTGGAAATGGGACTTTTAAGTGAGGCGTGTCGATTCTTGGTTCATCAGCTCTGTTTTATAGTATGTTAATGCCTTGGTCACTGGGAGTCTTCTTTGCTCATCAGCTGTTTTGTTCATAGTGTTAAATCATAGTTGACAAAGCATGGCATGTATTTTGATAGCATAGTCAAATCAAATAAATTAAAGGTACGTGTTATTTTTCAGAAATTAATATTGAATGCTTTCTGTTCTTCTGTAGCTCTGAGCTGATGTCCTTGGAACTACAGCCATAGGTTTAATGGTGAAACTGGTCCCATCTTTTCTCTAGGGAAGAAGGTGATTGATGTGGCTGCCGGCTCCACCCACTGCCTTGCTCTGACAGAAGACAGTGAGGTACACAGTTGGGGGAGCAATGATCAGTGCCAGCACTTTGACACTTTGCGTGTGACCAAGCCAGAACCTACTGCACTGCCGGGACTGGACACCAAACATATTGTTGGAATTGCCTGTGGGCCTGCCCAGGTACTGACTACATAGTTAGGTTTGGTGTTTTCTCCAATTTCATTTTCCAGATGTTTACTGCTAGTGTGTAGAAATACCAATTTTTATGTGTTGAGCTTTTATCTTGCAGTTGTTTCAAACCACGTTACTTCATGTAGTTCTTTTAGCGTTTTCTATTACATTGTAGAGACAGCATGTTCTCCCTCTCTTCTATCTATCTTCCGCCCACCCTCTAACTCTAGCTCTTCACTGTTGGCTGTGGGTTGCTTCTTTTTTCTTGGGAGGGGGGAAGTACTCTAAATGGATGCTAAAATTCATTCAAAAATATTTTTCTTTAGATTATGTAGGTTTTTTTTTTTTTTAAATACTGGTTTTCAAATACTGACTAATATAGTCGTGGTGTTTATCCTTTTGATGCTTATAGGTTTTACTTGTGCTGATATTATTTGTGTGTGTGTGTGTGTGTACATTGTAGGGTTATTGGCATGTGGTTTTCTTTGTGCTGTTTTCTTACTTGACTTCTATCAGGGTAAAGCTGGCTGCATGAAAAGAATTGTGGCACTTTCCCTTGTGCTTTTTTTTCTTTTTCTTTTTCTTTCCTTTCTTCCTTTCTCTTTCTTTTCTTCCATCCTTCCTTCCTTCCTTCCTTCCTTCCTTCCTTCCTTCCTTCCTTCCTTCCTTCCTTCCTTCCTTCCTTTCTTTCTCCCTCTCTTTCTTCTCTTTCTTTCTCTATTTCTTTCTCTCTTTTTTCTCTTTTTCTTTCTTCTCTTTCTCTCTTTCTCTTTCTTTCTTTTCTCTCTCTCTTTCTTTCTTTTTTCTCTTTTTCTTTCTTTCTCTCTTTCTTTCTTTCTCTCTCTCTTCTCTTTCTTTCTCTCTTTTTTCTCTTTTTCTTTCTTCTCTTTCTCTCTTTCTTTCTCTCTCTCTTTCTTTCTCTCTCTTTCTCTCTTTCTTTCTTTCTTTCTTTCTCTCTCTTTCTTTTTTTCTCTTTCTTTCTTTCTCTCTTTTTCTCTTTCTTTCTCTCTCTTTCTCTTTCTTTTCTTTCTTCTTCTTCTTTTTTTTTTAAGACAGTATTTCTCTATGTAGTCTTGATTCTCCTGGATTCAATTTGAGAATAGGCTTGTCTCAAACTCACAGATCTTCCTGGCTCTGCCTTCCAGGTTGCTGGGAATACAGGAGTGTGCCACCATGCCTGGCTCTCCTTGTGTTTTCTAAAAGAGATTATATATTGAGCTACTTCTTCTTTAAATGTTTGTGAATTCATCTGAACCTAGAAACAAAACTAGAAATACAATTTCACTAGGAATTCAATTTCTTTAGCAGATAAAGAGGCATTCATGGTTTCTATTTCATAGATAGGTTTTCCCTGTTAGTGGCCCTCAGTAATAGTTCCATTCTGTTATAGTTGTCCAATTAATGTATACTTTTTTTTTTTTTAAAGTATTCTCTGACTAACAGTTTGAGGTCATATGCTTCTTAGATACTAGTAATTAGTATATATATATTTTGTTTCAGTTTTTCTTTCCTTAAAGGTTTAATTTTGATGACCTTTTAAAATAATTATTTGTAGTTAATTTTTTGCTCCTTATTTTTGTTAACTATGTTGCTTTTCCCTCTTTTATAAAGTGTCTTTCAATTCATCTTGCTTTAGGCTTACTTGTAAGTTATTTAAAGTGGAATCCTGGATCATTGGGTTTAGCCCTTTTTTTGTCTCCAAGTATTTGATGCTATAGATTTTCCTCTCAGTAAACTACTTCTAGGTGAACTGTTCTGTAACTGTTAGTTAGATACGTTATACTGATGGTGTATTTCAGTCTCATTCTTAGGAGGGTTGTGTATCTACACCTCATATGCTTTCTACTTAGAGCTGTGGAACCACTGTAAGTGGCTTGATTATTTACTCCCATCCATTCATATAGATTAGTAATTTTGTGAGAGAAAACAGTTTGGAAAAAGCTTTTTAGTTTTTTAGGTGTGGAAATGAGGTGGGATGGTGAAACAGGAAAGAAAATTGTAGATAGTATGTAAGCTAGACAGCCATGAATTTGGAGATGTAGAGGGATGAGTAAGTCTAACTTTGGGCATTTTCATGATATGGAGTGGTTAAGTCTCTCCAGTGAAACAGACCATAGGTTAATTTATAGGTTTCATGTTAGGGTTCCTTTTTTTTTTTTCTTGCACAGAGCTTTGCATGGTCATCTTGTTCTGAGTGGTCCATTGGCCTTCGTGTCCCTTTTGTGGTGGACATCTGCTCAATGACTTTTGAGCAGCTGGATCTCCTCCTGCGTCAAGTAAGTGAGGGAATGGATGGCACTGCCGACTGGCCCCCACCACAAGAGAAAGAATGCATGGCTGTGGCCACACTGAATCTTCTCCGACTTCAGGTATTAACTCTTTGTGGTTCCTGCCCCTTTATAGGTGCCTCTGGAATTCATGAGTATATTTGTGGGTACTGAATGTGAGTGTTAGCCTGTTAGATGAACTGGTAATGAAACATTAAAAGTACTTTAAAATAAGACTGTGATGGAGTAATGTGTATAAGGTTTTAAATACTTGATCTTGTTTGTTTTTCCTCAATGTCACTCATTGCATATAGGTCAGAGTATATACAGATTCAGTCATTTCTGCCATAATCATCTTCCTTACAGTCATCTGGGGAGAGTATGGATGGAGAAATGCCTGTGAGATAGTAAAGAGAGGTAAAGTCCAGTTGAGAGACCAGCTCTAGCTGGACTGTCTTTTGGACTGTGAAAGCTGTATTCAGTAAGCTTGCCTATCAACATCTCACTTCCTCACAGTGAAGAATGGCTATGAAGATCACCCAGCCTTTCTCCTAGTCTCCCTTTCTTAGACCTGTAGTAGGATCTTAAGCTGCCTTTCTCTCACTTAGATCCAAGGTATACTGTTACCTTGTTTGCCTCTGAAAGAGAACATTTCTAATTATAATTGTAGGCTACAGACTTATTTTGAAAATATTTTATTTTTTAAATTATGTGTGTATATATATCTCTGTGTGGTTCTGTGCATGTGAGTGCTAACTTTAGGAAATGGTCTGATTTTATGGATTATAAAACAGTAACAAAAGTACTGTAGGGTTGGTGAAATAGTGTAATTTTTTTTTTTTTTATTTTTCTCTAATAGAATGTTTAAAGATGCCACACTCAAAATGTAGTCTTTTGTTTTTCCCAGTAGCCAGTTGATAATGTACCCAGTCTTCCGGGTTTAGCTCATTTCTTCATAAAGGTTTTCTTTTTTTCCCTTCAGGGCATGTGAGATGTAAAGTCTGAAAAAAAGTTTATTTTAGCTTTTCAAGATATCATTAAGGTTCAGCTTTTTAAGTTAAAGGGGGTTACACCCTGAATTCTGGGAACGAACCTATGGTATCATATATGCTGAGCAAGTGCTTTACCACTCAGCTGTACCCTGGTTCCAGGTCATCTCCTTTTTTTATTAGCACTTTGAAAAAGTTTTACTGAAAATAGGCCTTCTGTGGTTGATGGTATACTTGATGCTTTGGAGCTAATCTGCCTTTCTCCTAGCCTTTCATATGTTCTGTCTAGGTGACGCTTTTCTAGATGGAACTTGAGGTTATGGATGGTACTTAGTCCGATATTTCATGTTTTCATTAAATTTGAAATTGCTCTCTACTTTTAATCTACGTCTCCCTAGCGGATGTTTAACAAATATGTTGGGCTTTTTTTTTTTTTTTTTATTGTCTTACCTGTCATGACTTCTTTGATAGTTTTAAATCTTTGTCTTTTTCTGCTATTCATCTCTTAATCTTTTTTGCTCTAAGTGGTTTACTCAGTTCTTTTCTTCAACTGAAAGATTGTTCCTTTAGCTCAACAGACCCTGACTGAATTGCTTATTTATTTAACAATTTATTTGGGGTAGTTTACAAGGTGCTGATTCAAGCACATTTCCCCAGCACCAGCTGGAGCCTCTGTGTATGCAAGAGGACTGGACATATGCACAAGGAATACAAGGGAGCTTACCTGGCCCTGTGCACGTTAAGAGTTTTGTTTTTGTAACTATTTTCTATAGAATTTGGTCAGTTTTGAGGTCTTTGTTTTGGTCACAATATTTTTGTCTTCTGGCATCTAGATATTTTTTATTATTCTTCTGTGGTTTTTTGACATAGGGTTTCTCTGTGTAACCCTGGCTGTCCTAGAACTTGCTCTGTAGACAAGGCTTTCCCATAGAGATCTGCCTGCCTCTGCCTACTTACTGCTGGGATTAAAGGTGTGCACCACCACCTCTCTGCTTGCTCTTTACTTTTTTTAAGGTTTATTTTTATTACTTTTATTTATATGTATTTGTGTGTATGTCTGTATGAGTATATGTCTGTGGGTGCTCACATGGGTGGCCAGAAGAGAGCATCAGATTCCCTGGAATTGGAATTACAGGTCATTGTGAGCCTGCAGACATGGGTGCTGGAAATTAAACCGTGTCTTTTATAACTAAGGACTGTTAACTGATGAGCCATGGTTCCAGCCCCAACCTTGATTAAAAAATTTTAAATAACATTTACTTATTTGTTTGTTTATGTGTGTATGTATGTATGTATTTGTGTGGGTAGGTCAGAGGGTAACTTGTAGAAGTCAGTTCTCCTTCTACCATGTAGGTCCTAAGGTTGGAATTTAGGGCGTTAGGCTTGGTGGTAAGTGACTTTAATGGCTACTCAGTCTCACTGGCCTGCTGATCTTTGACTTTTAAGAACATTTACATATACTGGCATGCATTTTTATCTTTCCTTTTTGTTTGTTTGTTTGTTTGCCACCATCTCCAGAGACATAATTTACTTTGGCAAAGATTCTCCCTCATGTTAGCTTGTTGCAGGTAATGCCTTGTGGTTTCCCTTTGGTATAAGCTGTTACAGTGACCCTAGAAGACAGTTTTGTATTTGCTTCTGTTGTAGCTGGATCAGGTGCTCATTTTTAACCTCTGAAACCTGTGCTTGATGGACAGTAGGCTGCTGTCCTAAAGCTGCTCAAAGAATAGGCTGACTCCCTGGTTCCTCATGATTCTCTGTCCTGGAGGCTGCATGGGAATATGTGGCCTCTGTCACAGTAGGCTGGCAGACACTAGGGACAGCTCAGGCTTAGCACATTGTTGTAAGGACCTTGGGGGCCGCTCTTCTGTTCTTAGATGGCTGATCTAAAGCCCAAGTCTGGTCTCTGCCTTTTAAAACTGGAACCTTTGGCTCCTATTGTGTCTGTGTTCTTGTTTTGCCCAGAAGATTTTGCTGGTGTCCTGTTATTTGGCTATTTAGTTTTAAATTGCAGTTGGTTACAGACATTTTCCTGTTGGATGCAGATTGTTGTTACTTCTACATTATTTAGTCCTTTGTGCTGACTTTGCTCTCACAGTTGCATATTCAGTTCTGGTAATAAATTGTTTTTTTGTAGTGCTTTTCAATGAGAATTCCCAATGCTAGTGGTTAATTTTTTTAATATAGTTTTTAAATTTTTATATAAGGTTCAGTCTTTCTAATCTGAAAATCTAAAATTTAAAATGGTCCCAATTTTAAACTTTTTCAATGTTAACATGGTTCTGTAGGTGGAAAATTCAGTGTATGCCAACTACTTCATGTGAAAAGATATTTAAAATTATGTCCAGGCTACATGCATAAGGTTTGTATGAACCATAAATAAACTTTGTATGATACATGAGTCCCTTAAGGTACCTCATATATGTAAAAATATTCCAAAATTTGAAACACTGAAGCATTTTTGATAAAGGATACTTGACTTAAACTGAGAAGTTAATTTTGTTTACATAAATAATATTTCAAATTATGTTTTATTCAGTCTTTAGAGTTTGGAAAAATACATTTGCTTATGGATGTTCTAAATAATTTCTTTTTCCTTTTTATAGTTGCATGCTGCCATTAGTCACCAGGTTGACCCGGAATTCCTTGGTTTAGGTCTGGGCAGTGTGCTCCTGAACAGCCTGAAGCAGACTGTGGTGACCCTGGCCAGCAGTGCAGGTGTGCTGAGTACTGTGCAGTCAGCTGCCCAGGCTGTGCTGCAGAGTGGCTGGTCTGTGCTACTGCCCACAGCTGAGGAGCGTGCCAGGGCGCTCTCAGCACTCTTGCCCTGCACAGGTGAGCTTTTGTTAGGTGCAGAATTGGGTACAAATAGGAGTATGGGGATGGGGTGGCACTTACTAAAATTGGCAAAAGCAAACATCAAACCAAACAAAACAAACCCCCTCTTTTCAGTTTCAGGCAATGAAGTGAATATAAGTCCCGGTCGTCGATTCATGATTGATCTTTTAGTTGGCAGCTTGATGGCTGATGGAGGATTAGAGTCAGCATTAAATGCAGCAATTACTGCAGAAATCCAGGTATGGCTCTAGGAGTGCAGAGGAGCCGATGAGTGATTTTACTTAGTGTAGAGTTGAGATTGAAAACTGTGTACTTGTACATATGGAATCATGACCATAAACATTGAAGAACCCAAATGGAAACTTTTAGTTACATATAACATTTTAAATCTTAAACTCTTTGGTTTTACTAATTTAAAAGTGATGGAAGTAGTACTTGTGATAAAATGATCCTACCTTAAATGTCTACTAAAGTAAATTTGATACTTCCATCACAGACTAATTTCATCAACCTGAAATATCCTTATGTCCTTTGCATTCAGCTACTCCCCTCTGATTATATGCTTTGAATGTCATGAAAGTGAAATAGTAGGTCCTAGTACCTCTTCTCTTGCCTCAATTGATGGGTTTCGTATTCACCCACAACACTGTTTATATTTCTTTGTTTTTATGATTGAGAATTATTTAATGGTTTTTATTACAGAAAAGTACTCCATTGAATGATTCTAACACTGTTTATTTAGTCTTTTATGGAAGGATGCTTGCTTATTTTGGTTTTAAGTCTACTATGATCATTAGGATAATTGCATTCATCATTTTATTCAGGTGAGAAAGTGGGTGCTAATTTTTTGAGCAGGTATTTTTTTCCATGACATTTGTTGAGTCCTAGGATGCATGCGTATATACAGATTCCCAGAGGCCCTCAATGTTTCTCACATTTGAACCAGCTATGTGCAAGCTATGCAGATTTTTCCTGACCTTAACAACATACACTGTGTAGTCAGCAAATGCTCAGAATTTGTCAGAATTGTAGCAAAGATTTCATTATCTTGGGGCCCAATTGATGACTTAGCAGTAAGAGTACTGGTTGCTGCTCTTCCAGAGGACCTTGATTTGATTCCCAGCACCCACATGATAGCTTACAGTGTCTAATTCAAGTTCTAGGGCATCTGATGCCTCCACCAGCACTAGGTACATATGTTGTCCAGACATAAGAAGTGGGGTTTGTGACAGGCCATGCCAACAGGTTGTGAGCTGTGTGTATCAGCATCTGAGGCTAGGACTGTGGTGGTGCCTTTGAGGTCAGTGCTCACCAGTTTGTTTTATGAATTTCAGGATATAGAAGCAAAAAAAGAAGCACAGAAGGAAAAAGAAATTGATGAACAAGAAGCCAATGCCTCAACATTTCATAGAAGTAGGACTCCTCTTGATAAAGACTTAATTAATACTGGGATCTATGAATCGTCTGGCAAACAGTGTTTGCCTCTAGTTCAACTCATACAGCAACTTCTTAGGTAAATAGTATTAGCTGTGTTACATTTTAGTAAGCAAGTACTGTTTTAAATATTAATTTAGTGAAATCTAGCCCTAAAGCTTCAAAAATGGGTCTAGTTGTTGGAGACTTACTCCAAAGATTACCTAGGGTAGACTTTTAGAGCGAAGAAAAGATTCTTAAGCATGGGTAAGAAGAGAGGCTATGAAGAGGTTTGTAATACTTTACAATTGGAATATCAGGAAATAGAAAAATATTCTTATGCCCATTAGTAAGCAGGGGAATGCAAATTTTAACAATCATGGCAAGGTTACTTTAATATTTTTTACTTCATGTACATTATGTACACGTTATCTGCCTGCATGTATGTCTGTGTTAGGGTGTCAGATCCCCTATAACTGGAATTACAGACAGTTGTGAACTTCCATGTGGGTGCCGGGAAATGAACCCAGGTCCTTTGGAAGAGCAGTCCGTGTTCTTAACTGCTGAGCCATCTCTGTAGCCCTGGCAAGGTTACTTTTTAAAACTTCATAGTATTTAGCCAAGAAAAGAACTAAGTCTCGAAAGTCAAAACAAAAAGATAAAACCAAAAGCCTCACTGTACCATTGCATGATATTATATATTAAAGTTTTATATATATATATATATATATATATATATATATATATATATATA
>NW_026590486.1:1164890-1180325 GCF_907164565.1 Psammomys obesus
ATATATATATATATATATATATATATATATATATATATAAAATAACCCAGACATAGTTGGATTTAAAAAGGTAATTTAAAAAGTAAAAAGTCGGTGTGACTTGGGAAAGGGATTTACTAGAAAATGAAAGAAATGATCACATTCTTAATATTCTGCTCTATATGAATCTAGGCTCTTTGTTTATTATGCTTTCAATTTTGGGATGCAAAGAGACAGTCTTATATAACCAGGTTGGCCTGAATTTTGCTGTGTAGCTAAGTGTGGCCCTGAACTTCTGCATCTCTGGCTTCATCTTCCGGATATGCTTAGATTGCACTTTATACCCATAAAGAAAGTAGAGCTTTAGAAGGCTGGCCCAGGAAGTTGCCCATGCAGCAGGAGACTTGGTAGCAGCAGTAGCTGCTCTGTCCATCTGTTTGCAGTAGGTAGGGTGGGCATGCTTGCTCTCTTCAGTAGATTACTGGAGTGATTTTGGTGATTAAGTTTAAAAAACTCCTTGTTATTGTCAATTTTAGTAATAAAATTGTGATAAAATTTTCAGTGACAAAAAAACAATATAAAATGACTGTAGAGCTGGGCTCAGTGGTAGAGTGCTTGCCTAGCATATATGATGGCTTTAATCTCCAGCGTGTGTGTGTGTGCGCGTGCACACACACACACACACACACACCGCTCAATAGTTTTTTTCTATATTGGGCTTATGTTGAAATGGTAAAATCATCAAAGTATTTGAATGTCTTAGCTTTGTGTCACTGTGAGAAAGGATTATTTTGGCTCATCATTTCATAGGTTTTACTCCATGGTTGGTTGGCTCTTTTGCATTTGGGCCTATGGTGCTTCATGGTAGAGCTAAGCCGCTCATCTTGTGATGGGTTGGAAGCAAGTAGAAAGATAGGAAGAGCAGGACTCCCAGTATGCCCTTTGAGGGGACCAAATTTTCCAGTGACCAGAGTTCTTCCTTCTGGGCCCCACTTCTTCAAGGTTCTACTACCTCCCAGATAAGCATATGTAATGTGCCATTTTTTTTCATGAATAGACATTTTATTCTTCAAATAATGATCAGAAATGTTTATGTTGACTTGATTAGTTCAATTTTTACAAAATAGTCTAAAGTTACAAGAGAATTTAGAAACATTTTCTGTAATTTATTCCTTAGAAAATGTGGGTCGATGAAATTGGTCCTTGTGAAAAATAGTCAAGAACAGGTTAGAGTGATTCCTGAGTTTTATACTGCCAGAGTGCTACAGAATATTAATTACATGTGAAAAGAAAAGATTTCTAATGTTTTTGTAATTAGTGAACCCTATTACAGATCATATGGATCTGGACTTTGCAACAAGGAAACAAGTTAAAATTTTGTGGTATTGACCACAGGATAAAAGCTATTAATATTTTTTTTTCAACATTTTGCTGTTATGGTAGAAATTAAAGAGTTGAAGCCCCATAAAACATAACATCTGAAATTCTGACAATAAATAAAAACATCATTACTTAAAAGCATATGTGGAACCTAAGGTATGCCTTTGTTCTTTTCTGATGTGTAGTGGCTCCTAGGCTGGTCTTCTGGGGACCATGGTAGGTGTTGGTAGCTTACGTATATTCTTATCTAGGGATGCTAGTGCTTACATGTATTCATATCTGGGAACGTTCGTGTAAACCTGTTTGTGGCAGCCCTGTAGCCAGGCCTAAATTTGGCTCTTCTCTTTCTCTCTATTTCCTTTCATTAACCTATCCCTTCCTGTCTCTTCTCTGTACCAGAGAGCAGGCCTGGCTCACTTGGGTCAGGGGCTGTGGTTACTTGGCAAGTATCTCATCTGGTGTTCCCTGTTCCCTAACTTCACGATAACCTGTTATTCCTTGCTTATGTAGCTAATACTTCCTTTCTCTCCCTCCCCAAACTCAGCCAGTCCTTGTAGGATCTTATTCTAGTAGCTTCTGATGCCCCCTCTCCTTCTGACCCTGGTTATTTCTGCCTTTGTTCCTTTGTATTTTTCTTGTAGAACAGGAACATCCACTACTTTATAAACGTGGCAGATGCTCATGACTTACTTCCTTTCTGCCCATGCTGAGGGCTCAAGTCACAGTGCATAGTAGGGACTAGAGGTAGCTGCTGCTCCTTGCTGCGGAGTTTGGGCATCTTGCTTTAATCAGGGGCAGTTCACACTCATTGCCCCTGCGTTCTCTGCTTAGAGGATCCCCATGTGCCACAGCTCAGTGCCATCCCCAGGTGCTGAAGAAGACTTGCAAAGGTAGTGTAGTGATGTAGTACATCTTGACTTTTAGAAGAAGTGGCATTTGTATTTGAAGTACTGCTCTGGAGAGAAAATAATAATAGGTTTATTTTCAAAGGTTTACATTGAACTTTCCCTTTTTGAGCATGGTCTGCTCTTATTTTGTGTCATTGTTTGATATTCTTTCAGAGCAAATTGGAAAAGCGCGGGCCTTTATTAGATCTTTGGACTCAGTTTGTACTGAGGGAGGGCTTGCTGCAGATCTACCTCACATATTTGGGGTGGGTAACTTACATATTGTCTGTGCTTCTGATAACTAGTACATGTCAAGTTCTTCTTTCCTTTGCTTTTAACAGAGAGCTTTAGTTTTTCACTCTCTTTTCCCTTACTTAGAAACATTGCTTCTCAGACCGTAGCCAGGCTGAAAGATGTTGCGCGCAGGATCTCATCATGTCTGGACTTTGAGCAGCGTAATTGTGAGAGATCTGCTTCATTGGACCTGTTACTGCGCTTTCAACGCTTGCTCATCAGTAAACTTTATCCTGGAGAAAATATTGGTCAGATCTCAGATATTTCCAGTAAGTTTTTTTTAAAACATGAGACGTTATCTTGTACATTTGGAGCTTTTAAATTTTGTTTTTGTTTATTTTGGTTTTCCAATTCTGTATATCCAGATGTGGTTTTCATACTCTGTTAAATGTACCAGTTTTAGAAGTTACATTTTTAAACTACTCTTTTGAGCATATATATTTAATATTTATACTAATCAATTAACAAGTGTGTGTTTATAAAGTTTATTTTATGTATATGAGTCTTTTGCATGCATGTATATGTTTGCAACTCATGTATGCTTGATGTTCACAGAGGTCAGAAGAGGGCGTCAGGTAGAACTGGAGTTATGGGTGTCAGTTGCTGTGTGGGTGCTGGGCATCCTGCAAGAGTAACCACTACTCTTAACTACTGAACTGTCTCTGCAGCGGTGGAGGCATCATTATTTTACTTTATTGTCTAAATATTTAAATCCTTAAGATGATCAGGCATGTAATCAAATTCATTATGTTTTAGTTCTATGATAGAAAAAAGCCAAAGGCTGAGGGTAAATATGTTCTTGTTTGGGTACATAGGTAAACAATTTCTTCCTGGGAGTGGGTAGTGGAACAACTCAGTTATCAGAGTAGATTTCTAATAGTGAAAATACAATCGTCCTTTAAGGTCCTGAGCTAATGGGTGTTGGCTCTTTGCTGAAAAAGTACACAGCCCTTGTGTGCACACACATTGGAGACATACTGCCTGTGGCGGCCAGCATCGCTTCTAGCAGCTGGCAGCATTTTGCGGAGGTTGCCTGCATAGTGGAAGGAGACTTCACAGGTACCTTTCTGTAGTTTTATTTTTAAAGCTTTTTGTACTTTGACTGGACATTTGCTAACTCATATGCTATTTTAGGAGACCATTGAAAGCTATAGTGCATCCTTTGCTGATAAAAACTTTCTGTGTTCATTCTATACATTTTTTTAGTTTCTTTGTCTTTTTAATTCTCTCTCTTCCCCTTCCCTTCTTGTTAAGTAACCTGGTAATACAATCTTATAACATAAATGGAAATGTAATGAGATGAATGCTTAGGATTTAATTTCATTTTGACTGCATAAAAATTGTTGCTTTCAGAATCTTATGCTAATTTTGTGAGATCAAAGCATTATTTTTTAGGGCTTTTTTTCAGATGGTAAAAATATTGCCAAACATATACTTTTCTGGATAAATCACACAGATAGGTAAAGTAGGTCTGTGTTTGAAGTCCATGTGTTTTTGAAAAATATTTGACATCTTGAGAGTTCAGTCTTACAGTTGTACTGCTTTCTTTAAAAAAAAAAAACAAAACAAAACAGTACTATCAGCTGGGAGTAGTTGTGTATACCTGTAATCCCAGCACTCAGGGAGGCAGAGGCAGGTGGATCTCTGTGAGTTCAAGGCCAACCTGGGCTACAAAGCGAGTCCAGGACAGCCAAGGCTACACAAGAGAAACCCTGTCTTGAAAAAACAAACAACCCCCTCCCCCCAATAACAGTGCTGTAGAAATATGCTAATGCATAAGCATTCCTTATTCGGTGTCTTAAGCATAAAGTAAGGCTATTAGTTTTTGTTTGTTGGGTTTTTTTTTGTTTTGGTTTTTTTGTTTTTTTTTTTTGTCATTGAACATGCCAGGCATGCTTGCAGTCTCAACCTACACTGTAAAAATCTTACTGACTTTTTTGTTTAAATACAGGTGTACTCCTTCCAGAACTAGTGGTCTCTATAGTGCTTCTGCTCAGTAAAAATGCTAGTCTCATGCAAGAAGCTGGAGCTATACCTCTGCTTGGCGGTCTCCTGGAGCACCTGGACCGTTTCAACCACTTAGCACCAGGAAAGGAGCGGGATGATCATGAAGAATTGGCCTGGCCTGGGATAATGGGTATGGCACTTTAATTTACAGTGCTTTCACTGAGAAAAGTTTTAGTTTTATCTGCTGTAACAGGTCTTTCCTTTCTGATTGAAAGACAATTTGAAAAAGGAAGTCTCTTTTTATGGCTATTTTCACTGATAGCCACGTAAGTGGGAATAGAATATAATCCAAATAAAAGATTTAGGTTACATTTCAGAGAGATTTTTCATTTAGTAGTTAAATCCTGAAATTTAGAAAGTTTTCAAAACTTTTCTGGGTGGTATTTCTAGTAGTTCCTATTAGGTGATTAGGAGTAGTGTAGCCCATTTGGGGGCTGCTGTTCTGATATCATTCATGATGCTGGCATCAGTGAACAGGGAATTCTGTATTCGGTTGAATGTGTCTTTGTACTCACTGTCTGTAGTGTGTAGCAAGTTGATACAAAACTTTGGCCTCTCTAGGTTTTGAGCTGTGGAATATTTGAAGCTGAGGTTAAGTCACTGCGCTGTGTGGTTCTAGTTTCCTGGTTTCAGTGTTAGCCACAGTCTTAGATCAGTTTTCATGAAAGCTCTTGCTGGCTGGGTTTTTTCCCTTTCCCTTTTACATACTCATTTTTATACCACAAGCTTAAACCAAAGCTGATAGAAGTCCCAAAGAAAATTGCTATGGTTGTCAAATTAAGTTTTTACATTTTTAGGAAATTTATTTATAAATGCAGTTAATACTTATTTCAGACCCTTTTTAATTTTTATTTTAGAGTGTACTTAAGTGTCACTCTTTGTTTTCTGTGCTAAATTTGATTAAGGGCATTTGACTTTGATCAATATTTTACTTATTTTACAGCTTTTTCTTAATGGTGCTTTTAAAACAATTTTATTGAGACCTGTGAAAGATCAGACTGTTCAACATTGTAATATTTATTGTGAAGGGGTTTCTGATGTTCCACTTAAATGGAGGAGCAATGGAGAATTAATGGTGTCTAGGGGAGGGGGACTCAGTTGTCTTTATGGATGTTGCTCCATACTCCAGTAGAAGGCTCCATCCTCATGAGTATATGGATAACAAAAAATTGACTGGGTAGATTATTTAAAAAACAAAACAAAACAAAAAAAAACAGCCCGAGAATCTGAGAGGGGGTAGAGCAGGTGGGACATCTGGGAGGAGTTGGAGGAGGGATGGAAATGTGGTGTGATAAAAATACATTGCGTGCCTTTATGAAATTCTCAAGAATTATTTAAAATGTTATTTAAGAATGGATTGTCTTACACTTTTTTATAAGGTACTTTGATCATATTCACTCTGTTTTTCTCCCTTATGTCATTTCCCATCCCACCAGACAACTTTTTTCTTCCTAACAAGCTAATCTTTTATCTCTCTCTGTCTCTCTATCTCTGACTCTCTCTCCTTCCTTCCCCTCCTCTTCTCCCTTCCTGTTTCCCTTCCCCCTTTCTTCTGCCCCCTTTCTTTACCCATTTTTTTTATTTCCTGGCCCACTGCATTTAATTAGTATTGCCTTCATGAGAGTTGGTAGGGGGTTATTTATTTATGACAAAGGCCTTAAGTGTCTACACTATTGAGTAATGTGATTCCCTCTATCCCAACAACTATTAATTGCCTATTAGCTGTCCAGGGAGAGGTGGGGCCTTATAGACCCCTTCCAAACCTATGATGTACTGTATAAAGGCCCAGTCTTGCTGAGGTAGCCACCTGAGCACATGTTCGTAAGAGCCAGGGCATGTCTAGAAGATAGACAGCACTCCTCCCCATTTTCTGACTCTTATATTTCTTTCTCCCCTTCCACGTGTAAAGGTAGGGGTTATATGTCCTGTTTAGGGCCAAACACTCAACAGTCACTCAAACCCATATTTTAACAATTCTTTAAACATATATTTTTGTTATATATACACAAAAATACAAAAGCCTAGCTCTGTTTGCTTATAGGGAAAGCTGTGTCACATCTGTTTAGCTTAAGCATGGAAACATGGTAGGGCTGTTATAAACCCCGTCCCATCTGGGAAGGTGGCCTCTCCAGGATGCCTGCTTTTTGCCATTTCATTTATTCAGTAAGCATTTGTTCCTCAACAGTTTAGTTTTTAATTTTGTCTGTTCTTGGACCTCACATAAATGAAAATGTACAATTACATCTTTGGCTTCTGCTGCCTTTTCTTAAATTAGGTCTCGTAGCTTTATGTTGCTATCAAGTTCTATTTTTATTGCTATATGGGGTATATCATTATTTGACCATACTATTATTTATTTATTCTACTTGCTGATTACAGATTGAGATTACATTGTACATTTGTGTGTTCCTCTGTGGAAGTGCTGGTTTCTAGATGATGTTTACTACAAAATGACACTTTTTTTGTAGCTATTGTGCCAGCTTTCATCTCCACTTGGTTTTAGGATTTTTGTACTTCTACAACAGGACATGGCACTTGTCCTTTTTGGTGAATATACAGTTGTATCTTGCTGTAGCTTCTCCCCTCTTTTTTAAATTAAATTTAATTTTTTTTTCCCTAAGGACGACACCTAGGATCTTGCACACACTCTCAGCAAAACTTTACTACTGATTTATATCCCTAGCCACGTGTAGTTTTTATAAAGATATTTTTGGATTATTATTCAGGTTTAATATACTTCCATATATGTGTTAAGAAGGTGAGCATTTTCTTTGCAAAGTGCCAGCTCAAGCCTTATTCACATTTTTCCTCTTTAAAGTAATTATATGCCTTGCATCCAACAAGCTTTTATCTTTATTTCTTGAATAATTTTTTAAAGTATTTTCTGATAAACAAAAATGAACATTAATGAGATCAGTTTCTTAAACTTTTTGGTTGTTCATTGTGTCTTAAAAATGCTTTCCCTGGAATAGGGGATGGTTCAGGGGATAAAGCATTTGCTGTGTAAGTATAAGGATTGGAGTTTGGATCTCCATCATTCACATTTAAAAAAAGCCTTTTGGTAGCCAGGTGTAATGGTGCATGCTTTTAATCCCAGTACTGGGAGTCAGAGATCTCTGAGTTCAAGAACAACCAGGGCAATATAGTGATAAAAACAAAAAACCCAAAACATAGTGAGTGTAATCAGAGCTTTTTGGAGGTAGATATGGGAACCCCTGGCAATCTGGCTGTTTAAACTGCCAAATCATCTTCAGACGCAGTCATAAATAATAAATTTGGTAATCTAAGAAGACAACATACATCCACCTCTTACACCTATGCACACAAGAGCATATACACACCTACACATGTGCCTACATGCATGTGAATATATGTATGTGCAAACATGCATACAACACACCATAAAGATACAAAAGAAAATCTTTCCCTATTCAGGTTTTCTTCTATATTTTGTTTTAAAAGTTGTATCATAATAGTTGAGATGTATTGACTGATGTTTGGATTCTGTTTCCTCAGAGTCATTTTTCACTGGCCAGAACTGTAGAAATAATGAAGAGGTGACACTGATTCGCAAAGCTGATTTGGAGAACCACAATAAAGATGGCGGTTTCTGGACTGTAATTGATGGAAAAGTGTATGATATAAAAGACTTCCAGACACAGTCATTAACAGGAAATAGTATACTTGGTAAAGCCTCGCTTTTTATTCCATAGTTAAAAATTACAGTATGTGTGATTTTAAGTAGAGTTCTCAGTTTATGAATAATTTCTTAAATTTAGCTTCAGATTTAACAAAAAATATATATGTGACTTTGGTTCTGTTTTCACAATAGAATTTTTCACCGTTTTTTTTCATGGTTTTTTTTTTTTTTGTTGTTGTTGTTATTGTTATTTGTTTTATTTATTTAGTTTTTTGAGACACAAGATTTCTTTGGGTAGCCCTTGCTGTCTTGGAACTCTGTAGACCAGCCTGGTCTTGAACTCAGAGATCCGCCTTCCTATTCCTACCAAGTGCTGGGATTAAGGGCATTCACTACTCTTCCCAGCCTCCCATCATGCATTTTTATTTCCAGAACTTTTTAGAACTTGTTGTAAGTTCTGGTTTGTCCCAGGCAAGCCTGGGAGAGTGGCATATTCTTCTATGCCAGCAACTCACACTTTAGGGCTGACACAGACTGACTTCCTGTCTGCTGTATATCTACTAGAGCTGTCTGAACAAATTGTGTTGAACTCATACTGCTGTTTTCCTTTTTGTTTTAGCTCAGTTTGCAGGGGAAGATCCAGTGGTAGCTTTGGAAGCAGCTTTGCAGTTTGAAGACACCCAGGAATCTATGCATGCATTCTGTGTTGGCCAGTATTTGGAGGTGAGGCTGTGTGTCTGTTTTGCGTGATATGCAGGAATGTGAGGGGAGGCGTCCTCCTTATGTGCCTGTTATGGGATGACTTTTTCCCTTGTTATACTAATATTTGGACATAAAATGATTCTGTTGGTTTATAAAATGTTTTTTGGTAAATGAAGTTACATTTTGTATGTTAAGATTTATGATATACAAGTCTGGATAAGTTAACATTTAAGCCAGAAGTAAAGAAATGCTCCACAAAAAAAAAGACATTAGATTTTGGCCCTTTAGTTTGTTTAGACAACAGTTTAGAAGGTTTTTTTTTTTTTTTTTTTTTTTTAAGACAGCGTTTCTCTTTGTGTAGTCCTGCCTGTCCTGGAACTTGATCTGTAGACCAGGCTAGCTTCGAATTCACAGAGATCTAGATTCACCTCCCTCTATCTCCTGAGTGCTGGGATTAATGGTGTGTACTACCACCGCCCAGCACATAAAAATTTAGAATGGCTTACTATCCTAGAAAAGTGTGATAGAACCATAATTCATTAGAAAAAAATACATCTTTGTAGTAAGTTAGTGATTATTGGAGTTTTATATTTGGATTGACTTTCGAGACATCCAGAGGTAACAGAAATCAGCAAATGCCATAAATGAGGCTTAAGGTATTTTATGAGAGGAAAAATGAACTGCCTGCATTGTCTGAGGTGACTGGAAAGTAGTATGTTTGATTTAAAAAAAATTTTTTATTAGTTTATTCACTTTTGTATCCCAGCTGTAGCCCCTTCCCGATCCTGCCCTCCCTCACTCTTCTCCCATGCCCCTTAACCAGTCCAATGATAGGGGAGGTCCTCTTCCCCTTCCATATTACCCTAACCTATCAGGTCTCATCAGAACTATCTGCATTGTCTTCCTCTGTGGCCTGGTAAGGCTGCCCCCCTCCTCCCTACCTCAAGGGGAGGTGAACAGAGAGCCAGCCACTGAGTTCATGAAAACAAGGAACAAGACAGGAGCCTACCCACAGAGGGCCTCTGAAAGACTCTACCCAGCAGGGTATTAAAGCAGTTGCTGAGACTCATAGCCAAACTTTGGGCAGAGTGCAGAATCTTATGAAAGAAGGGGGGGATGAAAGACATGGAGGAGACAGGAGCTCCACAAGTAGAGCGACAGAACCAAAAAATCTGGGAACAGGAATCTTTTCTGAGACTGATACTCCAGCTAAGGACCATGCATGGAAATAGCCTAGAATCTCTGCACAGATGTAGCCCATGGAAGCTCAGTGTCCAAGTGGATTCCCTAGTAATGGGTACAGGGACTGTCTCTGATTTTTTTTTTTTTTAACTCAGAATTACTGATTTCATGAGCACATGTGGCCACAGCTTGTAATGATATTGCTGTTTGTTCACTGTTCCTCACTGCTCTCACTGTTTCTTGTACTCAGTGTTTCATTGTCTTTTCCTGAGACATTACAAACAGCCATTTTGAAATAGCTATTTGATTCTTTAAGGGAATATTTTAGTTAAGTCATTTAATGATGCTTCTCCTTTCTTATGTCCTAGAAATGTTACTTGTTTTCTCCTGTTTGCTCTCTAGTGTTTTCTGTGCTGTTTTGGTTGTTCTAATATAAACTCATTTAGGATGTAGTAGCAAGTGCCTTTTGTATCTTCCTGTTCTCATCATGGCAGTAGATCTTAAGCACATAAGCTGCTGGCTGGTCTTTTTGGTGTTATATTTTTAATTAATTTTGTTTTCTCGACTGACAAACTATTAATTTTTCCAGCCTGACCAAGAAGTTGTTACCATACCAGATCTGGGAAGTTTGTCTTCACCTCTGATTGACACAGAGAGGAACTTGGGCCTGCTTCTTGGATTACATGCTTCCTATTTAGCAATGAGCACACCACTGTCTCCTGTGGAGGTTGAATGTGCCAGTAAGAAACACTTTATTTTTTTGTTAACCAGCTTTATGGGACAGCACTCTGGACAGAAGTGCATAATGGGAAGAACTTCTGACGAGGGCAGGGACCTTTATCTGCTTATTAGAGTGGATGGCTAGAGAAGGCAAGATGGCCTCTATGCCTGTAAAGTAGACCGTACTGTTTGTGTTCCTTCTTGAGACTTGTTGTACTAGTGGAGGATGAGTTTCCCATAACTCAGCAGAGGACAGGCTTGGAGACTCTGGGGTTAAAGGAATGAAAGATTCTGTGCACCCTGGCAGGTGGTTCCCTACCTACTGCCAGCTCAAAAGCTTATCTTTGTGAAGTAAAATGTGCTTGCATATATTTTCCATAGAGCAAGGTGATTAGGATCAGCTCAGCTCTGTGTTTTTAAAGAGTTGATAGTAGCCTTCTGTGAAAGTTCCCTAGTACTTCAAATCTAAGTATCCAATAAGAACACTGAAAGCACCCCAAATTTGATTGCTGGAGTTAGTAGCAGATTAGATTAGATTTACTGATAAATTAAGCGCTTATTGAAAACCTGCAGTGATATGTGTACCAGTAATTTTCTAGTTAGGTTTCCTCCAGTGAGGCATAAGCAGCTATAATTAATACTTCTAATTGCCACAACAAAAGGCCAATTCCTGTCAGAGCTCTCTGATCCTGTGTCCCACACACAGTACCCACAGCTCTCCTTTCCAGTCTATTGCCTTCCCATCTTTAAGATGTTTTCTTTTTAGCGATTATGGTTGTTTATTAAAATATTGTCTTGTTTCTTTAGTTTTATGAAAATTTAAATTGAAGGTGTTCTTTATAGAACACCTTTTGGGCATGCTGTTTTCTTGTCCACATGCTTAGCCTCTTCCTTTTAGTCTAGAATTTAGGATGCTCAGTTGTTACTTCTTCTTCCTTTAGTATAGCGGTGATCAAGCCCTTGATATGCTTCTGCTGTCCTCCCTTCACAACTGGAGTTGAGTACTTAGATGTGTAACCGAAGCGTTTTCCTCTTTCCATGGAAAAGTGTGCAATCTGAGTCTTCGGGTGGTGTGTGATCATAATAAAACTCTAAGTAAATCCAGATAGCATGACTGGCAGGCCCCAATGGCCACATTACCCATGCTGAAATAGATCGCATGATAATACAGAGAGCCAGAGTGTGGTTTAAGAGTGAAAATTTAAGCTTTTGTAGCAATTGTTCTCCCTATGGCTAATCAGGGTCCTGTAGGCACTATCTCTATTTCTTCCATGGGCACAGCCACAGTGACCTACCTCTGAGGACCTCCCACTGGCTGCACCTCTTACACGTCTTATCACATCTTAACATCACAATATTGGGGACCAAGCTTCCAATGAAAGAATCCTTTGGGGACATGTTGAAGCAGTCTCCAAACCAGAGCACACAGTACTTGTGAAGCCTGCGGTGGATTCTAGTGTTATGCATTTTAGTTCTGTTCCTATTGCTGAGATAAAATAACTTGACACAAACAGCTTTGAGGGGAAGAAAAGATTTATTGGCTTACAATTGCAGATTACGGTCCACCATTTTGGGAAAGTCAAACCGGGAGCAGCTTATCACTCAGTTGAAAGCAGAGAGAAAATGAATATGTGCATGCTCACTATTCAGCTCACTCTCTGCCTTTTACCCACTCTAGGACCCAAGTCCTGAGAATGGTGTTACTCAGTGGGCCTAGGTCTTTCCAGGTCAGTAGATGCAGTCAAGGCAGTCTGCCACAAATGTTCACAGGGTCTGTCAGGTTGACAATTCAAACTAACCATCACATCAACCTAAGGTACATTGGACAGTCGGAAACTTCTAGTATAGAGAGTTTAAGTATGTCAGCATCTCAAGAATGATGCTGAATTTCTGTTTTGAAATTGAGTATTCAGTTCAGGATTTTATTTTAATTTTTGTGTGTTTATTTCTGAAGAATTTACTTCATTTTCTCATTAATGAATACTTACACATCTTCTAGAGTGGCTGCAGTCATCGATTTTCTCTGGGGGTCTACAGACCAGCCAGATTCATTACAGCTACAATGAAGAGAAAGATGAGGACCACTGTAGCTCTCCTGGGGGCACACCCATCAGCAAGTCCCGACTGTGTTCTCACAGATGGGCCCTGGGTGATCATTCTCAGGCATTCTTGCAAGCCATCGCAGACAATAACATCCAGGACCACAATGTGAAGGTGAGCTAGGTACTCCTAACTTAGCATTTCGTATCTTCAATACAGCACAACTTTGCATGTTATTTGGAGATTTGGATTTGAGGTGATAATTGATTTTTGTTACCATAAAAATGAGTTATAGATCACCTGTTGAAAATGGTTGGGTAAAAGCTATGCCATATTGGGATTTGTGAATATTTACTGATGACTCTGAGATTATCTCTGACTCCTCTTCTTGCAGGACTTTCTGTGTCAAATTGAAAGGTACTGTAGACAGTGCCACTTGACCACACCGATCACATTTCCTCCAGAGCATCCTGTGGAAGAGGTTGGCCGTCTACTGTTATGCTGCCTCCTAAAACATGAAGATTTAGGTACAGAGCTCAGTAGCCCATGTGTTTTAACTATATGGTAGACTTCTCAAATGGCATGCAATATACATTAATTCCTTCCTTGCCCTTTCCAAAAATGTCTTTTACAGGTCATGTGGCATTATCTTTAGTTCATGTAGGTACACTTGGTATTGAGCAAGTAAAGCACAGAACATTGCCTAAATCTGTGGTGGATGTTTGTAGAGTTGTCTATCAAGCAAAATGTTCACTCATAAAGGTGAATGGATTTTAATTATATTTTTTGTGCTTTATAGACGGTTACCAAAATTTTTATTGCTAAGTCTATCTCCCTATTAACTTGCAGACTCACCAAGAACAGGGCCGTTCCTACAAGGAGGTGTGTGCTCCTGTCATTGAACGCTTGAGATTTCTCTTCAATGAATTGAGGCCTGCTGTGTGTAGTGACCTCTCTATAATGTCTAAGTTTAAGCTGTTAGGCTCATTACCCCGCTGGAGGAGGATAGCTCAGAAGATCATTCGAGAAAGAAGGAAAAAGAGAGGTAATGATGTAAAAAGTCAGAATATATTGTTGTCTTTGGCAGAGTCTGTGATTTCAGAGGGAAGTTTTTGATACTGGTCCTTGCCTGTGGCATTTCCATGTATTTTTATAGTATTTATGTGTATTTGTGATTATAAAAGTCTTGATTATTTTAATAAGTTGGTGAGAAAAAAGGCTTAAGAAATTCATAATGTCGTCCTGGTAATGAGATATATTGGAACACTGCATTGTATGATTTGATCTGACCATTTTTATAAGAAAATGTTTTGCTGTTGTTTTGAAGAACTCTCTCTTTGGGTGATACATTTTAAGGCCCTCAGTGGGTGCTCAAAGGGGCAGTAGTCTCAACCACAGTAAACTGGACTCCATATGAGATGAACTGTAATAAAGCAGGGTAGTTATAACAGTGGAATATAGTGAGCTTACCTGGATATAGTCATTCTCTCCTCAGTGACTCTGGACAAATACAAATATTTTTGGACCACAGTTGACCAAGTTCTTGACACCATGGAAAGTTAGGTTATCCCAGATTTCAGGCCTATTTCAAAACTTTGTGTCTCTAGATGAGTTTTTTGTTGTGGGTGTCTAGATATACTGTGTGATATTTGAAGCTGCTTTCCTTTGCCTTTTCCTTCCCTTTTTTTCCTCTTCCTATTCCATTGCTTTTTTCTCCCTTTTCTTTTTTTCTGTCTTCTTCTTATCCTTCCCCTCCCTCCTTCCTTCTCCTTTTTTCTCCATCTCCCCTTTCTTCCTCTTTCCCTCTATCTACCCTTCCTCCTACTCATCTCTCCTCTTTTTCTTCCCTTTTCCTACCCCATTCCCTTTCTTTCTCTTCTGCTCTCATTTCTTCCCCTTCTTCTTTCTCTCTCCCTTTCCTCCCTGCCCCCCTTTTCTTCCTTTTTTCTTTTTATTCCAACTCACTTTTAAAGGAATTAACCTGTAGAAGTAACTTAACTCTGGTGTTAAGCTGTGTCCCCAGCACATTATCAGATGTGATAATATGCTCTTATGCTCACAGTTAGAATTTATCACTGCAGAAGAATACAGAAGAGTATTAACAAAGAAGAGGATATATGTGAGGAAGCTGAGAGCAAATTAGGCACAGCTTCCAGTGTCTCCTCCCAATGGGATCCTGTGTGGACCTGGTTAGTTCTCCCAGCACTAGTGCATTATCTGGGAAACTTTCCTGAACCTCGGTGTCCAAGGTTTCTGTTTATGACTGTAAGAACCAGCAGGCAGGCAGGACTTGTGTGATTGGCATCAGTTGCTCAGATTCCAACTCCCCAAAACAAAATTACGTGAGCTCCTTAAGTTACAGTCTAGTATCACCTATTTAGGTAAACCGTGGACATGTGGCCCTAGACCTCAGGTACATAAAAACACTTTTAGAGACATGGCCTTGCTATTGTAGCCTAGGCAGCTCTTGAGCTTGTTACCTTTCTGACTCTGCCTTTGAGGTTCTGGGTGTTCTACCATACCCAGCCAAAACACTCTTAATACGAGGTTTTCTTTCTCTTTCTTTCTTTCTTTCTTTCTTTCTTTCTTTCTTTCTTTCTTTCT
>NW_026590486.1:1180335-1181204 GCF_907164565.1 Psammomys obesus
TCTTTCTTTCTTTCTTTCTTTCTTTCTTTCTTTCTTTCTTTCTTTCTCTCTCTCTCTCTCTCTTTTCCCTCCCTCCCTTCCTCCCTCCCTTCCTCCCTCCCTCCCTTTCTCCTTCCCTTCCTTCCTTTCTTTTTTTTTTTTAATTTTATTTTTTTCTTATCAGTTACATTTTATTAACTCTGTATCCCAGCCGTGTCCTGATCCCTCATTCCCTCCCAGTCCCTCCCTCCCTCCCTCATCTCCACCGTGCCCCTTGCCAAGTCCACTGATAGGGGGAACCTCCTCCCCATTCATCCGATCCTGTTTTATCAGGTATCTTCAGGACTGGCTGCAAAGCTCTCCTCTGTGGCCTAACAGGACTGCTCCTCCCTTGGGGGGTGGGGAGGCCAAAGAGCCAGTCATTGAGTTCCTGTTAGAAATAGTCCTTGTTCCCCTCACTATGGGAAACCAATTGGTTACTGAGCTACCACAGGCTACATCTGAGAAGAGGTTCTAGGTTACATTCATACATGGTCCTTGGTTGAATGTCAGTCTCAGAAAAGACCCTGTGCCCAGATATGTTTGGTCCTTGTGGAACTCCTGTCCTTTCCTCATCATACTAACTCCCCTTCTTTCTTATGATTCCCTGTACTCTGCCAAAGGTTTGGTCATGAGTCTTTCCTTCCTTTCTTTTTTAATTTTTACTTTTTTATTCACAATTTATTCATTATATATCCTGATTGAAGCCCTCTCCCTCAACTCCCCTTAGTCCTACCCTCCCTTCCTTTTCCCTCATCCCCTTCCCCTAGTCCACTGAAAAGGGGGAGTTCTCCACTATTGCCATCTGCCCATAGCTTGTAAAGTCTCACCAGGCTTGCCTGGATTCTTTT
>NW_026590486.1:1181214-1182136 GCF_907164565.1 Psammomys obesus
TCCTAACTACAGTTTCCCCTCTTTCCTTTCCTTCTAGTCCCTCCCCTACCCTGCTTTCTCCCAGACCCACTCCTTCTCCTTTCCCTTCAGAAAAGGGCAGGCTTCACAGGGATATATCAACCAAACATTGCCATATCAAGTTATAATAAGAGTAGGTACCTCTCCTCATATTAAGACTGGCGAGGCAACCCAGTAGGAGAAAAGGTCCCAAAAGCAGGCAAAAGAGTCAGAAATAACTCCCATTTCCACTGTAAGGAGTTCCACAAGAAGACCAAGCTAACAACCATAACATATATTCAGAGGGTCTAGATCATGTATGTTCATGCAGGCTTCTTGATTGCTTCTTCAGTCTCTATGAGACCCTATGAGGCCTCATTTTCTTTTGGTGTCTTTGATTCCTCTGGTTCCTACAATCCTTCCTCACCCTCTTTAGCTGGATTTCCGAACTAATGTTTGGCTGTGGATCTCTCTGGATTTGAATCTATCAGTTGCCAGATGAAGCCTCTCTGGTGGTAATTATGCTAGGCTCCAGTCTACAAGTATAACAGAATATCATTAGGAATCAGTTAATTGACTTTTTTTTTTTTTTTTTTTTGCCAGTTTTGTTTGGTTCTATCCTAGGTCTCTGGACTACCTAGCCTCTGGGTCCTGGCCATCCAGTTAGTGTCAGACATGGGTACTCTGTCATGGCATTGGTCTCAAATTGGACTAGTCATTGGTTGGCCACTTCCACAAATACTGTGCCACTTTTATCCTAGTACATCTGCAGGCAGAACAAACTGTAGGTCAGAGGTTTTGTGGCTGAGTTGGTGACCCAATCCTTCCATGGAGTGCCTCTTGAGGTGGCTATTCTTAGGGCTTAGTGCATATGCTTGCTTTCTTTCTTTCTTTCTTTCTTTCTTTCTTTCTTTCTTTCTTTCTT
>NW_026590486.1:1182146-1247639 GCF_907164565.1 Psammomys obesus
TCTTTCTTTCTTTCTTTCTTTCTTTCTTTCTTTCTTTCTTTCTTTCTCTCTCTCTCTCTCTCTCTCTCTCTTTTTTCTTTCTCTCTTTCCTCCTTTATTTAAAAAAATCATTATTATTTTATGTGTATGGGTGTTTTGCTTACATATATGTCTGTGTACCCATGAATACCTGGTGCCCCTGAAGGCCAGAAGAGGGTGCTAGATCTCCTGGAACTGGAGTTACAGACATTGTGGTTTATAGGAATTGACCTTGGGTCTTTTGGAAGAGCATCCAGTGTTTTTCACTAATAAGCCATCTCTCCAACTGAACATACTTTCCTTAACTTTCAGTATTTGGACAACCCAGTCCTGCTTTGTTAACAGTTCATGCTTAGTTATATTGTCCTTTTTCTTTATATTATATGTTGAACAGAATTAGGCTAAAAACCTTTAAGAGATTAAGACAGGGGAAGAAATACCATACAGCACTCTGCAAATTCAGGGAAGTGTTCTGAACTAAAGAGGCTAGCAGAAGAGGCATGTGGTTCATTTACACACCGACTTAAGAATCATGCAGGAGTCCTTGATGGACAAGCAGGGACTATAGGCCAAATGTGGCCTGTTGCTGTCTTTCAGTTGTTCATGCGCTAAGATTGGCTGTTTACAATTTTAAATTGTAAGAAGTAGTCAGGAAAAAAAGATAACATTTTGAAACATAAAATTTAAATTGCAGTTTTCATAAATAAAAACTTTTAAAAATGTTTGTTGTGTGTGACACATATGCAGGTGGGCCTGAGTGTCATGACACACTTGTGAAGGTCTTAGGACAGCTTGCAAGAGTCTGTTCTTCCTCCCACCATGTGGGTTCCAGGAATTAAACTTGGGGTGTCAGGCTCAGCAGCACATACCTTTTCTGCTGAGCTGTAGCACCAGTTCCTGCCCTGCCTCCACCTCTTAATATTTCTGTCATCTGTAGATAATTTGTGTGCTATAGAAACTATAGTGTTGTGTATTTACAGATGACTGAATGGCCTCAAACTCTTAGTTACTCACCTTTGCTCTTTAGGAGAGGCTTGCTGATGATGGAAAGCTTCCTCTGCTTCAGGGCTCCTCTTTGTTGTAGTGTCTCACCTCTGTTCCTGACATGATGTGGCAGAGTGTTATTTCTAGATGTCATGTGAGACTCATTGTGATAGTTTTTACTTTTATTGTTTGAGCATTACAGCTAACAATGCTATTTTGTGCTTTCTTTGAAGAAAATATCCTTTTTTGTCTTTCTGTTTCTGTCATAAAATAGTATGATCAAAAGCAACTTGTGGAGGAAAGGGTTTATTTCATCTTATTACTCTTGGGTTATATTCTATCACTGAGGGAAGTCAGGATAGGAACTCCAAGGAACTGAATGAGAAGCCTTAGAAGAGTTGTGAAAAGATCATCCTGAGTAAGGTATCCTAGAAGCAGAAAGATACACATATATACTCACTTATAAGTGGATACTAGACCTATAAGATAGGATAAACATACTAAAATCTGTACACCTAAAGAAACTAAACAAGAAGAAGGTCTCGGGGTAAGATGATCAATACTCACTTAGAAAGACAAATGGGATGGACATTGGAAGTAGGAGAAAACTAGAAAAAGGACAGGAGCCTACCACAGAGGTCCTCTAAAAGACTCTACCCAGTAGTGTATCAAAGCACATACTGAGACTCATAACCAAACCTTGGGCAGAGTGCAGGGAATCTTATGAAAGAAGGGGGAGTTAATATGACCTGGAGAGGACAGGAACTCCACAAGGACCAAATATATCAGGGCACAGGGGTCTTTTCTGAGACTGATTCTCCAACCAAGGATCATGCATGGATATAACCTAGAACCCCTGCTCAGATGTAGCCATGGCAGCTTAGCAACCAAGTGGCTTCCCTAGTAAGGGGAACAGGGACTGTCTCTGACATGAACTCAGTGGCTGGATCTTTGACCTTCTCCCTTGCTGCGGGAGGAGCAGCTTTGCTAGACCATAGAGCTCCATTGCAGCCAGTCCTGATGAGACCTGATAAACTAGGGTCAGATGGAAGAGGAGGAGGACCTCCCCTATCAGTGGACTTAGAGAGGGGCAGGGAGGAGATGAGGGAGGGAGGGTGGGATTGGGAGGGAATGAGGGAAGGGGCTACAGCTGGGATACAAAGTAAATAAACTGTAATTAATATAAAAAATAAAAATTTATTAAAAAAGAGTGGTGCTTATAGGCTTCCTTCTCATGACTAGCTCGGCCTGTTTTTTTTTTGTTTTTTTTAATTTTGATTTTTATTTTTTACAGACCCTAGGACCAACTGCCCAGGAATGATAGGCTAGGATCTCCCACACCAATCAGAGAATGTTCTACAGAGAACTTAGAGAATGTTCTACATTCTGTAGAGAATGTTCTACAGGCTTGTCTATAGGACAGCCTTAGGGAGGAATTTTCTCAGTTATGGTTTCTTCTTTTCAGATAATTTTAGCTGTGTCACCTCTCCCTGGCGGGAGGTGTAGCCTTTCCAGGCCACAGAGGAAGATGATACAGCCAACCTTGATGAGACCTGAAAGGCTAGGGTCAGATAGAAGGGAGGCTGTCCTCAACTCTCTGGGAACTAGAGAAAGGGCATAGGGGGAGAAGGAGTATGAGTGGGACTGGGAGGAGATGAGGGAGGGGGCTGCAGCAGGGATACAAAGTGAATACATTGTAGTAAATAAATACATAAATAAAATAAAATTTAAAAAATTACTAGTAGCCTGCCACGGAGTTCATGTCATTGACAGCCCCTGTACCCCTTACTAGGGAACCCACTTGGAAACTGAGCCACCAATGGGCTTCCTTTGAACAGGGGGTCTAGGTCCTCTAGATGCATGGTCCTTAGTTGGACTACTAATTTTAAAGGTTATATTTCCTTGTGGGATTTTGTTTTCCTTGTTCTGTTTTGTTTTCTGAAGCAGGATCTTACTTTGAAGCCAGCCTGTCCTGGAACTCATGATTACTTAGCACTGCATATATTTACAAACTTGGCTAAGTGAGCACTTTTTGATAGTTGTAAGGTAGTTACTGTGTCATCTTTGTTCAGCTCATGTTTCGGCAATCATGTTGGTAAGATCATATGTACAGTCTCCAACATCATTCCAAAGTGGACAGGAGGAAATCCCACGAGGCCTCCAGTCCTGATGCAACCAGTCCTGATGAGATCTGATTGGCTACGGTCAATAGAAGGGGCAGAAGACCTCAACTATCAGTGGACTAGAGAAGGGGCATAGGGAGAGAAGAGGGAGAGTGGGATTGGGAGGGAATGAGGGAGGGTTACAGCTGGGATACAAAGCGAATAACTGTAACTAATATAAAAAAATAAAAATTTAATTATTAAAAAATAAAATTTTAAATATGAAGATAGAAACCTAATTCTACAGACCAAATGAATATGATAACATTTGGGGGAATAACTTAAGGCTGTAAAGAAAATCTGGCATACCTATATACCAGATATATTTTTCAGGTATGAAGAAGAAAGTTATGTAATTTTTTTTTTCAGGAATGTGGATGAAATTGGAGACAATCATATTAAATAAATTAAGAAGTCTTGGTTAAAAAAAAATTAGCTGTGTCAAGCTGACAAAAAAACCACTTATTCATTCTCACACATAAAAGTATTTAATTAAAAATTATATAAATAGTTTTTATGTTTTCAAACTACAGTTCCTAAGAAACCAGAATCTACTGATGGCGAAGAAAAAATTGGAAATGAAGAAAGTGATTTAGAAGAAGCTTGTGTTTTACCTCATAGTCCTATAAATGTAGACAAAAGACCGATTTCCGTGAAGTCCCCCAAGGTGAAGTATTTTCTGTGATTCTTGGATTGCATAGTAGAAGCTCTGCACACAAGGAATGCCTAGGACCATGCTGTTGTGCCGAGCACCTGTAGGCTAGTGAGTGTGGCATGTTGTTGTTATAAGTACGGTGCCAGGCTGGTTAATAAACTTGGCTCATAGCCTTCTGGCTAGTCACAGTGCTGCAGCACTATTTTCTTTGATTTGGCTCTGTATCGTATCTTTTTAAACATATCATCTGTTTGTTTCTTTATTTGAGAAACTAATGGTCCTTGAGGCTATTAATATTTTTAAAAGTAATATATGTTACTTGCTTTCCTAGCTTGTGTTACAATGTTTTGGGTTCTATTCCTAGTGATAGCAAAATGAATAGGCAACTAAACTATTGGTAATACGGTAAACTAATGGTTCATATTGTTCTTTTTTGTTAGGATAAATGGCAGCCACTGTTGAATACAGTTACAGGGGTTCATAAATACAAATGGTTAAAGCAAAATGTGCAGGGCCTTTACCCACAGTCTGCACTCCTCAATACAATTGTTGAATTTGCCCTTAAGGAAGAGCCGGTAGATGTGGAAAAAATGAGAAAGTGCCTGCTGAAACAGGTAAGACTTTCTGTGGCACAGTTCTTTGCATTGAGTCAGATAAAACACTGACTGAATATTGCTATTTTGCAGTTGGAGAGAGCAGAGGTTCGTCTGGAAGGGATAGATACAATTTTGAAACTGGCAGCCAAAAGTTTCTTACTTCCTTCTGTGCAGTATGCTATGTTTTGTGGATGGCAAAGACTTATTCCTGAAGGAATTGATATAGGGTAAAGCTTTATAAAATTTTTCTTAAGTGTGGGAATCTTGTTAACCACTACTGTTCTTTTGAAGTTAAAAGTCTGGCAGTGTTCCAAGTCAAATTATGTTTCTTTTGTTTGAAAGGGAGCCGCTTACAGACTGCTTGAAGGATGTGGATTTGATCCCACCTTTTAATCGGATGCTGCTGGAAGTAACTTTTGGCAAGCTGTATGCTTGGGCAGTTCAGAATATTCGATATGTTTTGATGGATGCAAGTGCCAAATTTAAAGAGCTGGGTGAGCTAAAGAAAAAGTGATAATTAAAAGGCTTTATTTTAAAACTGATATTATGGTAATGCCTGTGATTGCAGCAGTGTCTTTTATTTTATGGAAATTTACAAAATGGTTACTTTTTGCTTTTGAAAAATTTGTATATCAGATCAATAGTCTTAGGTGCTTTTAGGTTTTTTTTTTTTATGATTCAGAATAGAACTTTGAAAAATTGGCAGAACACAGCATCTCAAAATACTCACCTAAAATTAAACTACATTGTTATGAGTGTTGCACCATATACTTTGAAATGCCAGTGTGCTATACTGATAACTTTCTTGTAAAATATTTGAGTATCTGTAGATAAATAATAAGGTTAGTTGTGTGGTAATAATGTGAAAGATGCCCAAAGACATTTAGAAAACATGATAATACAATCTTTTAAACTTTAGGGCTTTACTGTATAATAGGGAGTGCCACACTTTGGGGTGCTCATCCCAAAACTTTTAAATTGGTATTTATTGTTCTGCTTCTTTTTTCTTTTTCTTTTTCTTTTTCTTTTTTTCTTTCTTTTTTTTTTTTTTTTGAGTCTTACTGTGAGACAGGGTCTTACTATGTGGCCTTTGGTGGCCTGGAACTTAATATTTAGACCAGGTTGGTCTTCAGCTCACAGTGGTCTACCTACAGAGTGCTGTGATTACCACTCCCAACCCTAAATTGTCAGTACTCTGAGATTGTTAGCAACTCCTTCATGATCTCTTTGAATTTTGAAGACAATATAACAAGAACAAGCTCAGCTTTATTCCTTAAACACGATGCCATTATTACAGAGTTCACATTTACACTAATGGTGACAATTGTGCTAGAATTTATCACTAAGCTGACTTAATTTTTTTCTCCATTATGCTATTTTTTTGAAGACAGAGAAGGCAATGTGTGGAAAGTAGATGAGTGATGGTATTCTTACAAAATAAAATAGATCTATCCTAATCACATTATATGGAAACCTACATTTAAAAAAAGCTACATAGTGAATAAGTAATTAATAACAAACTTCAGTGTGCTTGGGATCATGTGTAGTGTGTCCATAAATAAGGAATTCAGATGACTGTCAATGCTATTAGGTATTCAGCCTGTTCCCCTCCAAACCATTACCAATGAGAACCCAGCGGGACCAAGTCTGGGGACCATCCCACAAGCCCGGTTCCTTCTGGTGATGCTGAGCATGCTCACCCTGCAGCACGGTGCAAACAACCTCGACCTCCTGCTCAACTCAGGCACGCTGGCACTCACACAGACAGCACTAAGGCTGATTGGTAAGTGGGCACTGGCTTCGGGTCCTTTGGAATATGTGACTTTCACCTTTCTTCCTTAACCAAAAAACAAACCACACACACATAAAAGCAAGCCTTTTAACTGTGCTGTTTGTAACTGATCGACATTAGGGGCAGTAACTTCTTAAAAAAAAATTTCTCTTTGATCTTGTTGCTTTGTTTTTAAAGACATGATCTCACTATATATATCCTTTCGTAGACTGGAGCTTTCTGTGGAGACCAGACTGACCTCTAACTCAAAGAGATTCACCTGCTTCTGCCTCCAAAGTGCTGGGATTAAAGGTGTGGGCCACCACGCCTTTAATCAGAGACATTTTGAGAAGCTGTTAATGCTGTCTTGCTTCAGAACATTTTCATAAACACAAATCCAAATCTATACCCATTTATCAGTCACTCATGGTTACCCTACCCTCCTGTTTCTGATAACCACAAATCAGATTTTTGCTGGGATTTCCAGATTGTTTTGTACTGAAACAAGAAATTAGAGTAGGAACATACAGATGAGAGAAACCAAATAGTTTATTAAGGAAAAAATATCTCTGAGCTGTAACGAACACTAGTGAGCCGTAATATTTGGGGAAATGTAAGAATATGAATTGTACCTGTATTGCGCAGATTGACATGGTCTTAGAGTGTGCAACTTTTATGCATATGTGCTGTTGCATATAGCTTTAGTGGGGAGAGATTTCTAGTTTTTCTGTTAACTGACTTCTTTCATATCTCCCCCCCCCCCCCCCCCCCCAAAGATATTCTCTGTGTAGCTCTGCTTGGCCTGGAAGTCTGTGCTCACAGAGAATCCAGTTCTGGCTTCCACCTCCAGAGTACGGGCATTCCACTTTGAATGATTAGTGCACCAGACTCTGCCACTGAGTGACACATTGGCTCCCCCATGCAAGTCCCAGCTTATCTGTATCTTTGACAGTTTTACTGGTGTAGTTTGGGGATTAAGGCCATCTCACTGAGTGTGAAGTGCTCTATAGTCATTTTTGGTTTGCCTTTCCACTTGATGACAAATGACACTGTTGTCTAGTTACATCTTTGCAGAAATATCCTTTCCCAGGTTTTTTGTTTTTGTGTTTGTTTTTTTTTTTTGAATGAGTTGGATTCCTTGTCTTTCTGTTGTCGAGTGGAGTGCTAGTTAAAAATACCACATAAATGAACCAAACATTTACAGAAGAGCTAATAATCTTCAAGCTCTTCCAAAATATCTTGGATGCTAGACTCTTGCAAATCTGTAGACCTTTAACAGATGTTCTATAATTTGAGGATGAATTCTGTGTTGTGAATTTTATTTTTCTTTGAAACAGAGAAGTTTTTAGTTTTGATGGTTCACCTAAGTTTGCCTTTTTTTTTTTTCTGTTTGTGCTTCTGTCATTACCAACAAGCTGTTGCCAAGACTAAGGCAATGAAAATTATATGTTATTTCTTCTGAAGGTTTTATTGCTTTAGTTCTTATATGTAGGTCTTTTATACACTTTAAAAATTTTTACGTCCTGTGTACATCCTGACTGCAGTTTTCTCTCCCTCCTTTCCTTCCAGTTCCTCCCCTCTCCCCTATCTGCCTCCATTCCTTCTCCATTTCTCTTTGGAAAAAGTCTAGCCTCTATGGATATCAACTAGCATGGCATATGAAGCTGCAGTAAGACTAGGCCCTCCTCTTCTATAAAGGCAGGCAACAGAGTCAGAGACACCTCCTTCTCCCACTGTTAGGAGTTCCATAAGAAAACCAAGCTACACAGCTGTAACATGTGCAGAGGGCTTACATCAGCCCTCCCTGGTTGGTGGTTCAGTCTTTCTGAGTTGCTATGGGCTCAGGTTGGTTGATTTTCAGGGTTTTCTTGTGGTGTCCTTGACCCCTCTAGATCCTTCTCTAAGGATACCCTAAGCTCTGCCAAATAATTGGCTGTGGGTTTCAGTTTTTATCACTTGCTAGGTGAAACCTTCCTGATGACAATTGGGGTAGATGCCAATCTGTGAATATAGCAGAATATTATTAGGAATCATTTCATTGACCCTTTTCCCCTTGTTTATGTTTGGTTCCCTCATGAGTCTCTGGGCTATCCAGTCTCCGGTTCCTGGCCCTCTGGACAGTGTTGTTAGTGGGCTCCTTTTCATGGCATGGGTCTCAAGCTGGACCAGTTATTGGTTAGCCACTCTCATAGTTTCTGTGCCACTTATATTCCAGTATGTCTTGTGGGCAGGGCAAATTGTAGGTTAATGGTTTTGTGGTTGGGTTGGTGTCCCAATCCTCACATTGGCAGTCTTTCCTGGTTACAGGAGATGGCCTGTATCCCCCTATATCCCTCATCTTGGCTAGGTCACCCTCTTTGATTCCTGGGAGTTTCCACTGCAATAGATTTAAAGGTCATCCTAGAAATGCACCCCTCCTCCTCTCCCAGCTATCTCTCCCAGTATTAACTCCCTCCCTCCTCCCCACAGCTGATCCCTCCTATTCCCATCTCCATCCCTGTCCCCTCCAGTCCCCTTTCTCATTCACCTGTGTCTATTCTGTTTCCCTTTCTCAGTGAGATTGAGCTTTTCTTCTTGTTTTTTTTTTTAATTTTATTTTATTTATTTATTTATTTTTTAATCTGTGGATTGAATCATGGTTGTCTTGTACTTTACAGCTAATATCTACTTGTGAGTGAGTACATACCATGTTTGTCTTTCTGGATCTGGGTTACCTCACTCAGGATGCCCTTTTATATTTTATAGTTCCTCTGTTTGCCTGTAAATTTCATGACACCATTGTTTTTAACAGCTGAATAATTCTTCATTGTGTATATGTACCACATTTTCTTTATATATTCTTCCTGGACATCTAGATTTTTTTCCAGATTCTGGCTATTATGAATAAAGCTGCTACGAACATGGTTGAGCAAGTATCCTTATGGTATGGTAAGGCATCTTTTGGGTATATGGCCAGGAGTGGTAGAGAGCTCTCTACCATGGTATAGAAAGGCATTGGTTTAGCATTCCCTCAATCTCTGCTCTATCTTTATCCCTGCACATCTTGTAGGCAGGGTAAATTTTAGGTCAAAGGTTTTGTGGGCAGGTTGGTGTTCCCTTCCCTCTACTAGGAGTCCTGTCTGGTTAGAGGATGGCCTCTTCAGTCTCCATGTCCCCTATTAGTAGGGGTCTCCACTTGAGTTGCCCTCCCTTCCCCCACATCTTCCTAGGATCCTTCTCTGCTATAGGTCTCCAGGCTCTCTCAGAGATGCCCCAGGCTATGGTTTCTCTTCTCTCTGCAAACCTTCTGCCCTCCTGCTCTTCCCTCCCCTATTCTCCCCATATCATACCCCCCCCATTTCCCCCCAGTACTCCTCCTATCCTGTTCCCTTTCTTTGAGCACTTCCTCTATCTATTCTATTTCCCCTTCCCAGTAAGGTTCATGCATCCTCCCTTGAGCCCTCCTTGTTACTTAGCTTCTTATGGGATGTGAATTATAGTATGGGTATCCTGTATATATGGCTAACATGCACTTATAAGTGAGTACATACCACGTGTGTCTTTCTGGATCTGCGTCACCTCACTCAGGATGATCTTTTCTAGTTCCATATATTTGCCTGCAAATTTCATGATTTCCTTATTTTTAATAGCTGAGTAGTATTCCTTTGTGTAAATGTGCCACAGTTTCTTCATCCATTCTTTGGTTTAGGGACAGCAGAGTTGTTTTCAGTTTCTGGCTATTACAAATAAAGCAGCTATGGAACATAGTTGAGCAAGTGTCCTTGTGGTAAGGTGGAGCATCTTTTGGGTATGTGCCCAGGAATAATATAGCTGGGTCTTGAGGTATCACTATTCCCAATTTTCTGAGAAGTGCCAAATTGATTTCCAAAGTGGTTGTACAAGTTTGCACTCCCACCAGCAATGGAGGAGTGTTCCCCTTTGTCCACATTCTCTCCAGCATGTGCTGTTACTTGAGTTTTTGACCTTAGCCATTTTGATGGGTATAAAATGGAATCTCAGAGTTGTTTTGATATCTCTGATGACTAATGATGTTGAGCATTTCTCTAATGCTTCTTGGTCATTTGAGATTCCTCTGTTGAGAATTCTCTAATTAGCTCTGTACCCCATTTTTTAATTGGATTATTTGGTTTGTTGGTATTTAATTTCTTAAGTTCTTTATGTGTTTTGGAGATGAGCCCTTTGTCAGATGTAGTGTTTCGAAGATCTTTTCCCATTCTCTAGGCTGCCTTTTTGTTCTATTGACAGTGTCCTTTGCCTTAGAGAAGCTTTTCAGTTTCATTTATTAATTGTTGATCTTAGAGCCTGAGCTGTTTGTGTTCTCTTCAGGAAGTTGTCTCCTGCGCTAGTAAGTTCAAGGCTCTTCCCCACTTTTTCTTCTAACCGATTTACTGTGTCTGGTTTTATATTGAGGTCTTTGATCCACTTGGACTTTAGTTTTGTGAAGGGTGATAAATACAGATTTACTTGTATTTTTTTATATTGATACATCCAGTTAGACCAGCACTATTTGTTGAAGATGCTACCAACTTTCTGTTGTATGGTTTTGATTTCTTTGTCAAAATCAAGTGTCTGGATCTATGTGGATTTATTTCTGGGCCTTTAGTTTGATTTCAAAGATCCACCAGTCTGTTTTTATGCAAATGCCTTGCAGTTTTTATTCTATTGCTCTGTCATACAGCTTAAAATCAGGAATGGAGATACTCCCATAAGTTCTTTTATTGTACAGGTTTTTTTCTTTCTTTCTTTTTTTTTTTTTAAGCTGTGTGGAGTTTTTAGTATTTCCACATGAAGTTGAGAATGGTTCCTTCAAGGTCTATAAAGAATTGTGTTGGTATTTTGATGGGAATTGCATTGAATCTGTACATTACTTTTGGTAAGGTGGCCATGAGCATGGGGGATCTTTCCTCTTTCTGTTATCTTCTTCAATTTCTTTATTCAGAAACTTGAAGTTTTTGTCATACAGTAGGTCTTTGACTTGCTTGGTTAGAGTTATATCAATATACTTTATAGTATTTGCAGCTTTTGTGAAGGGTATTGTTTCCCTAATTTCTTTCTCAGCCTATTTGTCATTTGTATGCAGGAGGTGTGCAGATTTTGTTGTTGTTGTTGTTTGTATGTGGTAATTTTGTATACAGCCATTTTGCTGAAGTGTTATCAGATGTAGGAGTTCCCTGATAGATTTTTTTTGGTGTCACTTATGTATACTATCATATCATCTGCAAATAGTGATACTTTTGACTTCTTCCTTTCCAATTTGTATCCTCTTGATCTCCTTTAGTTGTCTCATCGCTTTAGTTAGGATTTCGAGAATTATATTGAGGAGATACAGAGAATGTGGGCAGCCTTGTCTTGCTCCTGATTTCAGTGGAATTGGTTTAAGTTTCTCTCTGTTTAACTTAATATTGGCTATTTATTGGCTTGCTGTATGTTGTCTTTATTATATTTAGGTATGCACATTGTATCCCTGATCTCTCCAAGACTATAAACATGAAGAATTTTGTCCGAAGTTTTTTCAGCATCTGATGAGATGATTATGTTTTTTTTTTTCTTTCAATTTTTTTATATGGTAGATTATATTGATGGAGTGTCATATGTTGAATCATTCCTGCATCCCTAGGATGAAGCTTACTTGATCATGGTGTATGATAATTTTGATGTGTTCCTGAATTGGGTTTGCAGTTATTTTATTGAGTATTTTTGCTTCAGTGTTCATAAGGGAGAGTGTTCTGAAATTCTTTTTTTCTTGGGTGTTTGTGTGGTTTAAATATTAGAGTAACTGCACTCATAGAATGAGTTTGGCAATGTTCCTTCTGTTTTTATTTTGTGGAATAGTTTAAAGAGTATTGTTATTAGTTCTTCATTGAAAGTCTGGTAGAATTCTACACTGAAACCATGTGGCCCTGGGCTTTTTTTGGTTGAGTGACTTTTAATGACTACATCTATTTCCTTAGGGATTATATGTTTATTTAAGTCGTTTGCCTGATCTTGATTTAAATTTGGCAAGTATTATCTATCAAGAAAATATTCCATTTCATTTAGATTTTCCAATTTTGTAGAATACAGGCTTTTGAAATATGACCTAATGATTGCTTGGATTTTCTCAGTGTCTGTTGTTTTGCACCCCTTTTCATTTCTAATTTTGTTGATTTGTAAACTCTCCCTCTACCTTTGGTTTGTTTGACTAAGAGTCTATCTTGTTGATTGTCTCAAAGAACCAGCTCTTGGTTTTGTTGATTCTTTCTATTTTATCCTCTTTGTTTCTACTTTATGGTTTCAGCCCTGAGTTTGATTATTTCCTGCTGTCTACTCCTCTTGGGTGCGTTTGCTTCTTTTTATTCTAGAGCTTTCAGGTGTGCTATTAAATTGCTTTTGTGAGATCGGTCAAATTTCTTTATGAAGGCACTTAGTGCTATGAACTTTCCTCTTGCACAGCTTTCATTGTGTCCCATAAGTCTGGGTATATTATACATTCATTCTCATTGAATTATAGAAAGCCTCTAATTTCTTTATTTTCTCCCTGACCCCATTGGCAATGAGTACAGAGTTGTTTAGTTTCTATGAGTTTGTAGGCATTCTGTTGTTTCTGTTGTTGAAGTGCAGTTTAATCCACAGTGGACTGATAAAATACAAGGTGTTATTTCAGTTTTCTTATAACTGTTAAGGCTTGCTTTGTGGCTGAACGTGTGGTTAGATTTGGAGAAGGGTCTATGAGGTGGTGAGAAGATTTTTTTTTTTTTTTTTTGTGTATGTGTGTTTGGATGGAATGTTCTGTATATATATATGTTAGGTCCATTTGACTCATGATGTCAGTTTGTTTTATTATTTCTCTATTTAGTTTCTGTCTGTATGGTCTGTCCATTGGTGAGAGAGGTATGTTGACATCTACTACCATTAATATGTAGGGTTTGATAGGTGATTTAAGCTTTAGTAAAGTTTCTTTTATGAATGTGGGTACCCTTGCATTTGGGGCTTAGATGTTCAGAATTGAGATGTTATCTTGGTGGATTTTTCCTTTAATGGGTATGAAATGCCCTTTCCCCATCTCTTCTGGTTAATTTTGGTTGAAAGTCTATTTTATTAGGTATTAAGATAGCCAGCTACTCCAGCTTGCTTCTTGTTTCTGTTTCTGTGGAAAACCTTTTTCCAGCTGTTTAGTCTGAGAAAATGTTTATCTTTGCCAGTGAGGTGTGTTTTCTGTATGTAACAGTATGATGCATCCCCCCCCCCTTTTTAAACAACCATTTTGTTAGCCTGTGTTTTTAATTAATGAATTGAGACCATTGATATTAAGAGATACTAATGAACAAAGAGTGTTAATTCCTGTTATTTTGATGTTGGTGGTAATAGTATGAATATGTGTTTGTATGTGCCTCCCTTTTTCTTTTGCTGGTGTGGAATTATTTATTTTCTGTGTTTTCTTGGGGTTTTTCCTCCACCTCATTGAGGTGGAGGTTTTCTTCAAGTATCATCTGTAGGGCTGGATTTGTGTCTAGATATTGTTTAAATTTGTTTTTTTCTTGGAATATCTTGTTTTCTCCATCTAAGGTAATTGAGAATTTTGATGGGAATAGTAGTCTGGGCTGACATCTGTGGTTTCTTAGGCTTTTAAAGACATCTGTCCAGGTACTTCTGGCTTTTAGAGTTTCTAGTGAGAAGTCAGGTGTAGTTCTGAGAGGTCTACCTTTATACGTTACTAGGCCCTTTACTCTTGCAGCTTTAAATATTCTTTCCTTGTTCTGTTGATTAAATGTGTTCGTTATTATGTAGCAGGAGGATTTTCTTTTCTGGTCCATCCTAATTGGTGTTCTGTATGTTTCTGGTATGATTATAGGTATCTTTTTTTTTTTTTTTTAGGTTGGGGAAATTTTCTTCTTTGATTTTGTTCAAAATATTTTCTGGTCCTTGGAGCTGGAACTGCTTACCTTCTATTTTATTTTCATAGTATTTCAGATTTCCTGGATGATTTGTATCATGAAGTTTTTAGTTTTAGCATTTTTTTTTATTAATTACACTTTATTCATTTTGTATCCCCCCATAAGCCCCTCCCTCCTCCCCTCCTGATCCCACCCTCCCTCCCCTTTCTGCATGCATGCCACTCCCCAAGTCCACTGATAGGGGAGGTTCTCCTCTCTTTCTGATCTTAGTCTATCTGTTCTCATCAAAAGTGGCTCCATTGTCCTCTACCGTGGCCTGGTAAGGCTGCTCCCCCCTCAGGGGGAGGTGATCAATGAGCAGGCCAATCAGATTATGTCAGAGGCAGTCCCTCTTCCCATTACTATGTAACCCACTTGGACACTGAACTGCTATGGGCTACATCTGTGCAGGGGTTAATTTCTTCTATTGTATCTTCCATCCCTGAGATTTTCTCTTCTATCTCTTGGATTCTGTTGGAGATGCTTGTGTCTGTTATTCCCGTTTTTCCCCTCTAGGTTTTCCATCTCCAGGCTTTTTTTAGATTGTGCTTTCTTTATTGTTTCTACTTCCACTTTTAGGTCTTGGACAGTTTTATTCATTTACTTGTTTAACTGTATTTTCCTGTATATCTTTAAGGGATTTTTTTCATTTCTTCTTTAAAGGCCTCTATCATCTTCATGAGACTGGATTTAAGGTAGTTTTCTTGTTTCTCGACTGGGTTAAGATATCCTGGGCTTGCTGGTATTGATATGTTGCCTAGGCTCTTGTGTTCTTGTACTGGCCTTTAGCCATCTGGTTGTCTTTGGTATTGGCTGGTGGTCCCTGGAGGCTGCTGGTTTCTAGGAGTGCAATAGGTGTGCGGTCCAGTAGGTGGAGCATGCAGGGACTCGGGTGCAGCCTGGTGGTTCCTGTTGTCTCTGGGGCCTGCCAGCCTCTCAGGAGTATGGGTATGAGTAAGGTTCAGTAGATGCAGGGAAGTGGGTGTAACTTAGTACTGCTGTGGCCTGGTGCAAGCAGGGGCCCAACTTGTAGAGATCTCACCTATCTTACCCAGGTGGCTGCTGCCAAGGGCCTCCAGGGATGGGCCACTGGACTTGGAATCAGATGCACAGGGCATGGGTCAGGTTTCTTAGCTGCTGGGTTTGCTGGGAAGACAGGGCAGGGTAGGGATTTTAGTTTGCATGGTCTCACTTGGTGGTCCCTGGGTCCCATCAGCCTCTGGGAATGAAGGTTTGGATAAGTTCCAGTAGACAGAGGGTACAGGGAGCCAGGTGTCATTCACTGCTGCTGTGTTTGCCCAGCGGCCTGGTGCAGGCAGGTGGCTGGCTTGTAGAGATCTCACCTGGCGTCCCCAGGTGGCCACCAAGGACCTCCAGGGATAGAGCACTGGACCCAGAAACCAGTATGAATTCTTTAAACTTAGTGCTAATTAGTTCTTCCTGATCTTTGTGTGCCACCCCCCCCATCTCTGTATGTTTTTGTGTTAGAGATAAGATTCTTCTATGTAGTTTGAACTTAGGATTTTCTTGAGTGCTAGTGTTATATGATGTGACACATATCTGTTGATGTCTCTATTAAAAATAGGCAGTTGGAAAAATGGCTCTGTAGTTAAAAGAGCACCCACTGCAGTTGCAGAGGACCTGAGTTAAGTTTCCAGCACATGGGTGGAATTGCCTATAACTCCAGCTCTAGGAAATATGGTGCCCTTTTTTAGACTCATGCTGCCACTGTCCCTACATGTACAAACCCACCTTTAGATATATTATTTACACATAATCACACAATTTAAAAAATAATAAAAATAGGATAGTGCAGCTAATTATAGGCTCAGCTGTTATTTGATGTTCTGCCAGGCCCTACTTGTGACAGTGTTGAGGAAGACATGAATGCTTCTGCCCGGGGAGCCTCTGCTACAGTGTTGGAAGAAACAAGGAAGGAAACTGCTCCTGTTCAGCTACCTGTTTCAGGGCCAGAACTGGCTGCTATGATGAAGATTGGAACAAGGGTCATGAGAGGCGTAGATTGGAAGTGGGGTGACCAGGTATTTAGTAATTTCATTAACATCTTAGTCCATTTTACGTATCAGTGGAAGTTAGAATAGGTGGCTACCTGAACTCAGAACTTGTAAGATTGATAGATGACTTAGCTGTTGATTTCTGAACAATAAAATGCAGGTGAAAGACATTAGGGCAATTTTGTCCTTTCTATGATGTCATGTGGCTTTTCTGAGCCACAGTGCTAAGCATGGGTTTTGTCTTAGTATTCTTAGAAGTGAAATTGTCTGAGACCAGGTTATAGCATTCTATCAACAGCGTTCTTCCTTTAGAATGGTTGATAGAGTACTGCTGGGGGTGCCTAGGTTCCTACTACAAGGAAGTGACTGAGGTCATTGTAAAGACCACTTTGCTGGGACATTCATTAATGCATTTGTTCAGAGGATGCCCTAGTTGAGAGAATTCTCTTCATGTCCCCTTATTTCTTTGATAAAGGAACATGAGCATGTGATTTCATGGCATGTAAAGATGATATGATCTGTACATTTTTTCAGGTATGTTTGAGTCAAGAGGAGGCAGATGGAAAAATCTGTATACAGACTTCATACAGGAACTCTGGTGGGTCCAGAACAGGACACACCCTCTCTTACCTGGTCTTTATTTCTGCTTTTTAGGATGGGCCTCCGCCAGGCCTAGGCCGTGTAATTGGTGAGCTGGGAGAGGATGGTTGGATCAGGGTCCAGTGGGACACAGGCAGCACTAACTCATACAGGATGGGAAAAGAAGGAAAGTATGACCTCAAGCTGGTGGAGCTGCCTGTGTCATCACAGCCTGCTGCAGAGGACTCGGACACAGAGGATGATTCCGGTGCGTGACTCACAAAGTCTTTCAGTTTAAGATAGCTAAGCAAATTGTTCATGTGTTGGAGAGCTATCATGTTCTTCTGGAGAGTTAGACACTGGTTTAAGATTCATTTGAAGATGTTCTGGCTGCACTTTAAACATATGGTTCTGCTGCAGGTGTATAATTGGCTCTAGATCTAGGAACCCTGACAAGCTGGTATATCTTCACCTTTACTTCCTGATGCCCCTTTCAGAGTAGGATGGAGGACAGGGCACAGCATTACTTTTTAAATTACATCTTAAGAGTGTGTTTATTTGTTTTAGTTTATACATGTGTGTTTCTGTGTGTGTCCTTACTAAGTTAGAGGACAACTTATGTGAGCCAGTTCTTTTATCAACCATGTCTCTGGGAATTTAACTTAGGTTGTCAGGCTTGGTGGCAGGTATCTCTAGCTGCTGATCTTTAAAAACCAAAACCCAGTTGTTTGTTTGTTTGTTTAGTAACGGTTGAGACAGACACTCCGCAGCATACCTGTGGAGGTTAGAAGACAACTTGTAGGAGTCACTTTCCCCTTTTATCATGTCGATTCTGGGGAGCAAACTCAGGTTATCAAGATTGGTAGCAAGTTCCTATCCCTACTAAATCAGCTTGCTGGTTACTTAATTCTGATTGGTCTGTGGTAGGCCAAAGCCTGGCAATAAGTGGCATAGTGGATTCAGTGTGGTGTTGTCTAGATCCTTTGTTTTTTCCTCAGCCAGCTTTAAGTTACAAGGTATGGCCTCATCTTTAAGCACCTCCATATTCATTAATTAATTAAGCACCACATTCATTAATTTAGAACATGTCACATAATGCTGAGTTAGTCAATACTTCATCCTATCCAGCATCACAGATTTTGGAAGTGAATCCATAAAGTTAGTTCTATTGAAGGAAATCCAGTGCTATAGAAAGGCATCTCCTCTTTTAGATTTGTACAAAAGACCCTGAGATGTGAATGTGGTATACATGCTAGCCTTGCTGAAACCGAGAGCCAGAGCTCCTTTCTAGGGGCCTGCCAACCATTATGTATAGTGCCATATAATGTTAGAAACAGCAGTCACAGCCATCATATGATACTTGGAATATGTGCTAAGGAGAGAGTAGCTGGTGGGGAGCATGAGACATGCTGTTCCATAAAATACATAGACTCAAAGCATGCACATTTAAATAAAAATGACGAATACTTGGCTGTGGATGACTGTTAGAAGTGATGCATGTGCCATCTTCTGGGTGCATGTTGGCTGTAAGTCAGTGCCTTTGAGCGATAGTATGTGGCTCAGGACCACATGTAACCCCTTTCTCTTCTCAGCTGTATCTGGAGGCATTCCTCATTGTAGAGTTAGAGTCAGGGAAGAGATGGATATGTGACAATGCTGGCTTCCTTGTCCCATAGCTAGATTGATCAACCATGCAAGTGCCCTATTAAATGCATCCGCTTTGGCTTCCCTCAGATTGTAACTCCTAGACATTTGATAAGTTGTCTTCTAAAGGAGGTTAACCTTGAATTCATTTCTTTGCTTCTGAAGTATATAATGAGGTTGCTTAAACAAAGTGCTACTCTAAAGTCTGATTTTTTTTTTTAGGGTGGGATAGATAGCTCAGTTCATAAAGTGCTTATTATTGTGCAAGCGTGAGGACCTGAATTAGATTCTCAGTTAAAAGCTGATGTGCTAATACACATGCTTGTAACTCAAACTCTGCTTGATCTCTGACTCATTGGCCAGACATGTACCCAGATCAGCAGTTTACAAGTTTCAGTGAAGGCTCTATCTCAGAAAATCAAAGTGGATATGTTACCTGAAGAAGGAAGACATCTGAGGTTTTTCCCCTGGCCTCTACACACTGTGTGCAACCTGCACCCTCTCCTACTAAATCTCATTTTCTTAGACGAAGGTGGTGAGAGAAATGATTGGGTAGCCAGGTGCAGTGGTGGGAGGCTGAGACAGGAGGATCTCTTGAACTCAGGAGTTTGAGCTAGGCGAGGGAGCATAGTGAGACCCTGTCTTTTGGGGAAAAAAAGAAGAAATGGGGAAAGAATAAATTCTAAGTCTCACCTTTTGTTGTGAAGGTGTTTCCCTTTCCAGTATTTAAAAAAACTTTACTAGATCTTTATATCGTCTCAATTTTACTGTGAATCCAAAACTACTCTAAAATATGTTCATCTTTTTTTAAATATTTTTATTTTTAAATAATTTTATACATTCACTTGTATCCCAGCTGTAGCCCACTCCCTCTTTCCCTCCCAATCCTCCCCTTGTTCAAGTCTTTGAAAAGAAAAAAGAACATGGTCTTAAATATCTTAAATGGCATCTGCAGCCAGTTTTATTTGGGAATGCCATTTTTTATTTCCTTCCCTCTTTCAGAAGCTGAACAAAGTGAAAGGAATATTCACCCCACAGCAATGATGCTGACCAGCGTTGTTAACTTACTTCAGACTCTATGTCTCTCTGTTGGAGTTCATGCTGATGTCATGCAGAGTGAGGCCACCAAGACTCTATGTGGACTTCTTCGAATGATAGTGGAAAGTGGAACAGATAAGCCGTGTATGAAATGAATAATTATGGGCCTCAGAGACTCACTGTGGATATATGTGTGTAAATCTCTTGTATTTGTGTGTGTGGGTAAATCTGGATGTTAGAATGTGAATCAGTTTGTGTGTGAGGATTTATATAATATGGTTCCTGTGGCTGTTGTACCAAGGCATTATAAACAAGGTATAATAAACAACAAAGTCCTGGTAGGGCTAGTTTCTTCTGTGGCTACCAAGGACAATCTGTTCTAGGCTTCATTAGCATTGGTGGTTTGCTTGGCCTTTTTTTTTTTTTTTTTTTGGCTTATAGGCACATCAACCTAGTCTGCATTTCCTTTGTACGTGTGTATTGTGTGCATGTGTTTCAGTTTTATCTTTTATAAGGATACCAGTTAAACTCATCCAATTTAATTTACATATCCGATGATTCCATTTCCAAACAAGATCATTTTTGAGATATTAGGGATGTTAACGTGATACTAGCATGTTAACATGCAAATGGAATTGGGGTTAGGAGAATTGTATGTGTGGGAACTAGTCAACCTCTAATGTTTCTCCTCTAGAGTTCTAGAGATTAGAAATCCTCAAGGCAGGTTGTCTGCAGAGTCATGTTCCTTCCCCGAGCTCTAAAGGAAGGTCCCCATTTTCTTTTTCTTGTCACTCTTGTGCTCTAGATTTCACTGGTAGTCTCTGCATCTGTCTTCATGTAGTCTGTATCACTTTATGAGCCTTTTTTTTTTTGTGTGTGTGTGTGGGAGTCTTTCATTTGCTTTGAGTTCAGCCCAATCTAGTATATTATCTCAGTCCTTAGAATTAATCTGCAGAGACCTTATTTTCAACTAAGATCAAATGCTGGTGTTGTGATTGTCAGTGTAAATGTGGGGTAGATATTTCTGTGTGCCTAAGGGTCTGTATGCAAAGAACTTGTGAGCGTATGTAACTGTAAGCATATTTGTGAATGTGAATGCATGCAAATGTGTTTGGATACATTTGTGATTGAGCAAGAGTACAAGTGTGTTAGCTCTGTGTGAGTGTTTAAATTTTAGTATGTTGATCTGAGACAGAATGTACTTGTAATTTCTGAGTGTTTTAGTCAGAGTTCTCTAGAGAAACAGAACTGATAGAATGAATCTATCACTATAAAAATAGTGTTTATTCGAGTGGCTTACAGGCTGTGGTCTGAGTTTTCAAACAATCGCTATGTCCCAGCAGAAAGTCCCAAGAGTCCAGTAGTAGTTTTGTCTACAAAGCTGAATTTCTCTGCTGGTATTCAGTATATGGCTAGAATCCCAAAGAAGTAGGCTCTAATACCAGTGAGGAAATGATCTTGCCAGTGAAAGTGATGGCAAGCAGGCAAAGAACAAACACTTCTATGTCATGATTCTTAGCCAGTGGGTTGTGACCCCCCTTTACACAGGGGTCTAATATCAGATTTCTTGCACATCAGGTATGTACATTACAATTTATAACAGCAAAATTACAGTTAGGAGGTAGCAACAAACACAAGGAATTATATTAAAGGGTCATAGTTGAGAATCACTGTTCTGTGTCCTTTATATAGGCAGCCACCAGAAGGTATAGCTCAAATTTTTATGGGTCTTCCTACCTCAAATAGTCTAATCAAGAAAAATCCCACCAGGTGTGATGGCGCACCCTTGTAATCCCAGTACTTGGGATTACAGAGACAGAGACAGGTGGGTCTCTGTGAGTTTGAGGCCAGCCTGGTCTACAAAGCAAATCTAGGACAGCCAAGGCTATGCAGAGAAACTCTTGTCTCAAAACACCCACACTCTGCCCCCCCTGCCCCCCAAAGAAAAACCCTTCTCACACATCTTGGGTTTTGCTTAATCACATGTAGTCAGGTTGACAATCAAGAACAGCTGTCATACTGAATGAGCGATTTTGTGTTAGAAGCACGAAGGTTTGTGTTTGAGTGTTTGAATATGGTTGTGTGAGTAAGTGACTATTAGGGCATACCGATGTGGGCAAGTAGCTCTATCAAGTGTAGTATGAATGAGCTTGTGTGTTATGTTCCAGTTGTGTGGTTGCAAGTGTGTGAGAGTAATTAGACTGAAATATGCTTGAGTGTACAAGAGTGTTTGAGGGGATGTAGGCATGTTACTTAGTTGAGTGCAAAATGGAGTATGGGTAATGAGCATGCATCAGTGTCAATGACAGTGGAAGTAAAGGAATGTGTATATGGGAAAATGAATATAGTGGTTATTGAAAAGACCCTAGGCAGCTCACGCATGGCAAACATGGCTCTGGCAGGCCTTGCCCTTCCCTCATTCCTTCTGCCTTGCTAAAAACTGCATCCCTAAAGCTAGCCACCAAGGTCTGTTCCCTTATTTGCTCACTTCCTCCTCCTAAGGCTGACTACCAAGGTCCAGCTATCAAAGTAGGGAAGCTCAGCAATCAAAAGCCCCTTGGCTCAACTAATTAACCTGTCCAATTAAAATCAAACACGGGATTTCCCCCTTTACTTTTATAAACTGCCATTTGCCTGTGGGTCACATCTGTCTCCTCTCTATCCAGAGGCACTCTACTGCTTTCCTCCTCTCTCTGTTGCTCCCGTCTTTTATTCATTGCCCTTTGTCCCTTTTTGCTGAGAACTTGGTTTTGGGGTTCCTAGCTGATACTGTTGCCTTCCAGTTGTAATATTATGTGATAGAGTAGGGATGAAGTATACATATGTAAGTGAGCACATCCATTGTGTCAGTGTCCAACAGTGATTTGTGTGATTGCACTATTGTATACAGGAGAGTATACAGGAGAGTAAAGGTCAGAATTTTGAGTGTGTCACTGGGAGGAAGCTTGGTTGGTGATATAGGGAGAAAGTGATTACATGTAAGTGCATAGATGGATGTGAGTATAAGTGGATGTATATGAGTGTTTGAGTTTGAGTAATTGTCTAAACATATTTTATGTGTATATGAGGGAGGGATCCATGTAGGAGTGCATGTAAAATGTGGGCTTGCATCTTAGGTTCTGTATGTGTGTATGTGATAAATGGAGATTGTATGATTATGATTCTGCTAATGATTGCAGTAGTGGTATAGGAAAGCATGTGTGGGTGTATGTGAGTGAGTATGGCAGAGAATATTTGAGTGTTTCTGAGTAATTTTCTGGTTTAGTGTCTTTACCATATATGTGAACATATGAGAGTGAATGTTAGTGTGTGAGCCTGTGTCTTCTGTGTCCCTGTGAGCTTGGAAGGCAGGAAGGCAGCATGGGGCAGTGGGAAGGTTAAGCTGTGGCTTGTGCTGCTGCTATTGCAGCAGTAGGTCTGGGAAGTTCTCAGCAGAGTCCCACGGGAGCTTAGGCCTCAGGCTGCACATCTAGCTTGAGAGGGAGTAGAGAGGGGACATGTCTTGGGAAGGCAGGAGGAACAGAAACTTTCATCCTTATTGGGCATATCAGCATGTCCCTTTAATCCCAGCATTGGAGAAGTGGAGGTAAGTGGAGGTGTTCTGGCTACATAAGAAAAAATCCTGAAGTTTATTCTCATACTTTTAGTGAGTTCTTTAATTTCAATTGGACATTTTATAATGTAGATCAAAATGAGATCATGGGGACCTTTGAGGCACATGAGATTAAAAAGTATAATAGATGCATATTGTAAATTACTTCTGTTAGAATTATAGATTTATATTGCCTCGAAACAGTATAAATAGGTTAAATTAACTAATTTGAGTTATGTGCACTTTAAAGTTTTTTTTAAAAAGTGCTGTGAAATGTTTGTTGAACTAACTTAAAAGCCTTCTACTCCTTTCACATAGACTCATTGTAAAGTAACCTGTTGCCCAAAATGAATTAGTAGGTCATTTAAATGTGAGGGTTATGCTGTTGCTTTGTTTTCTAGATACTTGGTCAGAGCATGTTTTGTCTCTTCTGGCAGCTCCTCCAGACAGACTGGTAGCCAGGGAGCAGCACCGGAGCTGGTGTACACTGGGCTTTGTCCGGAGCATTGCACTCACCCCACAGGCCTGTGGTGCTCTCAGCTCCCCAAGATGGATCACTCTGCTCATGAAGGTTGTGGAAGGCCATGCACCCTTTACTGCTGCTTCGCTGCAGAGGCAGGTAATGTGCTGCTGGTAAAACCCAGTTCATTGAGAGGCAGGGCGGTACTGAAGCTCCCCAACCTTTTAACTAGGCTTCTTCATTGACAGTGAATGTAGAAAATAGCAACAAGTAAAACAATACTTCTTCTGACTTTAGTTGCTGAGGTCCTTGATAACTGCAGTTTTTTCAGTTGCTAATGAGTTTATTTGCTTTTTCACAACTACTCTGTGCCCCATTAGAATATTTGCCAAGACTTAAGCTTAAAGAACATTTTCACTTAAATAAACACATTCATTTTGAATTCCTGATACTCTTTCCTTTTAATCATCCTATTAATAATGTATATTTTTAATTTTATTAAAGGACAAAGTAGAAAGAAGATAAAAATGTCTGTCTTCTTTTGAAATTGCCATTTTATATTGTCTTTGATCAGATCTTAGCTGTTCATTTACTGCAAGCAGTTCTTCCATCATGGGACAAGACAGAAAGGGCACGGGACATGAAGTGCCTTGTGGAAAAGCTGTTTGGCTTCTTGGGCAGTTTGCTCACTACTTGTTCTTCTGACGTCCCATTACTTAGAGGTGAGTGGCTGTGCCTTTACTTGTTACCCCTGTTTAATAAGCAGTGTGCCACACAGCTTTTCTCTCTGCTTCAGAATCCACACTGAGGAAGCGGAGGGCCCGACCCCAGGCTTCCTTGACTGCCACCCACAGCAGCACTCTGGCTGAAGAGGTGGTGGGGCTGCTGCGCACTCTGCACTCCCTGACCCAGTGGAATGGCCTCATCAACAAATACATTAACTCCCAGCTTTGCTCTGTCACACACAGCTGTGCCGGGAGGACATCAGAAAGGGTGCGTTCCATGATCTCAGATAAGCATGGTGGGAGCTTAGTTTTTAAATTATCTCTTAAAACACAAAGCTTTTTTGTTTCAATGTTTCTTTAAGGGCATTTTAATGGAAATAATTATTGAAGAAATTATCAATTCAGAAAGTAGGCACCGTGTATGTCTGTAGTCCCAGCTGCTTGAAGTGTTGAGGCAGAAGGGTTGCTTGAACCTTTAAATCAACTAGTGTGATACTGTATCCTAAAATAAATTTATAAACAGTAAATAAGATAAAGTGACTTAAGTTTAGCCCAACTTGTAAGGACAAGACAGCTCAGAGGGCTTTCCACTTCACACTTGCTGCCTTCCTTCTGCACTAGGCCCTGTTAGAAGACTACTTCCCAGACTCTGAGAACCTTGAAGTCGGGGGCCTCATGGCAGTCCTTGCTGTGATTGGAGGGATTGATGGTCGACTGCGCCTAGGAGGCCAGGTCATGCATGATGAGTTTGGAGAGGGCACAGTGACACGTATCACCCCAAAGGGCAGAATCACTGTGCAGTTTTGTGATATGCGGATGTGCCGAGTTTGCCCATTGAATCAGCTCAAACCGGTATGTAACTTGTGCTCAGCTCTCCTATGTTAGGGGTGAAACTGGTTTATAGCATTAGAACTTGGAAGAACTGTAGTTTATGTTGCCTTCTAGGGAGCTATGCCAGTCAGGAGACTTACCTCTTTGTCTTCCTGTGCTAGTTTGTACTCCTAAGAAAGGCTCATCTCATAGGGAGCATACAGCCAGGGCACTTTTAACCTCATAGTCATTAAAAGGGATTAGCGATCTTTAAGGTAATTTTAACAGTTTAAAATGGGAATTTCTAAAATGTATTTCTATTGAATAATTTGACTTCTAAAAATAATTTCTTAAAAAAAGATCTTTTTTTGAGTTAGAAAAATGCTTTTTAGTTAGCTCAACTAGCTACTATAGCATAAGCCTGTGACTTAGGGACACTAGAGAAGGTTTATATAATTTTGATGTAACTTAAGTACAATTTGACTATAATTTTTTAAATAAAACAAGTGTTTTGGTTATTATAGGAATAAATACATGTAAAAAATTTGGAATGTACAAAAAATGTCTTAGATTATTACTACCATTATGATGTATTATTCCTATACTGGGACTGAAAACATTAATATAGATGTTATCAGAAATGTGTATACACACACAGTTCTATCTTTTCTGTAGTATGTTTGAGAGTTATTCTCAGGTAAGGTCATGACTTGGGATATATGTATTTAAATTCAGGGCTCATGCCTTTATAAGTTTCAGACTATTTGTTAATCTCATCAGCAACTCCTTGAAGGTTTCTGTGTCCTTTCTTTAGCTCCCTGCTGTGGCCTTTAGTGTAAACAACCTGCCTTTCATGGAGCCCATGCTGTCTGTCTGGGCTGAGTTGGTGAACCTTGCTGGAAGCAAATTGGAAAAGCACAAAACAAAGAAATCAGCAAAACAGGCCTTTGCAGGTCTGTATATAGTGCTCGTTGGTAAAATAATTTCAACCAGCATTGTTGGCCCTTTTATTTAGAGTGGGCTCATATGACTGCTGAAACTTTCAAGTTCATAGGAATTTAGCACTTATCAGTCTGTAGTTAGGAATATAAGATACTTTTTTATGTTTTTGCCTTTGATCTCACATTCGGAACCCCATCTATTCTAACTGTCAGCCTTTATTCTTAGCAAACTTTTACAATACTGAGTTCATTTCCCCTCTGCTAGCTCTTCAGCTCATGACATCCTCAGTGTCAGTCCTTTGTTTTTGGATTCTCTTGGCTTTGTCTCTGTGTGTGGTAGGCAGCTTGCTTAAACCTTTTTTCCCTTTGGGTCTGGGTACCACTTTTTGTAATTTTCCTTTTCCTGCCCCATTGGTTAGTCTCAGAGTTTGTTTCTTTACTTGCTCTTTATACTAATCCTTGAGGTTTCGTTTGTAACCCCCAGCTCATTCTGTCTGCTCTTTGAGCATACTCCTGTAATTTTTTCTCCATATTTGTTACTGTTGCTCCAGCATTTATGATGCTAGACAGCTTTAATTTTGAGTCTGCAGTTCATAGCTCTGAATGGGAGGAGGGGCTATGGATATAAGCAACTATTTCCCCCAAATTCAGTCCACGTTCTCCCAGTTGTCACCAGTTTTCTCATCATGGTGAACAAACTGTTCTGCCAGTTGGTCCAAGTTTAGTGCCCAGTGGCTCCTATATTTCCATTCTTTCAACCTACACTTGCTATCTGTGCCAGGGCCTCCTGCATCTTGTGCTTGGAAAGCTGCTTCTCTCCTGCACAGACCGTCTTACAGTGGTTTTCTTGGTGTTGTGGCATGGCTTCACATCACTGGACCAGAGAGCTCATTCTAGGGAAGTGGCTTCAGTTAAACTAGACTCATCTACAGAATTCCTCATAGGAATATTGCAAGAAAATATGAAAATGTTTTGTGTTTGGTTGGAACACAAATTTAATTTAGAAAACATGTAATGATGACAGTAAATGCTTATGTGGTTCTAGTCTTCAGTTCAGCCCAGGATGGATATCTAGATCTTTGAAGGAAGAAAACCTAGGAATCAGAAGATTTTTTTTTTCAGCTCTTCCTCAGTGACAGTAATTTGTTACTGATAGGTATGATCAGTTCATTCCTGAAGGATGTGACACTACCTTCTTGTTGCAGAGATGGCATGGGTTGGTGAAGAAGAGCGACTGAGCTAGATAGGTGGTTCTTACTGGGTTCTTTTGTTCCATAGGACAAGTAGACTTGGACCTGCTGCGGAGCCAGCAGTTAAAGCTGTACATCCTGAAAGCAGGGCGGGCACTGCTTTCGCACCAAGACAAACTAAGGCAGATACTGTCTCAGCCAGCAGTTCAGGAGACTGGAACTCTTCATTCAGGTATTTTTTTAACAAATGTATTTTAAGTAGATTTGCAAGAATGGAAGAAACTATAGTAGAAAAATATACAAGTATATGAATAAGCAGGTCATAAAGGAGAATATAGATGTCTTATAACTGCACAAGACTACTTGGCCTGATTGCTAGTCATCAACTGTAAATGCAGTTGTCATCTTACAAGATTTGTAAATCTGAGGGATGGGTGGAACTCTCATGCCCGGCGGTGTATGGTATGGTACAGGTGGCCAGTGCATTATCTTTAGTAGGGATGTTGGCTGTTGAACAGTAATATGTACATATTTTGTTTTCAAATTCAGATGATGGAGCTGCTGCATCCCCTGACCTTGGGGACATGTCACCTGAAGGGCCACAGCCTCCCATGATCCTCTTGCAGCAGTTACTGTCCTCAGCCACCCAGCCATCCCCTGTGAAGGCTATATTTGATAAACAGGAACTTGAGGTACACTTGTCTAATTTTCACAGTTTAGTATACTTAGTTGTGAATGACTGATTGACTAGCTCTGTAGTGAAGCAGTGAACATCATTATTTGACTACCTGTTATCTTCCTACTTATATTTTCCCTTCTCTAACATGTTTTACTAATTCATTTTGAGATGTACTCATACATCTGGGCCCGTTCACATTTCCTTAGATGGTAGAGATTTGATACGACACTTCCACAGATCTTCCTTATCTGCCTAGGCTGCAGCTTTGGCCCTCTGTCAGTGTTTGGCTGTGGAATCCACACATCCTTCAAGTCCAGGGTGTGAAGACTGCAGCTCCAGTGAGGCCACAACTCCAGTCTCCGTACAGCACATCCATCTTGCTAGGGCAAAGAAGCGCAGGCAGTCACCGGCTCCTGCTCTGCCTATTGTGGTGCAGCTCATGGAGATGGGGTTTCCTAGGAAGAATATAGAGTTTGCTCTGAAGTCACTCACTGGCACCTCTGGGAATACATCTGGTTTGCCCGGTATGACTTTTTTTGGCCTTGCTTGCTTGTGGGTTCAAAGTTCAGTGCTATTGGTCTTGATGGCAGCTGAGTGTTTTTGCTCTTAGGTGTGGAAGCCTTGGTTGGGTGGCTGCTAGACCACTCTGATGTCCAGGTTACAGACTTCTCCGATGCAGAAACAGTATCTGACGAGTATTCAGATGAGGAGGTGGTGGAGGATATGGACGATACCCCTTACCCTGTGGTCAGTGGCTTCCATGTGTCCTACTTGTCCTATGTGATGATTCTTATATGCGACTTCTTTCCATCCCTTGGGGAAAAAAAAAAAAAAAACAATTCACCCCCTTTGAATTGTTCTACAAGATTTACTCACAATTCTGCTAGGCACAGAACATAGTTATCTATTTTGCTACTGAAATAATGATTGGGTTTTCTCCATTAAAATTTCTCTTACCTTTAAAACAAACCATTGAATAGCAATCTAGTGATATTGGGTAGCCTTTAGAAAGAACACTGAAAGGTTATGTCTCTTTTTTTATTTTATTAATTACACTTTATTCACTTTGTATCCCCCCATAAGCCCCTTCCTCCACCCCTCCTGACCCCACCCACTCTCTCCCTTCTTCACACATGCTCCTCCCCAAGTCCACTGATAGGGGAGGTCCTCCTCTCCTTCTTTCTGATCTTAGTCTATCAGATCACATCAGGAGTGGCTGCATTGTCATCTTCTGTGGCCTGGTAGGGCTGCTCCCCCCTCAGGGGGGAAGTGATCAACGAGCAGGTCAATCAGATTATGTCAGAGGCAGTCTCTCTTCCCATTACTATGTAACCCACTTGGACACTAAACTGCCACGGGCTACATCTGTGCAGGGGTTCTACGTTATCTCCATGCCTGGTACTTGGTTGGAGTATGAGTCTCTGGGAAGACCCCTGTGTTCAAATTTTCTGGTTCTGTTGCTCTCCTTGTGTGGTTCCTGTCCTCTCCAGTTCTTACTATTTCCCACTTCTTATATAAGATTCCGTGCACTCTGTCCAACAGTTGGCCATAAGTCTCAGCGTCTGCTTTGATAGTCTGCAGGGCAGAGCCTTTCAGAGGCCCTAGGTTATGTCTCTTATAGACACAGTTACTCTGGAGGCTAAAAGCTGGAGGATCAATTGAATCCAAGAGTTCAAAGCCAATCTTAGCAAAATAGATACTGTCTGGCTAAAATACAAATAAACATTTTGGGCTTTCAATAGCAAGAGGATCATGAGTTCATGTCTGGTGTATGTTATATAGCAAGTTTCAGATTAGCATTTGAAGTGTGGAAATAACCTCTGTCTTCAAAACTACCTGGCATGGTGCTGCATGTATGTAATACCATTGTGGAGATGGAGGGATAAGGATCAAGAGTTGGATACTAGCCTGGAATACATAGTGAGAGCCAGTGTAAAGACAGCCATCCAAGTAAACAACAAATCGTGTTTTCTGTAACATCCTGATTTTTGACATGAGAAAATTGTTTTATAAAATTCATTTTTAAAAGCCTTGGAAATTTTTGTATATGGAAAGCTGTCAAGATTTATTTTCTCATCTAGGTGCATTGGTGTACGCCTGTAATCCCAGCACTCAGGGAGGCAGAGGCAGGCGGATCTTTGTAAGTTCGAGGTAGCCTGTTTACAAAGCATGTACAGACAGCCAAAGCTACACAGAGAAACCCTGTCTCGGAAAAAAAATAAAAGGATTTATTTTGTCTGGGTAGATGGCTAAGTGGTTAACAGCACTTATTGGTCTTGCAGAAACCTGAGTTTGATTCTCAGCACCCACATGGTGGTCTATAGCTAATGTAGTTTCATTTGTCCTCTTTGGGCACGAGGCATGAATGTTGGGTACATACATAACATGCAGGCAAAACACATATAATATAATATAATATGATATGATATGATATGATTGATATAATAACAATACAATATAATACAATATAATGTCTAAAATATTTTTAACAAAGACTTACTTTGTACTACTGCTATTAAGGTAGGAAAATTTTTATGAAGAAAATAATAGTATTTTCTATCATATTTGTTCACATTATAGATTTTAGTTTATTTTTTGTTTGTTTGGCTTTCTTGCAATAAGCTCTCACTGTATAGCTATGTAGACCAGAATGGTCTCAAACTCCCAGAGATCCATCTATCTCTGTCTCCTGGAATTAAAGGTGTGTGCCACCATGCCCAGCCAACAGTCTGTCTTAAGTGTATTTCTCAGTTCTTTTTCAAATGTGTTTGTTGTTTAGGCTGCTGGTGCTGTTGTGACTGAGAGCCAGACTTATAAGAAACGTGCTGATTTCCTGAGTAATGATGATTACGCTGTGTATGTGAGAGAGAACGTTCAGGTGGGCATTGCTTAGGGTGAGCCTTGTTCATCTTTTAAATGACAAATACTTGAGCATCTCCCATATACTGAGTTGACAGAGGACCTGCCCTTAGGGAGCCTGCTATTTTGTGAGTGGAAGACAGTCAGGCTGACCCAATAAGATCTGCTTATTAGAAAGGAAACGTGGATACTATGGGCAGGACAAAGAGGAGACCGGAGAAGTAGCATGCTCTTGGAATGGTGGTAAGATCTATGTTAGGAAGGTTCAAATAGAACACGTATGCACTGGAGAGTAACTGCACTCATGCTGAGACTTTAGTAGGAAGATTTTTTTTTTTTAAGGCTCTTATGTTGATGGGTATCTGTTATCTTGCTTGTTCTACAATAAGTTCGCCAAACCTAGACCCATTAAAGACCCTTGTGACGGTGATTTTCTAACTTATTCCATGATTTTTGGTTTATTAGCTCAAGTAGTTTTCTTTGATGGATTAAAAAAAAATCAAATGCAGTTGTATTATCGTTCTTATAGGAAGGACAGAATAAGCACAATATTTATTTTCAGTGATGTAAGAGTTTTATCTCTTCAGTTCTTACAATGATTCATCAGTGGTCTCCTGCTTATAAAAGTGACCAAGAAGTTTTGGTTTGCTTATTATCTTATTATCATCCTATATATCTGTGGGATATGTTTGAGCTGCTACTGTTTTTGATGATCAGAGTTTGCTTTCGTGTGAACACTGATCTGTAGCTGCAGTGTTTTATGGCATATATTTCCCAGAGTGTTCTAGTTCATTTAATCTAAGTGCTACTTATCTTAATTTGCTTTTTTCTACTGTGATAAAACATCTAATCAAAAACCTGAGAAGGAAAAGGTTTATTTGGCTTACATGTCCTAATCACAGCCTGTCAAGTTGGGAAGTCAGGGCAGAGACTCAGGACAAGCATCTAGAGATAGGAGCTGAAGCAGAGGTCATGCAGAAATGCAGCTTACTGGTTTTGCTCCCCAGAGCTTGCTCAACTTGTTCAGACCACAAGTGTTCAGGAATGGCATTACCCACAGTGAACTGGACACTTCCCACCCCCACATCAACTAGTAATCAAGAAAATGACTCAGACATGCCCAGAGGCCAGTCTGATGGGGGCAGTTCCTCAATTAATGTTTTCTTTTCCTAGGTGACTCTAATTTGTATCAAGTTGACCAACTAACCAGCACAGCACTTTAAGCATGCTTCTGGGTCCAAAATAAAATGTTTCTTATAGAATGCCTCTTATATCTGTTGTATCTTCTGTCTAGATGTACTTGACTGGACTTTGCATTACTGTTTTAGGTGGGAATGATGGTTAGATGCTGTCGAACATATGAAGAAGTATGTGAAGGTGATGTGGGCAAAGTCATCAAACTGGATAGAGATGGATTACATGACCTTAATGTGCAGTGTGATTGGCAGCAGAAAGGGGGCACTTACTGGGTTAGGTATATTCATGTTGAGCTTATAGGTGAGCACACTCCTTGTTAATGTATTGCGTTTCTTTGACATGGTTCTGGGAAAATGAACAGACACTAATCATTGTGCATTTGGCAATGAAATCCTTAGGCTATCCTCCACCGAGTTCTTCTTCTCACATCAAGATTGGTGACAAAGTACGGGTCAAAGCTTCTGTTACCACTCCGAAATACAAGTGGGGATCTGTAACTCATCAAAGTGTGGGGCTTGTGAAAGGTAATGGCCAAGCAACAAAATGCTTTCTTTAAGAGCATAATCTCCTTTTATTTATATATGCATTTAGCATTTATCTTTTTACTAAGATCAAAAGTTTAATGAGTATATCTGAGAAATATAGTAAAGGAGAGAAATAACAGACATAAAGCATAGCCAGGTTAGACAAAACAGGTTCTGGTATGGAGAGAAAACAGACATGTGTCACCATTCCTGATTATTTTATCTTTGTATACTTTTTGATGCTACAATTCTGCTTTCCCAGTGGTTATGGCCATTGTTAGAACTTCTGAGGTAATGCAAGAACAAATGACTTCTTTTATATTTTACTTTTTGTAAGTATTTTTCTTTGTTTAAACACTTCTGTTTTCTATTTTTTTGAGACAGGGTTTCTCTGTATAACAGAGCCCTGGATGTCCTGGACTTGCCTTGAATTCACAGAGATCCTCTTGCCTTTTCCTCCCAAGTGCTGGCTCAGCACTTAAAAGATTCTTAAACGATCAAAACAAAGATAAGTTAAAAACAAAGAAACAAAAAAGATTGTGGCTGTTAGGTCAGTGTCTTGAAAGAAGGTTGTTCTTAAAGGATGGAAGTTTTAGCATCACTGATGTAGTTTTAGTTCCTAATATATGAAAGTAGTAAGTGTAATTTTTGACTTTCTATAATTAAAAACTTGTTAGTATGGAGAGCATAAGCATGAATAAAAGTAGAGATTATAGTATTATATTGAGCATCTGTACCCACTTTTTAGTGTACCCACAATCTACCCACTTCCTCTTCTGGAGCTGGCTGATGATTGTGTATGCCATTTCATCCATAAGTATCTCAGCTTGTACTAGGGAGCACTGTTTATAAAATGCGGACAACTGCAGCATAGTATCACAGAGCCACAGCAGTTGACTGTAGGTTTATGTTGACTCTAAGGCGTCTCAGGCAGTTTCTGTCCTCGTCTAGCTTTCAGTGCCAATGGGAAAGACATCATTGTGGACTTCCCCCAGCAGTCTCACTGGACTGGGCTGCTGTCAGAAATGGAGTTGGTGCCTAGTATTCATCCAGGGGTTACGTGAGTTTCTGCTTTTGTGATTGCTGAATTTCTTTGGGGAGGAAGAGCTTTCTTTGAAGACTTTTGAAAAATGACCTCATCATTTTCTTATCAACTCATTTATTTTAAAAACAGGTGTGATGGCTGTCAGACTTTTCCTATCAATGGATCCAGATTCAAATGCAGAAACTGTGATGACTTTGATTTTTGTGAAACATGTTTCAAGACAAAAAAACACAACACGAGGCATACCTTCGGCAGGATAAACGAGCCAGGTAGAGCAGAATACATATATTTTGTCTTCTGTCAGATGTCACTAGCGATGTAATTGCTGGAGTTTGCTATTAGGTTCATATGTTTACAGTGAGTTTTGTCGAAGGAGCATAGTTAGAGAGAAGGGGCAGACTAACCTGTTTCCCAACCTTTTCCCTACTTCTTTCTTTTTAGAGTAGTAAGGTTTGCTTGTCTAGTTTTCCGTGAAGAAATGTTAGAATTATCTCCAGAAATTAAGAGCATGTTTAGTTGGATGCAGTGGAAATTGTATTTGCAGTGTAAGTTTTCATTTATATTATACAATCTTATTGAAGTACATAGAGCATAGACTTTACCAGTGAATGTGCTGACTATGGTGTGGTACAGCTGGTGCTAATATGTATATGTGTTCTGCCAAACAGATAATAGCATCTACTTTATCCAAAGAATGGAGGAAGTGAGGGTTACTTTATCAGGTATAGGTGATAAATACCTTTTTGAGCTCGCTTTTGTCATCTGTTGTTGAGTGACATATATTGAACTGTAATGTATAATCAGGAAAAAAAAAGCATCTCCCAAACCTAACATCACTTCACAGTTCACTTTTCCTTTGTGTTTCCTGTTGGGATCTCCAGTGCAGCTAGGTTTCTGTGAGTACTATAGCGTTTTTAGTCTCTCTGACATATATTCAAGGGATCTGTGAGATGCAGGCTATCTCCTCTACACACTTCTATTTATCCCTAGCCTTCTTTAGATGCTGACATTGTAATTCTATTTCATTATTTCTGATACTTTCAGACAGATGTTTACTTTTTTTTTGTCGGGTTCTTCTAGTTGGGAAAGGCTAGTTGAAAATGTCTAGTTTTTCTAGTTGAAAATAACTAGTAAACGGCTAGTTTACCGTTAATGGATATGTAAATACTTTAAAGATTTGACCTTTAGCTCTGCATTCATAAAAGCATTTTTATTTTATATTTTGTGGTGTTAGAGATTGATCCTGGGACATTCTGTATGCCGGGCAAGCACTCTCCCACTCAACTACTCCCCCAGATCCTAAATGCAGTTCTAGTAAGAGTACTTTTTAGCCCAGCATGAGTGACACACACACCTTTTATCCCAGCATTCAGGAGGCAGAGGCAGGCAGGCTTTTAAAAGCAATTTTTGCTATTAACTAGATCTTTGTAATTTAAAGATACTTAAACAATAGTATAGTTACAAGCACCTTGCTATGTAGTCCTTGGTTTCTCAAACATGGAGGCTCTGTCCAGTCCCACAAGTGAGTACCCTGTCTTTGATTGTATGCAATAGGGCAGTCTGCAGTGTTTTGTGGTCGTTCTGGAAAGCAGCTGAAACGATGTCACAGTAGTCAGCCTGGAATGCTACTAGACAGCTGGTCCCGAATGGTGAAGAGCCTGAATGTGTCATCCTCTGTAAACCAGGCTTCTCGTCTCATTGATGGCAGTGAGCCCTGTTGGCAGTCATCTGGGTCACAAGGAAAGGTAATGAATGCTTGGTGGGATGTGCCAGGAAACACTCTGATTTGGAAAGTAGATTTTAGACCTTTACAATGAACTGGGGAATCTGCAGCTTTGCTAGAAATATAAAATGAATAAAAAACATTCATTTTATATTTATATTTATAAAATATATATAAAACATTTATTTTATATTTCAGTTCACAATTTTAAAGTTACAGAGAAGTGTGCTGAATATTGTTAGATTTTAAACAGTATGAACAACAGATTTCACTTAAGTAACCAATTGATACAACACTCATTGAGTGTTTTTTGTTATATTTTCATTTACAAACATATTAATTCCTATTATATTTCTGGTTAGAAATTTTTCTAACATACAAATGAATTTTGGGGATTGCACTAAAGCTAAAACTGTGTATACTTTGTATGTAAACAGGGCAGATGTGAGATAGGGATGGGAAAGTAAGGGGGCTATTTTCGTTATCTCATCCATAGTGTTCTCTGTGACTTACTTGATATAAAAGGACTAACACTGGCCAGAAGTCTATAAATATATCATTTATGGGGCTTGTAGTGAGACCTTGCTCTAATTAGCAAATAGTGGGGAGGGATATTCTTAACAATTTCCATGCTTCATTTTGTACTTAAAAATCTCATAGGTTCACACTTCTGAATACTATTTTCACTTTAAAAGTGCTTTTATTTGTGTGTGTCTACCATGTAGGTTCTAGGAATAGAACTCAGGTCATCAGGCTTAGTAGCAAGTGCCTTTATCCACTGAACTTCTAGTGATAACTATTTTAGCAGATAAATATAATTTAAATTTTGGTAACTGAGAATGTATTTTTTTTCCTTCCCTTTTTCAAAAGCATTGGATCCGTTTGGAGATTTTCCCAGATGTTCTCGTTCATAGATTAAAAATGATAGTAGATCCAGCGGACAGTAGCTACATGCCATCCCTGGTTGTGGTGTCAGGTAATTGAATGCATGTACTCTAAAAGAAGCATCTCCTTACATTAGTAAAAGTTGTTTGTTTGATTTCTTTACTCTTTTTTTGTCCTAGGTGGAAATTCCTTAAATAACTTAATTGAATTAAAGACAATTAATATCAACCAAACCGACACCACTGTGTCCCTGCTGAATGACTGTGCAGAGGTAAGTTGTAGAGGTCCTGTTTCTTTTTGTGTGATTTCATGTAGGACATGAAACAACATAAAGAGAAAGGATTTGTTGTGGCTGACTTTGATGTCTCATCATTTCAGGGAAGTCACAATGGCAGGAGCCAGCAGCTTGTCACTTTGCATCTTTAGTCAGGAAGCAAGAGCAGTGAATGAATGAATGAATGATGAATGAATGAATGAATGAATGTGAATGAATGAATGTGAAGGCATGCATGCTCAGCCTCTGTCTATATTTCCTAGTCAGGAAATGGTACCAGTCTCATTGGGCAGGGCTCTCACATCTTATCATATCCAGACGGCCTCTCCTAGGAATGGCCAGAGGTCTATCTCCTGTGTGGTTCTTAATCCTATAAAGTGGACAGCTCTTACCTATCACAAGACAGTATAGATCTTGTAGTTGTTTTGTTAGGAAGATTTGCATTCATGATTGTTACTGAAAACTTTTTGCTATGACTGATGACTTTTTTGGTGGTGTTCTAGTTGGTTGGTTTATTGATAGTTTTTTCTTTCTCTCCTGGGAGTTTTGGATGTTTGTTGCTCTGCTATTCTAACATGATGTACTCCTTCTGGGTCATGTGTTGTCTCCCACCATTGTCCTTCCCACCCCATGTTGTTCTCATGTTATGTAGTCTTTCTTATGTTCTCTGCTGTGAAACTTCCTATTCCTCTGTGTATATTATTCCCTGAGGCTTTCTTGCAGTGCTGGCTTAATCGTCATTGACTTGCTTTATTTGTGCTTTTAAACATTCTTATTTCCCTTTGCTTTGCTGGACATTTACTTGCTTTGCTGGGCATCAGAATCTTGGTTATAGTTATTTACTTTCCGGGCTTAAAAATATATTATTTCATATTTTCCTGGCTTTTAGGGTTGGTGATGACAGACTTGATTTTGATTTTATTCTTATGTTTCTACATGGGAGGGCAAATTGTTGTTTCATTCTTACAGCTTTTAGTTGTCCTCCTCCTGCTTTTTTTCCTTCTTCTCCTCCTTCTCTTCATTGTCTTGACTGTGGTATACTGTGCAGATTTTTTTCTCTGGTCACTTTTTTTTAAGAGTTCTAAACACTCTTGCATCTCTTGCTTACTCTAGGTTTCGGGCATTCTCATGTAATGAGTACCTTGTCTAAGCCATTTGATTTTATATCAGTTACATCTAGACTATGGATATAGGGGTTTGGTGTCTTGAATTAGTCTTACACCTTGGTAGTTTGGGTCATGCTCTTTGACCCTTATTGCAGTCAGTTACTGCCATGCCTCCACTCTTCTTTTGGTCTTGTGGTCATGTCTGTTGATGATCTTCCTATTTGATTGATTGATCTCATACTTGTTTTCCTTTTTTTTTTTTTTCTTCCAGTTTCCTTGAAATTATTGATTCTTTCTTCTGCTTTGATTAACTTTCTTGTCTAAGTTTCAAATTGATTTCATAACTTTGTGGCCTAGGTCTCCAATTGATCTCCTTATCTGTTTATTTGAGTCTTTGGTCATCGATGCTTTTTAAAACTAAATCTTTTCCCAGCATTTGATCTCATTGTCTCTGTTTTGTTTATTACTGACACATGTGAGCCTGTGGGGATGTCATAGTGTACTGCTGTCTCATGGTGTTTGAATTTCATTTGTGGACCTCTTGTGTGTTTGTGTGTGTGTGTTTGGGTTGACAGTTCTCTTTTTCTTTTTTTTTTATATGAATTCAACCATGTGTATTGACTTTACTTGGATTTATGGTCAGAGGAAAACTGACTGAAGTAGCAGTTGTCATGTTTTACCGTAGTCCCAGTGTTAACTGCAGGAGTGAGTTCTGTACTTTCATTTGTGTCAATGTAAGACTTGGAGGCAGGGACACTAGTGTACTGATCGAGGGGAATGTTACAAACTTAGGGCTTAAAAGTGTTAGTATTTAAGTAGTTAAGGAACTGTGGGAATAAAAAGAAATAGAGTAAGAAGGAAAGTATATAGCTAGAGGTTTAAAAAAATAGTAGAAAACATTGTGTATTAGATTGAGAGAAAAGAGGCACAGACCCAAGAGCCCTTTCCAAGATATAAGGTACAGCATATCAGTTGAGTACTTAAGATACAAGAATATAAATATGGAAAAAGAATTAGATATTCAAAATTAAAACGATGCATATATATAATAGGAAGCTAAAATCAAAATTTAATGATTAGAAGCCATATAGAAGAAAATAGAAGGTACTATATTCTCAGTGAGTGCTTCTTCAACCTGGCTGGGGAGACCTTGTCCCTATGTTTATTCTGTGCTCAGGATTGTGCCAAATTCTGCCATAAACTCCATGTAACCTGTGTCTCTCCTCCTTGCTTATCGCCTGGGTGGGGCTGTTGCAGATCTCAGCATTGTAGCTCATGCATGCTGCGCTTTTCTCCATTGTAGCTTGGGGTTTGGTGCGCCCAGCCAGATACTGCATCATGTTCCAGATTCTGTAGCCTTTTCCCGGGTCTGAGTCACTTGCTTCATGGGATTTCTCAACCCCAGGATTCTTTGCCCCTCCTTTGCAGGTAGACAGGCAGACTTGGCTCAGTCTCTGACATTCCTTGCACATTCCTACTGCCTAGCTGTGAGATCCCCTACTCTCCAGGCAGTGGTGGGAAAGGAGGATTTTAGGTGATAGAAATGTTCAATTTTAGATTCTTCTACCTCTTTCCTATAGTGTGGCTTGCTGATTTCTAGCTAACTTGGAGGTTCTGCCTCCAGTTTCAGTTTCCAACAACCCACGCCATCTCTCTTGGCAGCTCTCATGCTTTCACTGGGAGCTAGGAGTCTTTTCAGGGCACTTCTCTGGCAGTGTTCAGCTCTGTCTGAGCTCCTTGTTGTGGTCACATGAGTTAAATGGCTTTTATGTGGGGGTAGGGGATAAGGATAAAATCCCATCCTACCTTTTTTCTGCTTTCTGTAGTTATTTCTGTTATTTCACCGTTGGTGGCCTTTTATCTTGGCAGCCTTCTACCCAGACTTATGAAATCATAGATACAGTTTTTGATCTGCCATCCTCCTAGAATCTCTGCGTCTGTCTCTTTTTTTTTTTTAACTTTTTTTTATTTTTCATTAATTACACTTTATTCATTTTGTATCCCCCCATAAGCCCCTCCCTCCTCTCCTCCCGATCCCACCCTCCCTCCCTTTCTGCATGCATGCCCCTTCCCAAGTCCACTGATAGGGGAGGTTCTCCTCTCCTTTCTGATCTTAGTCTATCAGTTCTCATCAAAAGTGGCTGCAATGTCCTCTTCTGTGGCCTGGTAAGGCTGCTCCCCCCTTAGGGGGAGGTGATCAACGAGCAGGCCAATCAGATTATGTCAGAGGCAGTCTCTCTTCCCATTACTAGGTAACCCACTTGGACACTGAACTGCTATGGGCTACATCTGTGAAGGGGTTCTAGGTTATCTCCATGAATAGTCCTTGGTTGGAGTATGAGTCTCTGGGAAGTTCCCTGTGTTCAAATTTTCTTGTTCTGTTGCTCTCCTTGTGGAGTTCCTGTCCTCTCCAGTTCTTAGTATTTCCCACTTCTTACATAAAATTCCATTCACTCTGCCCAACAGTTGGCCATCAGGCTCAGCATCTGCTTTGATAGTCTGCAGGGCAGAGGCTTTCAGAGGCCCTCTGTGGCAGGTTCCTAGGATGTTTCCTGTTTTCTTCTTCTGGCTTTCAGAGGCCCTCTGTAGCAGGTTCCTAGGTTGTTTCCTGTTTTCTTCTTCTTTTGATGTCCATCCTCTTTGCCTTTCAGGATGGGGATTGAGCATTTTAGTTAGGGTCCTCTCTTTTGCTTAGTTTGTTTAGATGTACAGATTTTAGTGGGTTTATCCTATGTTGTATGTTTATATGAGTGAGTATATACCCTGTGTGTCTTTTTGCTTCTGGGACAACTTACTCAGGATGATCCTTTCCAGGTCCCACCATTTACCTGCAAATTTCATGATTTCCTTATTTTTCATTGCTGAGTAATATTCCATTGTATAGATGTACCACAGTTTCTGCATCCATTCTTCAGTTGAGGGGCATCTGGGTTGTTTCCAGCTTCTGGCTATTACAAATAAAGCTGCTACAAACATGGTTGAGCAAATGTCCTTTTTGTGTACTTGAGCCTCTTCTGGATATATATGCGTCTGTCTCTTTTGAGTCTGAAATGTCTGTAGCTCATTGTTTTCATCCAGTATCACAGGTACATTGAGATTGCAATAAAGCAGTGCCGGAGCTCAGGCATTGACTGTAAAATCCATGGTCTCATCCTGCTGGGACGCATTCGCGCTGAGGAGGAAGATTTGGCTGCGGTTCCTTTTCTGGCTTCAGATAATGAGGAGGAGGATGATGACAAGGGCAGTACCGGGAGGTGAGACATTCCTACAGTTGTAATCACTCACCTGTCCCATTCACAGAAGTAAACACTTCTGTGTTTGAATGAGGAAAGCAGTGTGCCTACTAGAGTGTTTAATAAATTTAGTAGAGTCTTCAAGAACAATTAACTTGCAAGAAAATAAAACAAGATTGGAAAAAAAAAAGTTTACTTTTGCTTTTAACCTGAAACACCTCTGTAAAACCCTTGTGACATCTTGTTTTGTTTTTTTTTCCCTTGTGCCAAAATATGGTTTTCTATAGAAATTGTGGGTATAGCTAGTTACTTTATGATTAACTTAAACACTTTACTTTTTCTTTATTATGTTAGAATATACTAAGCATGATTTTCCATTTCAACAATCTTAAGTTTATAGTTTGGTGGTTTTAAGTACATGGACATTGTTATACAACCATCTCTAGATTGTGTATAATTTGTGTTTATGGAATCTCATGGCTTCTCATTATTCCTGACTCTGTTTGGGTAGTACTGATGATTATTACTGTAGTTACCATTCAGCATATGTCTGTGGAGCACCTTCTGTGGTGGATATATTAACTGAAATTAGACAGACTCATCTGCATCAGTTTGTTGATAGAACCAGGAAGAAAGGGGAATGTGTCCTGCCCTGAGGGGCTACAGTGGACTGTCAACCCTGACATGAAGAGTCAGAGTTACGAAGCAGGGTAGGCAGGCAGAAGTAACCGAGTAGCATGTGCCAGGGCTGACAGAGTCTTCATTTGTGTGCTTATTGCAAGACATGTATGTAACAAGGGCTATTTAAAGCCTCTTTGCAGACCCAGCAGCAACATTGCAGATCATTACTTTCCTCAAAAGCTGTGCTTTTGTAGATGAATTTGTGCCTGTGGAATTGTTCGGGCAAAGCATGTACCAGATACATTGCTGTGTCACAAGCGTTGCTAAGGCCATGTTGAATTCGTAGTAGGGCCAGAGCCTTCCATAGGCATTGGCGGCAGCTCTGTCGGCCAGATATACTTTGCTGTGAGTTGCTTTCAGTGACATGAGGAGTCAGAGAAAGTAGCGCCATCTGTACTACTGCTGAACACATGCTCTTAGTCATGAGTTGTCCAGCAACTGTGGGTGAGCCAGGTTATTTCAGGTCCTGTGGTACTGGTTTTAGATGCTGTCTTACCTTATTTCAAAACCTCTTCATAGAAGTTGGAAAGAAAATAGTATATACATATACTAGCTTATCTACAATATATGTGAGAATTGTAGACTAATGTCTTCTCATTTAGTGGCCACTAAAATGAATTGGGCAGGTATAATTAATATGTTTATTATATAGGTCAGTTAACCATAACTTAGTGATGAATTTTCTTTCAATGACTAAATGCACTAATGAGAAAATTGAGACACTTGAATGCATCTTTAAATTTCTAAATAATACTATCAATTATCTAATAATGTCCAGATTAATTAGCAGTCTAATCAGTCTGTCTCAGAGCCAGCAGCCAAACTGCATGTGTCCGCAGTGGCGATGATTAGCTGACCCATTCAGTACCTAATATGGCACTACTCATGGAGTAGTCCAAGTATCAGTTCTTGTTTCTCAGCCATATTTTGACCAAAAATATATTACATGGTAATCTGGTTCCTTGTATATTGATTTGTTCTATTTTGCCTCTTATCAGGTAAATCAGCTTTTCTAAATGTTTGTTCCATTACCTCAAAATTTTGATCTTCTAAAGCAAATATTTATTCCTATATAACATGCTTTATGTAGAAGGGCAAGTCTACACAAAGAGTAATTTCCAGAGCCTAGAATTTTCCGTTCTTTGTAAAAATAGATCAAAAACAAGTAAACGAATCAGGGTTTTAGCACATGGCATCACAGTGCAAGCTGAGAAAATCTTAACAGCGTTGTGCACTACAAGCATTTATCAAATTGAGAACTGCAGTACTGTGCTCAATTTCCTACCATTGAGGACAGGTCAGGGAATGGGTTCAGCAGAGGTAGGTAGCAACCCAGCAATGAGAGGATGGCAGAACCTCCAGCCTAGTGGGCCCCTGGCTAGACATTCTTGCTTGTGTTGTAGACAGAGGATATAAATGAAGAAAATAGTATATTCTTTGATGTGTATCTATATTAGAATACTTTCAGTATCATGTGGTCAAATCTGTTTAATTTTTTTCTTTGACAAACAAAATGCTCATACATGTCTAGATAAGGGATCCCTACTTCTCCAAATGCCACAGGCCACTTCTAGGTGGAACCTGTTAGGACATTTCCCCAGTGGCACCATTTGAGTTTACTGTGCACCCTGTTGACAAGTAGGACTTGCTTTGAGCCAGTGAAGCAGTGTTATATTTAGCTTGTATTTAAGAAAAGAACATATATGCTCTGATTCATAGAAGTTTTGTCTCACAGATTCTTATGGTATAAGAATGACTAATTATTTGATACCAGAATGTTCTTCACCAAATATTAAAGGCCAAAATATAAACTCTGCTATTAAAAGATAGCATTTTATGGGTATAGTGATTCACATCTATAATCCTAGTGCCAGGAGCCAAAGCTATTTACTGAAGCCAAAGCCAAATAGCCAAATCTATTTAGTGGAGACAAATCTATTTACTGAAGCCAAAGCCAAATAATGAGCAGAGGTCATTTAGTGGAGACCTAAAGCTATTTAGTGAAAGAGTTATCTAGGACCCTAAGTCATGGGTGATAGATTTGTGAGGACTGTTAGTTTTAGAGCATCCATGAGATATCTTAAGAAAACATCCTTATGGTATCTTGCAGGTGGAATATTCAAGCTATGAAAGCACTCTTGCTATCTCCTGCAGCAGTAATTAAGCCTTCTCCCTTTGTCTGCCTGCTCCCTATTTAGGTTGGGTAAAAATTTCTAATAAACGAGGCCTTGATCAGAAAACAGACTTGGCTTCCTTCTTCGCATCTCTGTGTCCTCCCATTCTTTTCAACCCCCGCTTTAGGACCCCGTTGAACTCCCGCGGGTCGGGGCACTTACTACACAGGAGGCAGAGGCAGGCAGATCTCTCTTGAGTTTAAAGAACAACCCAATCTTCCTAGTAAGGTCCATGCTAGACTGTGCTACATAATGAGATCCTGTCTCAAATAGAGACAAACAGACAAAACGAAAACTAATGTACAAATGTTTATTGTAGTGAAGGTAAAATACAGTTATTATCTACAGCTTTTACCTATGTCTCTAGAAATGTTTCCCCTGTGGAGCACTTACTCATACAGTTTCGAGTTTTATTGTGTTAAAGCAAATCTTGTAAGAGTTTCTAAGAGAAACTAGAACATGCTCATTACTTGGAGGTGCTCTTTTGTGTTTTAAATGCTTTGTGCTGAATAAGCTTTGTTTCTACCTTTGTTTTTCTCTGTGCAGTCTTATTAGAAAGAAGAGTGCTGGGTTGGAATCAACAGCTACAATAAGAACCAAAGTGTTTGTGTGGGGACTGAATGACAAGGATCAGCTGGGTGGGCTCAAAGGCTCTAAGGTACTGTCCTGTGGCTGATGTGAGTGCTTACTGTTGCTTCTGTCTGAGGCTTAGCAGTAGCCAGACTTGATAAAGTTGTACTTTCTAGATGTGGTTTAGGAAATTGAGTTTTCAAAACTAATACATTGTTAAATTGAGTTTGTGAGATATCTAAAGATACAGCTGAATTCTGGCTAACTAGTAGACGAGATCATACACTAAAACATGTAGAAGGATTTGAGAATGCATAGATGAAAACTGTAGATTATAACTATATCTTGTCTTTAGTACAATAAAATACTTACACAATAATGTGTAAAAACGCTGTAGTGGCACAAAGTGAACAAATTGTGACTTTTTGCTTTCTGGATATTTGAGGTAGAATAGTCTTTATGGAGAGAATGCTCTGTGAGCACAGAGATATGTGGGAAATGCACCTGGATTTGCAACTTGTCATCATGGGAGTGGCTTGTGGTTAGAGACTTGATCACTATTAATAAGTCATGTCCAGGGTAAAGCTGTGTGACAATTTCTGTGCTTGTACTTCATTTCATAAGTAGTTGGGTTAAAGGCTAATTTGTGAAGTATTTACTTACACAAAAGATAAGATTCCCTTCCCCTTAAAAAAAGAGTAACTATAACAAACAATGCATTTGAACTTGGATTGAATTCTTTGTACATTATATCATCTTTGAGGAGGCCCAAGAAACAGTTTCCTTCAAATTTTAGTATTGGAGACAGTTCCATTAGATGAAATCTGTTGTTTTTAATATTCTGTGTTAAATTCATTAGTCATATCCCTCTGTTCCCTGTATTGTCAAGAAGCAGAGACTATTAGAATTCACTTATTTGAACTTTTTCCATGTTCATACTTGCACTAATTTTAATTTTTCTCCAGAGTAGTACCATGAGCTGGAGACTAAAAGCTCAAACACACGAACCTGTGTGTGGGGGTGGTGGTGGTGGCATTTTATGAACAAATCATAAATGTTCACATGTACCTAGGTAGAAAGAGGAAGAGTTTTGAACTTCCATGTCCCTGTTTCAGGCTCCCAATGTTGCCAGTAATGGGTACTTTCTGGTGTGTGTGCATGCACATGGGTGTTAGAGGCAGACCTCTGATGCCATTTCTTAGGCATCATTTGCTTGTCATCTGCCCCAAACTTACTAATTAGGCTAGCTTGGCTGACCAGCACGCTCCAAAGGGTCTAGCTGCCTTTCTTCCCTAGCACTGAGATTGCAGACACACGTTCCATGTCTGGCTATTTTATATAGACTCTGGGAGCTGAGCTCAAATCCTCATGCTTTTGGGACAGTCCCTTGACTGAGTCATCTCTCCAGCCCCTGGTCTAATTGTGTGTCTGCCCTGCAAATCCACTTTAAGTAAATTTAATTGTATTCTTTCGTCCTTAAAATAGTTTGTATTTCTAAGAGCTAAGAACTCCTGTAGTTAAGGTAATCACGAAATAACAGCTATTCTATGTAATACCTGTAAGATCCCTTAACATTTAAAAAGTTTAAACATTATCTTTTCCTTTTCTTTGTTTTAAAAAATCCTATTCCAGATAAAGGTTCCTTCATTTTCTGAGACTCTGTCTGCTCTGAATGTGGTTCAGGTGGCTGGTGGTTCTAAGAGCTTGTTTGCAGGTATGATAATTGTAATACTAGAAAAATTATGTTTAGCACACATAAAACAATAGCTTTTTATGTTGTGAAAATTGTGACTTCTTCTGACTGTTTCTTGCAGTGACTGTGGAAGGGAAGGTGTATTCTTGTGGAGAAGCCACAAATGGCCGGCTAGGGCTGGGTATGTCTAGTGGGACGGTTCCTATTCCTCGGCAGATTACAGCCCTCAGCAGCTATGTGGTCAAGAAGGTAGCAGTTCACTCAGGTATGCATCCTGCATCCATGCTCACGTGCATGAGAAGCCTTTTGCTTCTTCAGCTTCATGTCTAGAGTGATTGAAACCCTTAAGTAACTTCCTGAAGTGTCCTGGTGCTCTTTTTCAAGTTTTAGTTAACTACTGTGAAGAAAAGGTGGATGATGTAAAATCTTGGGTGGTCTGAGATTTAGTTAGTACTTAATAAAGCTTTTTGGAAGCCATCATTGTTGGCATTTCAGTTGTGTGGACGTACCTCTAAAAAGATAGTGATTATATCAGGCCCAGCATTTTTTAGCTATGAAACTTCAAAGTTCTGGTGCTTAAATATGTTATTTTTACTGTAAAAGTCAGTGGCTTTTATAAAACTCCCCAAAGTACCTATGAATCAATCCTTGGTGATGAGAGAGATAACTTTCAGACGAGTTCATTGTTGTCTGTAAGTTTCCACATCCATTTACTGAATGTTTTTCTGAAACACTATGCTAGGCTCCTGAGGAATAGAACTGAGCTCTAGACATGAAGCTGAATTCATGCTCACACTGAATGAGTTTTGATATAACCCCACATAGCAGGCAATTAAAATCGTAGTGGCTTATGCAAAACAAGAATACTTTTCTGTTAAGCCTAAGGGCAGCAGTTCTCAGCCTGTGAGTCGCAGCCCCCTTGGGGGTCACATATCAGATATTCTGCATATCAAGATATTTACATTACAACTCACAACAGAACCAAAATTACAGTTATGAAATAGCAATGAGTAATAGCATGAGGAACTGTATTAAAAGGTTGCAGCATTAGAAAGGCTGAGAACCACTATGCTAGGATAAGGTGTGGGCCCATTTATAAGTCAGCTGCCTGTGGAGAGCACTGGCTCTTCTGGCCTAGTTATGTGGGAAGGTGGTTATCTCTAGCCCCAAGCAGTCCCTCTCTAAAGTTGAAATTGTTGTTGCCCCTGATAATATGGGTTTTGATGAAGAGTACAGAGTAAATGCAGACCAGGAGTCTCATCTGCTGCACTGCTTTGGCACTCCAGAGTTTGTAGAGCCTTGACTATACAGCCAGAACTTATGCCTTGTAGCCTGAGGCAGATCACTGAACTCAGAGAGTGTTGGAAAAGCATAAGCTGATATGCTTTCAGAATAGTAGGTACAGTGTTTTAACTGCTGGTACACATTGCTGAGTACTGGTTTTGACAATTTGCCTAATTACAATGTGCTTATTTTTACTTTTTTTAATGTAAGTTTTGCCTTTTTTATATGTAAAGTAATGGAAGCCCCATTAACAACTATTATTTTGCTTCTTCTTTGCAGGTAAAATATTTTTGCAATTTATAATTTACTAAAAGTCCTTTTATTTTTCATATATGTCATCCAGAAAGCTTTTATGCTAACTATAGTGATACTTATATTTATTATTTAGGCAGCACATACACATTGAGTACATGCTATATGTCAAGCAGAATGAGTAGCAAATAATGGACTTTTATATACTACACTTTGGCAACTTTCCCCTGTATGAATGTTTATGAATGTTGCAGGTGGCCGGCATGCTACAGCCTTAACCGTGGATGGGAAAGTATTTTCATGGGGTGAAGGTGATGATGGAAAACTTGGACACTTCAGCAGAATGTAAGACTGATTCTTTCAATTTTGTTTATTAATAAGAAACTGGTAACCAATAATAATAGTATGTTTTTCATAGTTGTTTTACAGAAAATTAATGATATAAATAAAGTGAAAACTAATTTTTAAAGGCCTGGATAGATATACTGTGGCTTCACATACTCTCTTTTAGGGTTTGATAGTTAGAGTGATGTATATATTTTTTTGTTGATCAAAGATGGGCCACCCCTGTAAAAAATCTTCTAATAAGGAGTATAATTTATCCTTCCTAGGAACTGTGACAAGCCAAGGCTGATAGAGGCCCTGAAAACCAAGCGTATCAGGGATATAGCTTGTGGGAGTTCTCACAGTGCAGCCCTGACATCCAGTGGAGAACTGTACACCTGGGGCCTTGGCGAGTATGGCCGACTGGGACACGGGGATAATACAACACAGCTGAAGCCAAAAATGGTGATTATAAATACTTTTATTGCTTATAAAAAGCTTTGTCAAGTGAAGATAAGCCTCAAGCCTAGGTTTTTAAAGATGCAAACTATTGACTTTCAGTCTGTGGAAAATTTTCCATTGCTTTCTTAGCTCCCATGCTTCATTCTGTTTTTAAATTTGTAATTGAGTAGGTAAAAGTCCTTCTTGGTCACAGAGTAATCCAGGTTGCATGTGGAAGCAGAGATGCACAGACACTGGCTCTGACCGATGAAGGTAAGAGCTGGTTGTGATACTGTTTCTGGCTGGGTAGGAATGTTACAAGGTGTTTACCCGAGGTATTTATTTTCAAACCTAGGTTTGGTGTTTTCCTGGGGTGATGGTGATTTTGGAAAATTGGGCCGAGGAGGAAGTGAAGGCTGTAATGTTCCCCAGAACATTGAGAGACTAAATGGCCAGGGGGTCTGCCAGATTGAGTGTGGAGCTCAGTTTTCCTTGGCCCTCACCAAGTCAGGAGTGGTGTGGACATGGTAGGTGAGCTTGCTTAGGGTTACTGCCAAAGGTGGACTGTGTGGCAAGCCCTGGCTTTGTCCTGTGCTTAGCCTCGGCTGTTATATTTTTACTCAGTTGGCATCTTTTTGTAGAAAAAAAAATCTGTATTGAGTTATTAAATTGAGATTACTGAAAATGTTACAAAAAGAAAGATCTTACAGTTTGTATTTTTTTATGAAGAAATCTAGAGAAGTTTTAAACCAGTTTGCGTAGGTTTATATAGCTTTTCTTTTCAAAATTGTTTTATTATACTGGAAGCTGTATGAAGTAAGAACAAAGTAGACTTCTGACTCTTTTTGGTCCTGAAAAAAAATTCTGCTTTTTTTTTTTTGGTGAAAGCTGGCTTTTTTTTTTTTTTTTTTTTTTTTAAGTGTGAAAGAATGGGTACCCAGACCATTCTTGGATGGCATGTTAGGCCGTCCTGACATGGAAATATATATTAGACAGCACTTGGGAGGGTAGTTTGCAGTGTTGTCTATTCAGTCTCTTTACAGTGAAATCTACAGTAACTGAGTTATTATAAAACATAATCACAGCATGAAAGGTCTTACTGGCCAACTTAATGAGTTAATTTGGATTGTGGTGTGTTAGAGACCAAGCATCTTTAGTACTGTGTGTGACAATATCATTCCACTCTAAAAGAGGTATGGCAGTGAAAGTTTTCTTGTGTAGCATTGCCAAACTGTGACCATGTAGTGACACTAGAACTGTCACTTTCTTCTCAGGGGGAAAGGGGACTACTTCAGACTGGGCCATGGCTCTGATGTGCACGTGCGGAAGCCTCAGGTGGTGGAAGGACTGAGAGGGAAAAAGATTGTGCATGTGGCAGTTGGAGCCCTGCATTGCCTAGCAGTCACAGACTCAGGACAGGTAAGACTAGAGCGGCCTGTGGTAAGGGGCCTTCTTAGAGTGTAACCTCATCAGGTTACAGTTCCTGTCTTGTCAAAACTGGAGTAACCAGATTCAGTGTGCTGGTCTATGTCTAAAATCCCAGCATTGGAAGTCTGAAGCAGGAGGATAGCTAGTTGAAGGCCAGCTTAGGGTACATAGTGAGTTTCAGGCCAGCCTGGGCCACATTTTTGCATGTCACACCAAGAAAATAAAAAGAAAAAATATCCCCTAAACTCCTGGGATGCTTAGATGAGTTTTGATGTTAGGTTGGTACAAAAGCAATTACAGTTTCTATGTTTTAAAATTTGCATTTGGTGCTGAAATATATTCTTAAATAAATAGTTTATTATTCATAATTTTAAATTTTGCAGATACTTATTTTATGAGTGTATGTTTATGTCTGTCTGTCCATCTGTTTGCATATATGCACACATGTGTTTAACTCAGAGGACACCTTTATGTTGTTGAGTCTCTCCTTTTACCATGTGAGTCTTAGAGATTGAACCCAGGTGAAGTCATGGTCATAAGGACTTTTACTTGCTGAGCCATTTCAACAACCTCTATTGTACATCATTTTAATTCACATTTCTTGGTATTGGTTGTTGGTGGTAGTGATTTTTTTTTTTTTTTTGCTAATGACTTATTAGTTGTCATTTATTTTTTACTATTGAAATATTAGACAAAAGGCAAATTTGAATGATTTTCATAAGTTCAGAATGAGTTATAAGGCAATGGCAATAGTTCACAAAATCAGCAGTGTGTCTGGCCCAGGAACTGTTAACAAGTGGGCAATATGAGACACCATATGGTTGCTAGGAATTGAACTCAGCATGTTTGGAAGAACAGACAGTGCTCTTAACCTCTGAGCCATCTCTCTAGCCTGGGGAAACAGCCCAGATGTCCATCAATGGAGGAATGGATACAGAAATTGTGGTACTTTTACACAATGGAATACTACTCAGCAATTAAAAACAAGGAAATCATGAAATTTGCAGGCAAATGGTGGGATCTAGAAAAGATCATCCTGCGTGAGGTATCCCAGAAGGAGAAAGACACACACGGTATATACTCACTTATAAGTGGGTACTAGACCTATAAGATAGGATAGACGTACTAAAATCTGTACACCTAAAGAAGATAAATAAGAAAGAGGCCCCGGGGTAAGATGATCAATCCTCACTTAGACACACAAATGGGATGGACATTGGATGTAGGAGAAAACAAGTAACAGGACAGGAGCCTACCACAGAGGGCCTCTGAAAGACTCTACCTAGAAATGTATCAAAGCAGATGCTGAGACTCATAACCAAACCTTGGGCAGAGTGCAGGGAATCATATGAAAAAAGGGGGAGTTAGCATGATCTGGGGAGGCCAGGAGCTCCACAAGGACCAAATATATCAGGGCACAGGGGTCTTTTCTGAGACTGATTCTCCAACCAAGGACCATGCATGGATATAACCTAGAACCCCTGCTCGGATATAGCCCATGGTGGCTCACTATCCAAGTGGATAACCTAGTAAGGGGAACAGGGACTGTTTCTGACAAAGTCAGTGGCTGGCTCTTTGACACCCCCCTCATCCCCAGGGAGGAGCAGCCTTGCTAGGCCACAGAGGAGGACATTGCAGCCAGTCCTGAAGAAACCTGTTAAGCTAGGGTCAGATAGAAGGGGAGAAGGACCTCCCCTATCTGTGGACTTGGAAAGGGGCAGGGAGGAGATGGGGGAGGGAAGGTGGGATTGGGAGGGAATGAGGGAAGGGGCTACAGCTGGGATACAAAGTTAATAAACGTATCTAATATTAAAAAAAATCAAAGCCTAAAAACAAAACAAAACAAAAAAAACAAATGGACAATACAGTGGTGGCTGAAGACATTTTACAAATGAGATGGGAGCCTTCAAGATGCATAGTGGCTGAATATCAGGAGTTGACAATGACCAAGTGATAAGAATCATGGAGGTTGAGCATGCTGTTTTTATTTTTGTTTATAGTTTATAGTGTGGTGCAGTTAGCCAAAGCAAGGATGTACCCTGCATCCCTGCCACCCTGCCCCACCATCCAAAAAAGAATACATTAATTAGAGTAGTATACTCAGTAGCATTTATAGTTGTCCTAACGGTTGATTTTTCCTCAGAACTCTATGTCCTCATGCTCTTCTGTTACATTGTGAAATGATTTTTCTTTTCTTTTTTTTTTTTTTTAGGAATTCTTTGAAAAAAAAAAAAAGGCTTTATTTTACGTTGATTTTATTTTTACATTGCTTCAACGTTTTACCCTGTTGTATAACAGACACTGCATTTTCTGCCCTAACAAATGAGAGGACCAAGATGAAGCTTTGAAATTTGTATTTGTAGTCAGTTAAATACGAGAGAAATAGGAATGAGGAGAGAGAGAGAATGAGGCAACCGTGAGTTCTTTAGGAACTGCTCTTTTTTTGCCCAAAGTTGTTCGTTTACAACACTGTTTTACCAACATGTATTTACCTTTTAAAAATCAGGGTATTTTATTCATGCTTCAATTAATTTAGCATATTTTGAATACCAACGATTCATGAAGCATGTGGCAAGATTAAGTAGTAAGTAATACAGTTTGGTTCATGATCCCTCGGTTGGACTTGGTTAATTGTTAATTATAAGTTTACTATTCTTGCTTCTTTAAGAGTCCAGTTCTCTTAAGTACTATGACTTATGTTTTGTGCATTTTCAGGTTAAAAAAATTATGTGAATTTGAGAAATGTAAAGTCTTTCTCCCTTAACAGGTATATGCTTGGGGGGACAATGACCATGGCCAGCAAGGCAATGGCACAACTACAGTTAACAGAAAGCCCACACTTGTGCAAGGCCTGGAAGGCCAGAAGATCACTCGAGTGGCTTGTGGGTCATCGCATAGTGTAGCATGGACAACAGTGGATGTAGCTACACCTTCTGTCCATGAGCCTGTCCTCTTCCAGACGGCAAGAGACCCGCTAGGTGCTTCCTATTTAGGTAACAGAATTTAAACTGTTTCTCCTGTAGCTTACAGAAGTCATCTAGACGTGTGAAATAGTGCCGGGAAAGGCTGTACTGCTGTTACTTCTGTCTCATTTATATACATGACTTTTTGTGATTTGCTTTGTTTGCTCGATGTGGTAGCCTGCAGAATCATCTTAAATTGCTGTATGTATCAGCAATTTAATATTGTGTGAATATTTTTGTTCCTGAATAATTTTTCATGCTTTGTTCCTTTTTGTTACTGAATAATTTTTCATGCTTTGTTCATTCAATGAAGGACATTTAAATTATTTCTATTTTTTGGTTGTTACAAATTAACCGTCTTTACAGCACTCAGTGAGGCAGAAGCAGGTGGATCTCAGTGAGTTCCAGGCCAGCCTGGTCTAAAGCAAGTCTAGGACAGCTAAGGCTACCTAGAGAAACCTGTCTAGAAAAACAAAAAACAAAACAAAAACTTAACCCTCTTTATCATATAAAAGTTTTTTGGTGTATGAAAAAAAGTTTTTGATTCTCTGGTATAAATGCTAAGAATGTTTTTATAAGTGCATATTATTAGAAATAGTAAATTGTTTTCTGTAGCAACCATATTCTTTTACATTCTTCTTAGCAATCGATGAATAATTCAGGTTTCCCAATAACTTCACTGTTTTCTAAAAAATATTTTAGTCCTCTGAGTATTTAATACAATGTGTTTTGATCATATTCACCTTCAACTCATCCCCTTAACTCCTCCCAGATCTACTCCTTCCGTACTCACTCCCATTTTACCCTCTTTTTAAAAAAATTGTGTTATCTACAGATAACATCCAGGTGTGGGTTTATTTGCAGTGGGGTGGACTAATAGGAGCCACACGCTTAAGGAAATTGACTCCCTCTCCCAGAAATTACAAGCTGTCAATAGTTCCTCAGTTAGCAATGGGGGCGTCTTGAAGCGCTTCTCATTCCATGGTAAAATATAACCCAATTGGTCATGGACAAGTCTTATGCAGGCAGCTATAGCTGCTGAGTTGATGAATGCACCAGGCATGTCGTGTCCAAAAAACAGTTTAAATTTATATTTACATAGGTACTGTATTAACATCACTTTGCCTCCTCCCTCTTCAACTTCTCTCATCCCCCCATCATTCATGACTGCTTCTTTAGTTATTATTGTTATATGCACACACACACATGCACATAAACACACACCCTGGCTAACCACTTGAGCCTGGATAACCTGTCAGGGGGCTGGTCCCTGGAGAAGACTGAATCTCTCTCTCAGCAGTCATTAATAGACCATAGCGTGCTGTATCGATGGGAACAGTCTTGTGAGATTTCACCCATTCATGTTGTCATGTCAGCTGGTATTGTCATCATGTAGTTTTTCTTTAGGTGATCATATTATTAAGATGTCATGGGTCTTCCACTTGCAGTGGTACACACCTGTAATCCCAGCACTTGGGGAGGCAGAGGCAGGCTGATCTTTGGGAGTTCAAGGCCATGCTCATCTACAAAGTGAATCCAGTACAGCCGAGGCTACACAAAGAAACCCTGCCTCAGGAAAAAAAAAAAAATGACCTCCCCCCACACCCCCCAAAAAAAGGTTTCATGGGTCTAGCTTTCGTGTTATAGACAGAAAGAACTAGCTTGTAGCAAATGCCCTGGTTCTCTGACTATTGTAGTCTTTCTGCCCCTTCCTTCACACTGTCCCTTGAGCTTTGGGTTCACCACTCTTAATTTTCCCCATTGTGATGGATGTGTGATGGTACCTCATAGTTGTTTTACTCATGTTAAATACCTTTTGACAGTTTACCTACTATTGTGGTTTGAATGAGAAATGTCCCTCATAGGCTTGGGCATTCATACACTTGGTCCCTAGTTGGTTAGGGAGATTATGAGGAGGCACAGGCTTGCTGGAAGATGCAAACTATTGGGAGTTCTTTTTGAGAGCTCATAGTCTCACTCCTCTTCCAGTTCTCTCTCTGCTTTGTGTTATTGATTTCAGCCCTGAGTTTGATTATTTCTTGTCATCTACTCTTGGGAGTATTTGCTTCTTTTTGTTCTAGAGCTTTCAGGTGTGCTTTTACATTGCTAATATGAGATCTCTGCAATTTGTTTATGAAGTCACTTAGTGCTATGAACTTTCCTCTTAGCACTGCTCTCATTGTATCCCGTAAGTTTGGGTCCCATATGTTGTGCTTTCATTTTCAATGAATTCTAGAAAGTCTTAAATTTCTTTCTTTATTTCTTCCCTGAACCAGTGTTCAGTGAGTAGAGAGTTGTTCAATTTCCATGAGTTTGTAGTCTTTCTGTTGTTGAAGTCCAGCTTTAATCCATAGCCGTCTCATATGATACAAGAGGTTATTTCAGTTTTCTTGTATCTGTTGAGGCTTGTTTTGTGACTGAGTATAAGGTAATTTTGGAGAAGGTTTTGTGAGGTGCTGAGAAGAAGGAATATTCTTTTGTTTTTGGATGAAATGTTCTATAGATAACTGTTAGGCCCATTTGATTTATAACAATGGCAAAATTTAGGTTGTATGGTTAAAACTACAATTAGTAGGACAGGCCATAAAAGGGATGAGACTCTGATGAAGTGGATGCAGAGCTTTGAAAGATATTTTATTTCATATACATATTGACTAAGTGTAGTGTCACATGCCTGTAAGCTCAGTACTCGGGAGGCAGGGGTAGGCAGATCTATGTGAGTTTGAGGCTTGCCTGGTCTACATAGTGAGGTTCAGGAAGGACAGAGCTACATAGTGAGCTATCTCAAAACAGAAACAAAAACATTCATGCATATCTGTAATATTAGTTAGATTAAATTCATCCATCCCCTTCAATTTTTCTCCTATCCCCTCACCACTTTCCTCCTCTCTCAGTACTCACTGAGTTGATTTAGTGCTCCTATATGTGCTTGGGTATAGGACATCTATCTCCTGGAGCATGGGTAACCTCTCAAAGCAAGTTTCTCTGAAGAAAACTGACTTCCTTTCTTCAGCAGCCATCATTTGCTAACAGCTTAAGGGTGGGTGGGACTTTATGAGCCCCTCCTCATCCATGCTGAGATTTTGGCTGCCAAGGAGAGAGACTTGAGAACTCCCAGTGCATTTTGAATCAGAATCTTCACTCTGGCCAGTGTGAGTAGGTGCTGCATCATAAATAGCAAAGTGCGGATTATAGGTTTTCAAAATAACCTAAATGGTCAAATCATACAGAAAAAGAACAATCTGTGACCTTAAAGACAACTTCGATGTTTGTCCCTCTTTTAGGTGTGCCTTCAGATGCTGATTCTTCTTCTTCCAGCAATAAGATAAGTGGCACAAATAACTGCAAGCCTAATCGCCCCTCCCTTGCCAAGATCCTCCTGTCACTGGAAGGAAACCTGGCCAAGCAGCAGGCTTTATCACATATCCTTACAGCACTGCAGATCATGTATGCCAGGTAGGCTTTTGTGTTCATTTGTAAGTCCTGCCATTATATAAACTATGGCTTTGTAATATTTCAGTTGGCCAGATATTTATGAGAATGTTCTGTTATTATTGTCTTAAGTGTTTCAAGTTGGAAATCACACATCCTCACCGGTGTTTGATAGGATCTTGGTGCTTTACAGTAAAATCCAAATGAGTGTTGAAATACAAATCAGAAAATCAGGCTTAAGGATGTTTTCAATTTTTTTTTTTTTAAGATTTAGTTATTTATTGTTTATATAACATTCTGCCTGCACACCAGAAGAGAACACCAGATCTAACTGTAGATGGTTGTGAGCTGCCATGTGGTTGCTGGGAATTGAACTCAGGACTTTGGAAGAACAGCCAATGTTCTTTACCTCTGAGCTATCTCTCCAGCCCCCGGATGTTTTCAATTTTTGTTGATAATTCTACAGCACTATGTAGGAAAGAGGAAGAATGAGTTGATGCTAATTTATGGTGATGTTATTCTTTGATTCAGTTGATAAGATAGTTCTTTCTGTTTACATATTCATTTGTTGCTGTTGTCTCAGAGCTTGTTCTAGTCAGTTTTCAGCTTTGGGCCTCTGGTAGCACATCATGGTAGGATCCAAAGCAGAGCAAAACCTGCTCACCTCCTGGTCAGAAGTTAAAAAGAGAAGGAAACAGTCAAGGTTCTAGTCCCGGCTGTGACATACTCTCATGACCCAAGGACTCCCACTAGACCCTACCTCCTACAGGTCCCAATACCTCCCAGCAGTGATAGTTGGGCAGCAGGACTTTACCATATGGTGTTTTGGGGAGTGTAGAAGGTCTAAACCATAGAAAGCTTAAGCGAGTTGCCCTGTCAGTTAATGTATCCTTGGTGTGGATCTGATAGTTGTGCTTCCATAACTTAAGAGCAAAAACCTAAAATAGTCATGGAGAGGACAGTTAATCTGCTCCTTATTGTATCAAGTTTTTATTAAACATCAGCTATCTATTTCTCAAGCTCCAAGAGCAATCCAATCTAGACTGAACTAGAGGCCTACTCTGCTCTGGTTTTACATTAGACAGTCTTCCGCTTGTCATTACTGTGTCTGCTCAACAGATATGTACTGTTTTGTATAGCAATGAGGTTACATTCTGAGAAATGTATTATATTAGTGTTATGTGGAGTATATGCATGTAAATTAAGCTCACTGGGACCTTTCTAGTTGATAGTCTTCCTGTAAAATCACATACATATTCCATTGTGGGTTGAAATGTTACTCTGTGTCCTATATCTATAAAGAAGATCAGGGTATACATTTTAGCTTAGAGCTCTTGGCTACCTGGTTAATAATGCACAGTAGTTTCCTAAAGCTCATTTGTACATACCTTGTAAAAATGAGACGCACTTTTAGTGAGCACTTGACCTGCTGCTTCTCACAGTGCCAGATGAAAGGGTGACTCACCACAGTCTTGGCCTTCTGTTTTGACAGAGATGCAGTGGTTGGAGCCCTGATGCCTGCCGGCATGCTCGCCCCAGTGGAATGTCCCTCATTCTCCTCAGCACCTGCTTCTGATGTGTCAGCAATGGCCAGCCCCATGAATGTAGAAGAAGGCATGCTAGGTGCTGAGCTTGAGGACAGACTGAGTCCGAATCTTTGGCAAGAAAAGAGAGAGGTAAAAGGGAACCTTAACGCAGTGTGGGATTTGAAAGGGACAGGTAGCTTCTTTGTGTCTAGGAAATCCTGCTTATTCTGCCACTTAATTTTTATGTCTGCTTTTTTATTTTGAGCTTCAATTGGTAGAATAAATTCTATTTAAAGAGATTTCTTAGTGTTGAAGTGAAAATAGATTTGTTGTTTTAAAAAGTCATTAAACAGCATTCTGAAATGGTAAAAGTCAGAAAGTCAGAAATTTAATTTGTTTGGGAAAAGATTTCTTAGAGAGGTGTCAGCTCAGTGTAGTCTGATACGTGAGTCCTGCTGTATTTACAGGGCTGTTTTGGCTCACCAGGGTTGATAGGTGACATGAGCACTAGATCATTCCAAAATTCTACAAGTGGTTTCATTGTGCCATATTGCTGAGCTTCTTAAACATTTCCTCTGGTGTATTCTCCATTTAGATGGTTTCTTCTGAGGATGCTGTGACCCCCTCTGCAGTGACACCATCTGCTCCCTCAGCCTCCTCTCGGCCATTTATCCCAGTGACAGATGACCCGGGAGCTGCTAGCATCATTGCAGAAACCATGACTAAAACCAAAGAGGTCAGGAAACATTCTTCTTTAAATATACTCAAATATAAGATGGCTTTCAATGTATTCAAACGTTCAGGAGTCGTATTTAGAGCTAGAGTATGCTATACCTCGTATATCAGTCACATAAGTTCTCCCATAAAGTTCAGAGATAGTGGCACTAGTAATCTAGTTGGAAAACATACACCTTTATAGATTTTTTTTTTTTTAACTTAAGTGTATTTTTCAGTAGGGAAATGAGGGTATAGAAAAAGTGGCAAAGGAGTAAGGTAGGAATAAGAAGGAAAATACTAGAGATTTAAGTAGTTGAGAAAGTTGTAGAAAAAGAAAGACTAGTCATAAGCTCTTTACATTGAGATATAATTTAAGAGCAGCAAGATGAAGCAAGGCCTTCTAACCTCAGTCACTGTCCTCTCATTGCACTGTGGATGGCTTCTATGTCAGTGTGTGTGGCTGTCAGGGAGGTTTCTAATCTGATACCAACAGTTAAGTGTGTGTGTCTGCCCGCGCCGATGAGAAGGGTTCCCATGACTGAAAGCTGTTTTTGTCCAGTCTCTAGTCAAAGGCCTTCTGCTTATACATTGTACCTTTCCTTGCATTGGGTGGTTTGGGTATTGTTTCATCTACATGCTGGGATTTTTGTGACTGAGGCTCTGAGGTAATGTGCAAAGTCCACCCTCCTGTAATGACCTTTATTGCACATACCAGGATGTCTTAGTTAGGGTTTTATTGCTGTGAAGACACACCATGACCGTAGCAATTCTTCTTTAAAAAACATTTAATTGGGGCTAGGGTAGAGTTTCAGAGGTTTTAGTCCATTATCATCATGGTTGCATGCAGGGCGGCATAGTGCTAGAGAAGGAGCTGAGAGTTGTTCATGTGAATCGGCAGGTGGCAGGATGTAGAAGAAGGCATGCTGGGTGCTGAGCTTGAGGACAGACTGAGTCTGAATCTGTCACATTGGCCAGACTTGAGATTATAAGACCTCAAAGGTCCACTCCACAGTTACACACTTCCTCCAACAAGGCCACACATCTAGTAGTGCCACTCCCCATGGCCAAGCATTCAAACACCATGAGTCTGTGGGGCCATACCTATTCAAACCACCACATTGGGTGTCTGCAGCACATTTTCACAATATGGGGAAACTCACAGGCAATGAGCATGGGGTAGCCTTCTTTGGGATATTTCTTCCGGTCTCCATTTCAGGCTTCATGCCATCCTTTTGCTTCTTTGTAACAAAATAACAGAGGCAGACAGATATAGACAGAGAGACAGATAAGACATCCTGGTAAAATGGTAGGTTAGAAGACATATCTGTGTTAATGGGCTTTTAAGGAAATAAGATTACAAATGAATTTGTAGCCAGGCGGTGTTGGTGCACACCTTTAATCCCAGCACTCGGGAGGCAGAGACAAGTGGATGTCTGAGTTCTACAGAAGTGAGTTCCAGGACAGCAGGGCTGCACAGAGAGAACCTGTCTCAAAAAAACAAAAACAAAGTTCCTGTAAGAGACAAAGCTAAGGAAAACAGAAAGAGTCATTGGCAGGATTTCTCTGAACAAGGCAGCCATGCCAACAGTGCCCTTCTCAGCCTCTCTGTATGGATATCACGTGTTGCACTTGGACAGTCTCTCTCTGGCTTTTGCAGTGCCACTGATAAAAGCACTTTCTCAGCAGTGTAGCTGCCTGGCCTCATGTGAGCATCCTGGTGCAGCTGAGCATTGGTGGCATGGCTGCTTTGTTTGTAAAGCATTCCCACCAGTGCTTGTTTCTCTTTTCTTTAGTTCTGTCTTTCACAGGAGTGTTTTTGTCTTGTTTTGTTTTTGTTTTAATCTTAACTTAAAAAATAACTCCACTCACAGATATGGTTTCTAACCTACCATTTTACCAGGATATCTTGTCTGTCTTCCTTTGTTATATTGTTACAGATTCATGGGTTTCTATTATATTCAAGTATGCTATTTATTTTTGTCATTGTTTGACAGTCACCTTTTTACTAAAAAGTCTTTGAGTAATTCCTTTCATCACTGTTGTGACAGAATTAAGGAATAAATTGTATTGGGCAGCGTATGTATTGGGCAGGGTATGTATTAGGCAGGGGAGGGGTGTCCTCCAAGTCACACACATGAAAAACAAGACTATGTCATCTATTTTCAGTGTAGTAGTCCTGTAAGTAGCCAGCTTTCTGTGTTGGCTGCCACCTGCATACTTTCAGGCATTTTTTTTCTGTGCACAGGCACTGGAACTCAAAGCCAGTCTGTCTGCTTTAAGGGACATGTTCACTCTACTTGAGCTGCAGCCTCCCAAACTTCCATGCTGTCTGGACTTCCTCCCTTGGTTTGGCTCAACTACCTAGGCACCCCATCAGTATATACCATTCCCAGCCTCAAACCTGGTATCACATCAGGTCATTTTGCCTTGCTCACGTTCTCTCTTATGCCAGCTTTCCCACTTAGGTACAAAGATCCACTTTCTCTTTAAAATAGAATCCCTTGATTCTTCCATAGTTACTATTGATAGGAAATATGTTATATGTAATAAGAAAGTCACAATAAGTTGAGTCTAGAATCAGTTTTTGTTTCTGGCAATCTCCTGTTATGAGTTTTTACTTTAGGTAGGATGAGAGATTGATCTCCTTACTACAGATTTATCAATGAAACACAGACCATTTCCAGATTATGTCCTCAAGTTTTTATTATGAATTATAGTGAGGTAATTTTCCCATTAGTGTTAGATATGTAATTTATGGTTAAGGGTATGTAGCCAGTACTTTCTTTTTCAGATATTGCTAGATGACTTCTACATCTTAAGACTGAAGATGTTTTATGTATTAATAGTTAACTAGTTTTTCTGGCTGCTTTTCCTATCATACTGGAATGTCATAATTTCCAATGAATTGCACCTACTCCCTCGTCCCAGGACATACAGGTGTGGCTTTTTTCCTGTTTTCGTTGCTGTTGTTCTGATTTACTGAGGTCACAAAAGCAGAGAGGAGTGGAAAACCTTCTTCTGGCTCTCACTCTTTATTATAGAGGATTCTGCCTAGAGAATGCACAAGATTAGTGCCTGCCATTGTTTTACATAATTTTTAGGCTGAGCTCAGAAGTTGTGGGCTACCTCAGCTTTGATGGTGGGGGTTCCTTTCTCCTTTGTATAAGTATTGCCCAAGTCTGACCTATAAGAGACTCTTATGTGGGCACAGCTGACCCAGAGAGGTACCTTTTGCAGGGTAGGGCCTTGGCAGGGTATGAGGACTCAGTAATGTTGTGGAAGCAACTCCCAGCAAATAAGCAGAGACCTTTTTCTTAAGAGGAGAAAAGGTGAGTCAATTGAGTACCTTTTAACTGACACAGTGAGAATGCAAAGTAAAATGCTGCATCCTTGCAAGGCTCCTGGGGTAGACCTAACTGAGTCAGTTAGGGAATGAAGAAAGGACAAACACACAGAAACACAGAAAACTGGAATTGAGTGGACTGTCCTCTCCAAGAGAAGCCGCAGCATCCTGGAAGCTCAGTGTATTTATTTTGTAGAGCTGAACAGGGAGGAGGGGTTACTACACTCAGTTGAACAAGGAGGAGGAGTTATTACATACAAATAAACAAGGAGGTGGGGTTATTACATACAGCTGGATCAGGAAGGCAGGCTTAGCTAACCTTAACAGGAGCAGTCTCTGTAGAGCAGTGCCTGCAGGCCATAAACATCCCAGGGAGAAAAGGCTTTGGCTATGGCGGACTTTTCTCACACATTACAGCATCCGTATTTGGGACAGAGGGGAAACCTTTGCCATTGCCCTCAGAGCCTCACCCCTCTGGGGGTCGTATTTTGCCATTTTCCCATGGGTCTGAGGCTTGAAATGGCTATGCTCATGTCAACAGCACACATTCATTCAGGGCTTCTTCCACTTCCTATAGTAAAAGAGTAAAAACCTTTTTTAAAGTGTTGCCTAAATGATGTGTTAGACATATAGGATTGATTTTAAATAAGATTTTGTGAAAGACTTATAGAGGAGATCTAGATGAAAGTTGTAATATAAAATCTGATGAGTAGGGGTAGGCTTTATATGGCATGGCATCCTTTCTAACTCACATGCTGTATCACCTACCTGTGCTGCCTAGGTGGTCACAGTAGCAAACTGTCATTTCTTTATAGTTTAAGGCATTATTCTCTTGATGTTGTCAGTGCTTTGCAAAAATAATTCCTTGCTCCTGAAAATCTGAGACATAGCTCAGTGGAGATACTGGGGTAAGTCATGTCTTAGTCTGGTTTTTAATGTTCCTTCCTCTTTACTGATGTGTCCTTTAGGCTCTAGGGTAAATTGGTGACTTTTATCTCTTGAAAGTTTATTCTCTGTTTTAACTGTTGATTGTCAATTGATTTAGGATGTTGAAAGTCAAAATAAAACATCGGGTCCAGAGCCCCAGTCCTTGGATGAGTTCACCAGTCTGCTGATCCCTGATGACACCAGGGTGGTGGTGGACCTGCTCAAGCTGTCAGTTTGCAGCCGGGCTGGAGACAGGGGCAGGGATGTGCTTTCAGCTGTGCTGTCTGGCATGGGCACTGCCTACCCACAGGTGAGTAATGGGGAAGGCTGTATGTGGGGCCAGCCTTCTCTGCAAGAATCACTGTTCTTCATACATACTCTAATCCTAGACTGCTCCATGGAGAGAGGTTTGAAAGCGGTCCTTTAAAACTAAATGTACCATAGTTCTCTCAGTGATATCTTTTAATCAGTCTAGGACTGGTTAGTGTATCTTTTTTAAAAGATTTTTTCATTCATTCACTCATTCATTCATTCATTCACTCATTCATTCATTCATGTGTATGAGTGTTTAACTGAGTTTATATATGCATATTATGTTCATATGGTGCCTGAAGAGGCCAGAAGAGGGTTTTGGATCCCCTTGAATTGGAGTTGTAAGCCACCAAGTAAGTGGTAGGAACTATGCTTAGGTTTTCTGCAAGAGTAGTAAGTGCTCTTAAACAATTAAACCATTTTACTAGCTCTTATTCTTCAAAAACTTATTAGCTCTTGTTCTTTATTCTGTTTTTATTACATTTTGTTAGCTGTGTTTGTTATGTGTGTGTATGTGTGTATACACATATACTTTGTAGGAATTGGTTTCTTTCTCCTTCCACCATGTAGGTTCCAGGGATTGAACTCAGGTTATCAGGCTTGGTGACAAGAGCCTGAGTAGTCTGGGTAGTGCTGTGTATCTTATTCTTATTAGATAAGTCTTTCTGTGTGCTTTGCAGGTTCGCTTCTAGTTTGTTTTTAGATTCTAGGCCGGTATTGTTTGCGGTGCAGGAATTCTCGTTTTCAAGTAGACAAATCTGCCAATATTTTTCAGGTATAACTTCTCAACAGTATGCTAAAAATTCTTTATAAACATGATAGAAATTTCCCTAGCTTTTCTCCTGATCATCTTTATGATTTTATTTATTATATTTACACGTTTAGCCCTCTGCATTTTATCCTGATATAAAGAATAAAGTAGTGAGTGGTTCAGCTTTATTTTTTTTTTCAAATTAAGTGACAAACCACTTGCCTTAACGATATTTTTGAAATAAGTCATCCCATGACTTGAAAACTATTTTTATTCTATTCTAAATTCTTATATGCATTTAGGCATATTTACAAACTCTTGTTTTATGAAATTAATTTTTTAAAAGATTTTTTATAACATGTATGTATATGTGTATGCATTTATTATGTGTGTGCCATGGTGCTCATGTGGAGGGTTGAGGGCAGTCTGCAGGAATGGATTCTCTTCTTCCATTATATGGGCTGTAGGGATTGAACTCAGGTTGGTCAGACTTGACAGCAAGCAGCTTTACCTGCTAAGGCATCTCACCAGCCCAGAAATGACTTCTTAAGCTCAAATGTCACAGTATTTTAATATTAAATATTTCAGTATTTGTTAGCACTGAGTCTAAGACTTTCTATCACTGTGGGGAAGTTTTTATATGAGTCATCTAGAACTGTTGCCAACAGACATGTGACTGTGGGTCACTTGAAATGCAGACATTGGACCTTAAAAAGATTATTTTTAAGGTTATTATTTTGAAGATTATTTTATTTAACAATAAATTACTTAAATTTGTGGCTCAGGCATGATGAAGCCTATGTCTAATTTCAGCATCCAGGGGTGAGAAGCAAGACTCTCTCCCAAGAAATTTGCTGGCAATTTCCTTGATAGAAATGAAATGATGGTTGGCTGGGCAAAGGAGGGCTCTAATATCCAAAGGTCACTTGGTGATTCTGCACATAGATGCAGGTTTTGACTATTTGGTGAATCATTGGGTTCCACGAGAGATAGAAATAACAGTGCAATCATCTTTGTTTTGTTTTGTTTTGTTTTAAGACAGAGCCTCACAAAGGCAGGTCTGGCTGGCCTGGAAATTGTTGTATACACCATGATGGCCTTGAACTTGAAAAGATCTACCTGCCTCTGTGTCATGAGTGCTGGAATTTTAAAGGCATGCATGACCACACCTTATAGCTCAAATTATCTTTACATTTTCTTGCAGTGGTGAGATGGATACTCAATGTCCTGTCCTTATCCAATATTTGGGACTCTTGAATTAATTTATGTAACTGTGCCTATGTGGCAGTGATATTACTTTGTCATTAATATAACTGTTTATTAAACTAAATTGTTATCTATATATGAGGGAAATAGAGTAGAAGAATAATCCTGGAAAGCAGAGTGGGATGTTTTTTAATGCTAAATTTGGGGACTGATAATATTGCTCATGTTCATGTCTTTTTAATTTTTAATTTTATTTATTATTAGTGTAGGAAAGGTAACATGCCATCTGTATGTGTGGAGGTCAGAGAATTATTTATAGAGTCATTTTTCCATGGACTCTGGTTATCAAACTTAGTTTTTCAGGCTTACATGCCAAGTACTTTTATAAATTGAGCCGTATCTCTGGCCCAACCATATTTGGAGCCCATGTGGAGACACTGCATCTGCCATAGATGAGCCTGAGTGGTTTGATTGTTCCTGGTTCCTGTTTTTTTGCCCCAACTTGGCTCCCAGTGCCTTCTAGAATCTTGGTCATTTTAATCAAATTTTTGCTTCTTCCCATGATATTATTGTCCCCGAGGCAGACTGTTCTCACCAGGAAGTAATCTTGTCCAGGTGTAGAAGAGTGTTACCATCAGTGATGTTTCAGTTTATGAGTCAGCAGCATAGACTGTATTTTGTGTGAGGTCCCTTCCAGATGCTTTCATGTGGATGGTCTTTTTAATTCTCCTAGTACCTTTACTGTGCCTTGATTTTATGGGTAAGGAAACCAGGTCTAAAGTAAGCCTTTGTTTCTTAACTCGTTTCCTTCCTTCCTTCCTTCCTTCCTTCCTTCCTTCCTTCCTTCCTTC
>NW_026590486.1:1247649-1327459 GCF_907164565.1 Psammomys obesus
TTCCTTCCTTCCTTCCTTCCTTCCTTCCTTCCTTCCTTCCTTCCTTCTCCCCCTCCCTCCCTCCCCCCCTCTTCCCCTCCCTTCCTTGCTTATGTTGAGGACAGAAGTCAGTGTCAGGTGTCTTCCTCCATTACTCTTCCATTTTGGTTTTTGAGACACTGTCTCTCACTAAACCCAGAACTCACTGATAGGCTGGAAAGACAGGACCCACCTGTCTTTGCTTCCTAGGCACTAGGGATGCAGGTGTACATTGCCATACCTTGTTCTTTACTTGGGTTTTGGTGATCTAAACTCAGGTCCATATGCTTGCTGTTAACTGAGCCATTTCCCCAGCCTCTTAACTTGGGTTGTTTGTTTTGCTTTTTCCTCCAAGTTCTTTACTCTGCCATGCTTATCCTGTAGAAAAGCACAGGGTAGGATGAGCACGGATAGGGCCTGGAAGACCCAGGGTGCCGTTGACTTATTTCTCTGTTCTTTTCTAGGTGGCAGACATGTTGCTGGAGCTCTGTGTCACCGAGTTAGAAGATGTAGCCACAGATTCACAGAGTGGCCGTCTTTCCTCCCAGCCTGTGGTGGTAGAGAGTAGCCACCCCTATACAGATGACACATCCACTAGTGGCACAGTGAAGATACCAGGTATGTGGAGCGCCATGGGAAGGGCTGCACGGTCCACTATCTGTAGAAAGGCTTGTTTTGCAGCTACTTTCAGAGCAGCAGTCATTTCCCTTTTGTGAAAAATAAGAAATAGTATTATTTCAGATCCTTTTCCAAAACCTTTGTAACATAAAACACAACATAGCAGCTACATTATTTAAGTTTTCTTTCTGTTGCTGTGATAAACACCATTACCAAAAACAGCTTGGGGAAGAAAAGGGTTTATTTTATTTGGCTTATGCCTCCTGGTCATATCCATATTGAAAGAAGTCAGCCAGAAACTCAGGCAGGAATTAAAGCAGAAACTGTGGAGTGGTGCTGCTCACTGGCTTGCTCACTAGCTTATGCTCACCTAGCATTCTTACATATCCCAGGCCTGGCTACTGTGCTGTCATTGTTTCTAGGCATTTTCAATGGCTAGCGATAAGCTGGATGGATAGTTGGACACAGTAACTGACTTTTGTATGTATGATGATACTTGACTGCAGTTGTAAAGTGCAAGGTTTCTACACTAACACCGTTCTTTTATATCTGAATCTTGGATAGTGCTGGTCACAGTGGGCTGGGCCTCTCATATCAATATCAGGCAGACCAATCTGACCTGGCAGTTCCTGATTGGAATTCCTTCTGGTGACTCTAGGCTTTCTCAAGTTAATAGCTGCAGCTAACTAGAACATACCTAAGTAAAAATCTAACAATTCCACTATCAGGTAAATTCCCCTTCATTGAAGACCTAGGTCTCGAGTCAGCTGACCCCACATTCTGTGGACTGAAGTCGTCTGATGTTGAGTCCCTCTGATGTATAATTCTGGGAGCCTCTGTTCCTCAAGTATATATTTTTAGTTTCTTCCTCCTTTCCTTTCACTCTTCCTGTTTACCTACTACATGGTTTATCTGTTGAGGCAGTCTGGCAAAAGAACTTTTATTTGCCTGATAGAATTGTCATCTTGGGGGCTTATTGCCTCTGTTTGCTAAACTAGGCCTAACCTTGAAAGCTTCTAGCCTCCATACAATCTAACCAAGGCCTAGAACATTTTCAGCCTCTGAGACTTAATAAGCTCAGCCTTTCTTGTTCTTAACTGAGCTGGCTGGTTCAAGTCAGCTATTCTGGCTCAAAATTCTCTCCTAGCTAACTTATTCAATCTGGCTTCTCTCAGCCCCTGAATTGCTCTGTTTGGCCTCAAACTAACTCCAGCAATTTACTCTAACCTTCAGGTTCTGTTTCATTCTCTGACTTGTTCTGTCTTCCCTGTTTAGCTTATTCTCTGTCTGTATCCTGTCTCTCTGTTACTGTCCTGGTGCACCTGGCCCCCTCCTCTAGTCTTTCTCTCTGCATAGCCCCTTAAGTAGCTTCCCTTTCTTCTCTTTTCATGAGAGTTAGCTGCATCCTGTTCTGTCAAGTCTTTCTCTGATTTGTCAGTTTTTCTGCCCCTCAATTAAACATTACTTTTGAACATGGGTACTTTCTTGTACAAATTAACTTTACCTTCATTGTTTAGGATTAAAGGCAGGTACCACCACGCCTAGACCTAAGCTTTTCTTTACCTGAAACTTGTTCTATACCAGGCTGGCCTTGAACTCAGATCTGCTTGTCTCTGTCGCCTGGATTAAAGCATGTATTCCGGCCAGATTATATAGACCTAGAAGATCTTTGGATGTGATCTCTTGCTAGAACAGCCATTTTCTGAATTAACATTCCTCTATAGCAGTTAGGTGGCAGAACTTACCCTTCTTGGTCCAAATCTACTTTTGTACACTCCCACACCTCAGCATGTTCCTCAGCCTGGTCCTGATTCAATGTGTCATTGGTTCATCCACTTGGCAAGCTATTTTGTTGATTTCTACCAGCCTCGGCAGTGTAACTCAGGCCGAGGAACTGCACATCGCTCCTTAAGATGTCAGCTGCTGTTGCTACTCAGCATCAAGATTATTGATTCATCAGGAGTTACCAAAATAGTATTATTTTCTTTAAATTGCTTCCTTGTTGCTTATTATCCAGACTACTTTAGAAAGGTATTTTCCCTCACCTTTTAGTTGACTAACCAGTGATACTGTCTACAGGAGAAAGGCAGGATATAGGCTTGCTTCTTTCCTTGTGTTTACTGTGTTTTAGGAGAATGAATCCTTTCCCTGTCACTTGTCCAAAGTGCCCATGTCATATTTGTGTGTTTATGTCATTAAGAAATCATTGACAATGCGACTTCCAAAGTAGTTCTGGTGGGTTTTTTCATAGCTCCCATGCAGTCTGCAGTGGCCAAGAATTCTAGGGTTGTCTTGTATGATCTCCCTTCCACTTAGGATTGGCTGTGGTTTCAAGAGCACAATTTGGTGCTAAGAGACTTATTGCTACTATATTGTCATTGTTTCTAAACATTTTTGCCCTGTTGTTCTCCTTGTGGAGTTCATGACCCCTCCAGGTTTTTCTATCTCCCTCTTCTTCCATAAGGATTCCAGCACTCTGGCCAAAGTTTGGCTATGAGTGTCAGTATCTTCTTTGATACCCTGGTGGGTAGAGTCTTTCAGAGGTCCTCTGTGAAAGACTCCTGTCCTGTTCCTTGTCTTCTCCTACTTCTGATGTCTATCCTGATTGCCCTTCTGAATGAGAATTAAGGATCTTCTTTAGGGTCTGGGGGTCCCGCAGGGACTGTTACTCCAACCAAGGACCATGCATGGAGAGGACTTAGACCCTCTGTTCAAAGGAAGCCTATAGGCTGCTCAGTTTGCAAGTGGATTCCCTGGTAAGGGGGGCAGGGGCTGTCTATGACATGAACTCAATGGCCAGCTCTTTGATCACCTCCCCCTGTACGGTACAGCCTTGCCAAGCCACAGAGGAAGATGATGCAGCCAGTGTTAATGAGACCTGATAAGCTAGGGTCAGATAGAAGGGGAGGAAGTCCTCCCCTATCAGGAGACTAGGGAAAGGGCATAGGGTGAGAAGAGGGAGGGTGCATAGGCCTGGGAGGAGATGAGGGAGGGGCCTGCAGTGGGGATACAAAGTGAATAAATTGTAATAAATAAATATATAAATAAAATTAAATTGAAAAAAACATTTTCAGTGACAGAAATGAGCTGGATGGGTAATCACAATGACTGACTTTCCTAAATCTTTTTTTCTCTAAGATTTATTTAGTTATTATGTCATTATGTAGTACAGTATTTGGTCTGTATGTATGTCTACAGACCAGAAGTGAGGACGAATTCTCATTATAGATGTATGTGACCCTCCATGTGGTTGCTGGGAATTGAACTCAGGACCTCTTGGGAGAGGAGTCAGTGCTCTTAACCATCTCTCCAGCCAATGACTAACTTTTATATGGACTGCAGTTTTATTTTTATTTTTTTACATTCTTTTTTTTATTTTAGTTTTTATTAATTACATTTTATTTACTTTGTATCCCCCGTAGCCCCCTCCCTCCTCCCATCCCAATCCCACCCTCCTTCTCCCTTTTCCAGGCATGCCCCTCTCCAAGTCCACTGATAGAGGAGGTCTTCCTCTCCTGCCTTTTGAACCTAGTCTATCAGGTCTCATCAGGACTGGCTGCATTGTCTTCCTCTGTGGCCTGGAAATGCTGCTTTCCCCTCCGGGGGATGTGATCAAAGAGCAGGCCAATCAGTTCATGTCAGAGACGGTCCCTGTTCCCATTACTATGGAACCCACTTGGACACTGAACTGCCATGGGCCACATCTGTGCAGGGGTTCTACGTTATCTCCATGAATGGTCCTTGGTTGGAGTATCAGTCTCCGAAAAGACCCCTGTGCCCAGATTTTTTGGATCTGTTTCTCTCCTTGTACAGCTCCTGTCCTCTCCAGGTCTTATTATTTCCCACTTCTTTTATAAGATTCCCTGCACTTTGCCCAAACATTGGCCATAAGTTTCAGCATCTGCTTTGATACCATGCAGGGTAGAGTCTTTCAGAGGCCCTCTGTGGCAGGCTCCTGTCCTGTTCCTTGTTTTCTCCTTCTGATATCCATCCTCTTTGCCTTTTGAAATTTGCAGGTAAATGGTGGGAACTGGAAAAGATCATCCTGAGGGAGGTTCCCCAGAAGCAGAAAGACACAGGGTATATACTCACTCATAAATGGATATTAGACATATAATATAGGATAAACCTACTAAAATCTGTACACCTAAAAAAACTAATCAAGAAAGAGGACTCTGGCTAAAATGTTCAATACCCATTCAGAAAGGCAAAGTGAACTACAGTTTTAAAATGCAAGATGTCTGCTAACCTTGTTCCATCATATCTGCATCTCTTTTCTTAATGTCAGATCCTGATCAGAACAGACTTGGTATATTAATTCTCTTACTACCAAAATCAATTACTAGGAACTTGGCAGGATCTCTTTCTTCTTCAGATTTTCCTGTCTCAATCTGAACTCTTGTCTTAGATATAATGGCTCCTTTTAGTTGTTCTGTAACCTTAGTTTTACTGCATCAACTAGTCCTTCCTCAGCCTTTTGTCTGAGCATGCAATAAATTCCTGTGTAGATCCCTGGGTCAGTCTTGTCCACTACAGGTCGTGCCATTTGAACTTAAAAGGTTGCTTTTCTGCTGTTAAGTCCTTGGATCACTTATTCATCTGTGAAAGTATGAGCAAGCTAATGTTTCCTCCTTTAAGCTGTTGTGCTTTTCTGCTATAAAAATTATATAAGAGTCTATGTTCACGTTTGTCATCCTAGCTAATATTTGCAGAGAAAGGATGTACTTTTAGTTTGTAACGTTCTTCCAGAGCATTTTCTTGAGTCAGTTTGTGAATACAGTCCCTAACTTAGTTTCCTTTTCAAGGCATTGTGATATCTGTATTTTGGGTGTCCTGGGTTTAGTGTTGGCTATTTCCTTCCTTGGGTGTTTTTACCTCTTACCCCTCTGTCTGTCTATGTTGTGCTTTCTGAGTCTTCTTTTTCTGACTTAAATTTTCATTTTGAAATTTTTTTGTTGTTATTGTAAGTTTTGTTGTTGTTGTAAGTTGTGTGTGAGTTTTAGTACTTACATATTTTGGTTTCCTAATTTTTGTCTGTTGCTCCTTGCTGTCTTGTGTCTTTTTATCTGTTGTTTTGAGGTAATGGTGGCAGTTGTGGTATGTGAAACCTTTCTGGCCAATGTTCATTATCTGTAGGGGTATGACTCCATACTTGATTTTTCTAATAGTAATTTTTAATAGTTTTATTTTTTTTTTCGTTTTTAATGTGTAGATCATTTTCTTTAACTTTCAGAATGAAGTAGGGTTTGGGAAAGTTTTTTTTTTTTTTTTTTGTCTGATTTTGTTTTGTTTCCATTTTAATCTGTTACACTTTCATGACAAATTTTAAAAACACGGTTGTTCATAGTAGCATAAGCCCTTAATCTCCGCACTGAGGCAGAGCCTATGACTCCTGTGAGTTCCAGGTCAACCAGGGATACAAAATGAGACCTTGTCTAAAAGACCCAAAAAAAGAGCTGGGTGTAGTAGTGCATGCTTTTAAGCAGGAGGCAGAGGCAGGTGGAGGTCTGTAAGTTTGAGGCCACCCTGGTATAGATGGTGAATTTTAGGACATCAGAGCTACACAGTGAGACGCTTTCTCAAAAAAACACACGAAAAAGTAGAACAAACAAGCAAGCGAAAACACAAAAAGAAAAATTTAAAAACTAAAGTGTCAGCTAGAGCTATAACTAAGTAAAGTGCTTGCTGTGTCATCATGAGGACCTAAATTTTATTCCCACCCCATGCACATTGGACTCCAGCCAATGGAGTAAGGTAGACGGAGCTCTGGGGCTTACTGACCAAGCAGCCTAGCAGAGTTAATGAGCTACAGGCCAGTGACAGACTCTATCAAAAACCAAGGCAGACAGTGCCTGAAGAGTAGCACCTAATTTGTTCTCTATACAGGCACATAAACACACACATACACTCACATACATGCAATAAAAATTGAACAAGAAGTATTTCTACCTAGCTTTTAAGTAGAAATCAGATGATTATCTTCCTCTTTTTCTCACTTCATATCTATCTACCAACCAAAAATATGTTCCAAAATCAGTAATTTCTTAGTAACTCTGCAGGCCATCTGGGCCAGTCCAATATAATTTGTTTTTCTCCCACTCACTTCTTATGTCCTCTCATGTAACATTCAAATCCATTCTCTAAAACTAGTCAGAGCTGTCAGTCCTTCATGAGGAACTGCACAGTATATTTCTGTGATGGTGAATTTAACCTGAAGTCCTGCAGTCTCTCCTTTTGCTCTCATTCCTTTTGCAGGGTCTCCCCTAATTGTTCTCACAAGACTTTGGATACCAAATAGTGAGACTTTACATTAAGCATTTCTCAGTGAATACCAGCAATTCAGTTCTGCCACTACTAGAACACCCAAAGGTTAAGGGTACAGTCCAATAAGTCTGTCCCTATTTCAGATGTCACCCCATAGCTTACATCAGATTTGGCTATAAATCAGAAGTTCACAGAACCAATTGTGTTTGTCACCTTCCGATCACTATAACAAAATACTCGAGGTAAAAAATGTAAGGGTTTATTCCCCCTTTCAGTTTTGGAGGTTGCAGCCCATAGTCACTTTGCACGGGCATCATGTCAGGGCAATACATGCAGGAAGTGAAATACAAATCACTCATCTCACAGCCAAGAAGCAAAGAGAGACTGGAAGGAGTCAGATTCCCACAGTCCTATCTATGAACACACTCCTAAAGACTTAAGGGCCTTGGTTGGAGCCAAGGACCATGTGTGGATATAACCTATAACCCCTCCTCAGACATAGCCCATGGCAGCTTAGCATCCAAGGGAGTTTCCCTAATAAGGGGAACACGGACTGTCTCTGACATGAACTCAATGGCTGGCTCTTTGCCTCCCCACTCCCCCCGAGGCAGGATCAGCCTTGCTAGGCCACAGAGGAGGATATTTCAGCCAGTCCTGATAAGACCTGATAAACTAGGATCAGATGGAAGGGGAGGAGGACCTCCCCTATCAGTAGACTTTAGAGAGGGGCAGGGAGGAGATGAGGGAGGGAGGGTGGGATTGGGAGGGAATGAAAAGGGGGCTACAGCTGAGATATAAAGTAAATAAACTGTAATTAATATTAAAAAAAAAAAAGACTTAAGGGCCTACCATAAGGCCCCTCCTACCTCTTAAAGATTACTCTGTCTCTTTGTAGTGCCAAATGGGGGACCAAGTTTGTAACTCACAGACCTAGGGGGGGCATTCAAGATCAAGCTTGGTCAGATGATAAAATTGAGACATGGAAGTTTGCTTGGAGGTGAGAGAACAGAACAGATTGGCTAAGTGGGGTGGTTTCTGGCCTTATAGTCCATGGGTAGAGCTGTCTGTCAGGGGCAAATGATGGGGAAGGTGAGCAGCCTAAGGCTGTGATTTTGGTGCTGGTTCTTTGCCAGTTCCTAGACATGGTTCTTGTTTCTCTCATCCTACTTCCTGAACTGTGACTTTTACTTGCTCTCTGGAGTTTCCACTGTGTTTTTTGCTTGCTTATACTCCAGGTGCAGAAGGACTCAGGGTGGAATTTGACCGGCAGTGCTCCACAGAGAGGCGCCACGATCCTCTCACTGTCATGGATGGTGTCAACAGGATTGTGTCGGTGCGGTCAGGTGAAGAAGGGAGGGCAAGTAGGGACCGTCCTCCTCACTGTGTTCTGTAAATGGAGTTGTTAGCATAAGGCAGGACACTGGTGCTTCATTCCATGGGAACTTTCAGGAAGGCATAGTAAGGTAATGAGTTGTAAAACAGTAGATTTTGTTTTCCTCATTCTGGGTCTTTGAATAAGATGATCTGTGTGATCTGTGTTTCATACCACTATCAGAGAGGGTTATTGAGTGTCTGGTATGAGAGATGTCCTGGCAGTTGGACAGCTATGGATGTGTGAGAGTACTGTGTGAGGGACCTGCAGCACTGTTGGCATACTACAGAGCTTAGAGGAATTCTGTTCTGACTGATGGCAGTGAGGGTTTGGCTCATCCAGTGCTGTGCTGGATGGTGGGCAGAGTGCACAGTGGATGAGAGGCTTGGGGTCTGGTTTTGTCTACTCGCTGAGCTCCATGAGGTTGGGAAGAGGAGTCTAATAAGCTTACCTAAAAACTTTGAGCATTTTAGAACTGTTAATGCAAGGATATGCATGTGTGTGTCTTTTCACTTCTTTTTAATGGTGGTGGTGATGGTGTGTGTATGTATGTCATTCATCCCTCCACATACACACATACACACCTCCCTAGCTGAGCATCAAATCCAAGGTCTTTGTGCATGCTAGGCAAGCACTCTGCCACTATGCTATATCCTCTTTTATAAAGGGTGAAAAATTTTCCCTGTGAAAAGCTAAGTGTGAATGTTTGGGGTTTTATGGGCTGCATGTTGTCTCTGTCTTACCATTCAAAGTGTATGTAGAAACCAGCATGACTATATTGCATGGTGTCACGTAAGTCATTGGTTTAATGTGGTACAATGATGATGGACATGGTTTTTCTGGCATTTTGATAAATGTCTGTCAAAAGAGGTCTCATTTGTGTTATTAGTTGTGCTGGGTCTTGCTGCTTTGAGAAGCAAGTCCAGCAGGCTGTGTATATGCTGTTGCCTCGTGCTCCTACAGCAGTAGGTTGCCCAGTCTCTTGCTCTTCAAGAGACCATCACATAGCTCCACAGACCTTTGGATCTGACCAAATTGCTCCATTCCTTCCTTGAATTTAGCTTGTGTTAGCTATGCTGAATTGTTCAGAAATACCCTTTGTGGGGATTTTGGCCCTTTTTGCCATTTACCAACGACCTGTCATACTCAGAAGCATCCTGAGAATCTACCTTGGTGTGAACCTGTTCTCCCTGTAGTTGTCACAGTACATCTAGTTATGTGCATAATTGTTTCTCTTTTTGGTCATAGCTTCTTTTGGGGCAGTGTGTATGTATGCGCCTTCAGGTTCTCCAGTACTTGGATCAGGGGCTTAATAGAAATCTGTGGAAAGATAGAATAGCTTTGACCCACTGTGATGTAAGCTTGAGAGTTTTGGGCTGGAGGAGCTAGCTGACCTTTGGACCTGATGTGAACAACTTTGTTTTGCATCTGGGAGTTTTGGTGGCTGATATTGGAGTCATCCTAATTCCAGGGTGTACTTTCCTCTGCTAGGTCGAGAATGGTCTGACTGGTCCAGTGAACTGCGTATCCCTGGTGATGAGCTAAAGTGGAAGTTCATCAGTGATGGGTCTGTGAATGGGTGGGGCTGGCGCTTCACAGTTTATCCCATCATGCCAGCCGCAGGTAAGAGGGCTGTGATCATTTGTTAATCTCCTGCTGTGATTATCACCCAAGCAAGTGAAACTGTGCATACTTTTCATTCCATGATTTAAGGGCTGTCTTCTGCTGCCCTGGGAGAAAACACTGTTAAGAGTCCTTACCTGGGGAGTATCAGACAGAGAGCCATCCAAGCCTTCCAGGTGTCAGGGTACCTAGCGCCATCCTTACCTCTTGTAGAAAGGAGTTGGTACTGGTTGTTGTAGCTCCTAATGCTTTTGGTTCACAGTTAAATGTCAGTTTGAACTGCACGGCCCAGGATTGGAGCTGGTTGCTCAGTGGTAGAATGCTTGCAAAGCATGTACAATCCCTAGGTTCAATCCCCAATACAGGAAAACAAGCAAGCAACAAATGAGCAAAAAATTGCCTTACATAACTTAGATGGCAGTGCTGTGGGCTTACCTTTCACTGCGTTCCAGTTGGGAGTTGAGTTTGTGAGTTTATACATAGGAGGTGGTCCCCACCATATCACAAAGGGACATTTGCAGCACTTCTTCACAGGCCCTAAGGACCTACTCTCCGATCGCTGTGTCCTCTCCTGTCCATCCATGGACCTAGTGACCTGTCTCCTGGACTTCCGACTCAATCTCACCTCTAACAGAAGCATTGTCCCTCGTCTTGCTGCCTCTCTGGCTGCATGTGCTCAGCTGAGTGCCCTAGGTTAGTGGTACTCCACCAATGGTCATGTTAGTGTACCTGGCTAGAAGAAAGTAGTCCAGCTTCTAACCTTTCCCTGTGTGTTGTTTCAGCTGCCAGTCATAGGATGTGGGCTCTTCAGAGGCTGAGGAGACTGCTCACCACAGAATTTGGACAGTCAATTAACATAAACAGGCTGCTGGGAGAAAATGATGGGGAAACAAGAGCCTTGGTATGAAGCACTAGGGTTTCCTGACCTGTGACCCTTTAGGAATAAATATGTTGCTTTAATCCTTACAATCTCTAAGCCAGCAAGAAGAACTGGGAATTCTGTATGAGACTTTTGTCACATCCAGTCTTTTTCTCATGTGGCTGAATTTGCTAAGTTGAAGCTCGTCTAATTTGTATTTTATTTGACCCCTGTGAATATAGGTCTGCACTAGATTTTACAAGCCTGACTGGCCACTTCCCTTTTATTGTACTGTAATGAGAAGATTTCACTCAGGTTATTTCAACCATAGGAGAAGAAGGACAGGATTTGTATGCCAGAGAGGGAAAGTTCCCTGGGAGTGGATATCTAAAACCAAGACCAAACATTCTGAATGTTGATAGTTTCTTTTCATTATAGACACAAACTTTTCCCAAATTGAAAAGTTACCCCCCCCCCCACTTTTTTGAGGGAATATAAATTTCTATAAGAACAAAAGAAACCAGGGGCTCTTGTGTATTCTAGACTTCTATAACCGATATTGTTTTGTTGTTTGTAAGAGCTTCACAGGTAGTGCTCTTGCTGCTTTGGTGAAAGGCCTTCCAGAAGCTTTGCAAAGGCAGTTTGAATATGAAGACCCTATTGTGAGAGGTGGCAAACAGCTGCTCCATAGTCCATTCTTTAAGGTAATATTTTACTTATTTTTAAAGTGGTAGTATGCAGCTCTTTGGCTGGGAGAGCCACTGGGAGCTGCTATGGTAGTGTGCTGTGTCATAGACTTGTTAGGGAGAGTCCAGTACTACCAAAGGGCAGTATGAAATATATCTCACGAAGTGGTTACATGATCGAAGCCTTTAGTACATAAGCTGTTTTCTTATATTAGTATGCTCTGAGATACACAAATGTTCTTAGTTATTGTATGCTGTGGGTGTTGTCACTGCTGTTGGTCTGGGGTCCTGTGTCTCCAGAAGCTGTTGTATTCCTAGAAACTCACTCTGAGAAAGTGAGGAGCTTGGGAATAAGAGCCCTCAAATCTCAGGTTGGCAGCCAGTGGCCTTCTTTCAAACATTGACTGTGTTTTGAAGAATCCCTGTGTTTCCAAATTTTTGTTGACTGCAGGTGCTAGTGGCTCTTGCTTGTGACCTGGAATTAGACACACTCCCTTGCTGTGCAGAGACCCACAAATGGGCTTGGTTCCGAAGATATTGTATGGCTTCCCGTGTTGCTGTGGCCCTGGACAAAAGAACACCATTGCCTCGTCTGTTTCTTGATGAGGTAAAAAAAACAAAAACAAAAAACTTTACATTATTTTTGGAATTGCTTTTGAGGTGTGACTATAATGAAAAATATGCCAATATAATAAGACATGGTTTGTTTTGCTAAGAAATACCATAAAGAAACTTGTGGATAAAAATAGGTAATATTTCAATTAATTTTTACCAAAGTACTGAGATATAATGAAATGGTATGGAAGGGTTTTTTTTTTTTTTAACATTTTTAAAGATTTATTTATGTATGTATTTTATGTATATGAGTCATCTGTCTTCATGAACATCAGAAGAGGGAATTAATTCGATTACTGATGTTTGTGAGCCACCTTGTGGTTGCTAAGAATTGAACTCATGATCTCTGGAAGAGCAGCCAGTCTTTTAACTGCTAAGCCATCTCTCCAGGTCTTCCTTCCTTCCTTCCCTCCCTCCCTCCCTCCCTCCCTCCCTCCCTCCCTCCTTCCCTCTCTCTCTCCCTCCCTTTCTTTTCTTAAACCATCTAAGAGTTGATGTGATAATACTGATTTTTCCATACTATATATAAAATCATGATGTTGATGTTGGTATAACTTTATATTCCCATTTAAAGATTTCTCCTGTCTTCTTACTTTAACTGTCTTTTGTTTTGTTTTTGTTTGTTTGTTTTTTTACTATTTTGTACGGAAGAAAGGATAAGTCAGGCCTCACACTAACCTATGTTGGACTGGAACTCCAGGCTGTGTTTAAACTCGTGCCTCAGCCATATAAGTGCTGAGATTATAGATGTGAGTCACCACACCCAACTTATTTGTTTGACTCATAATAATATTTTGTAGGTCGCTAAGAAAATTCGTGAGTTAATGGCAGACAGTGAAAATATGGATGTTCTTCACGAAAGCCACAGCATCTTTAAAAGAGAGCAAGATGAACAACTTGTGCAGTGGATGAACAGGTATTTCAGAACTAAGAAACAATGTTGTATATAAGTGTTTATGTACAAAGTTCTCTCTCACATCAGATGTTCTTTTAATGTTGTTGTAGGCGGCCAGATGACTGGACACTCTCTGCTGGCGGTAGTGGAACCATTTATGGATGGGGCCATAATCATAGGGGGCAGCTTGGAGGAATCGAAGGTGCAAAGGTGAAAGTTCCTACTCCTTGTGAAGCACTTGCAACTCTCAGACCAGTGCAGTTAATTGGAGGAGAGCAGACACTGTTTGCTGTGACAGCTGATGGCAAGGTAAGGGTGCACTTTTTTGTATATTATGCTGTTGTTAAGATGGAGAAAGTTGTTACTAGATATTTTGTTTGGTTTTTGTATGTGTAAGGACTTGTGCTTAAATACTATCTGAAAAATGTTTATGATTTCACCAAAAGCAGATAATGATCTTAAATATTCCTGTGTAATCTTCAGATGTATTTTAACTACTGTATTTGTTTATTTTTGAAGTATGCTATATTTATTAGCTGTATTCTTTTAAAAATTAAATACTTGATGTCAGTCTTACTCTTCTCTTTGTTTGTGTGTTTGTTTTTTTTTACTCTTCTCTTTGTAATGCAGCTCATGCTTCTCTCTAGATAGCCATAATCTATAAGTGAATCTTTGTTCCTTTTCAGTTTGCCTGCTTATGTTGTTTTTCTTTTGTATATACAGGAGCTGTATCTTTGTAGTTGGAAACTGGGGTACAATATTGGATGGGGAAAGGGGGTACCGTCCTCCAGTTACATCTTGTTAGACATGCCACCAGTAGCCCATAGGATTTTCCTCCAAGAGGCCTCATATCTCAAAATTTCCACCATCTCTCAGTAGTGCTACCCTAGGGACCAAGGCTTTTACACATGTACATTTGGAGACTAGTCTCCAAACCATAGCAATATATAAACTCTTAACATTTACTGTGATTTTTAGGTTAAATTTTTCTCTGTGGTGTAAAAATGTATAGAATGCCGATTCTTTTGGGTATTTACAAAATACAGGAATATTTACGTTTTCTCATCTTAGCTCTATGCTACTGGCTATGGTGCCGGTGGAAGACTGGGGATTGGAGGGACAGAGTCAGTGTCTACTCCAACACTGCTGGAGTCCATTCAACATGTGTTCATTAAGAAAGTTGCTGTGAACTCAGGAGGAAAACATTGCCTTGCTCTCTCTTCGGAAGGAGAAGTTTACTCTTGGGGTGAGGCAGAAGATGGGAAGTTGGGACATGGCAACAGAAGGTATTATATAAAAATATAATTTTCAATGTTTTTCTTGGTTTGTTTTAGTGTTGACACAGTGTGTTGGTCTTTGCCTTTAGAATATTTGCAATAACTTGCTCAAATTAGGGATGTTAATGACAGATTTATTAGAATTAGGTTAACATGTCACTGTATATGGGCTTACCTGTATTACTCCTATTCAGGGAAGGAAACATGAAGTCTTGAGGTTTTTATTTACAAGTTTTACAAATACTAAACATCATTCTGTCTATCATCTTGTCTATCATCTGTCTATCTACTCTTCAGTGAATCACATTGGGCATTTTGAGTATCATTGCATGATACCAAAAATTCTAAGTATACAAGAAATGGCATAAGTGATGGGGAAGGTGCCACTCTTCAAACCAAGGAACCAGACTTTGGTTTTTAAAAATGTATTGCATCTACCACCCAAAGTGGAAATGGAGGAATATCTTACAAATAACTAAAAAACACCAGACAGAATATACAGGAGCCCAAACGGCACCGAATGTGAGATAGCAATATAGAGTTCCCTGAGAAATAGGAAAGAAAGCTAGTGCAAAAAATTTTCCCAGTAGATCATCAGTAGACAGTTTCCAAGTTACAAAGTAAGGAGAGACGCTGGCGTACAGTAAGAGAATCCTGTAGTTTAGGGATGACAGAATTAGAGGTATAAGGAGGCCAGAAAAGGGAGACTTTGTGGAGAGCACCACAGAAGAGAGAGCTGTACAAGGAGACCCCAGGGACCTGTAGAACCCAGTAAGGCACTCAGACATGAAGCCTAAGAAAACAATCCTTGGTGCTCACAGAGAGGTCCTAGAAACCCCATAATTCATATGTTATCAGAGCACAGAAGTAATAACGAAGGACTGAAGAGTTGGCTTAGCAGTTAAGAACACTTTTGAAGTGGGTTCAGTTCCCAGCAAGCACCCTTGTTGGAAGGCTCACAACCATCTGTAAGTCCAATTCCAGAGATACTGCATGCATATGGTCCATTTACATGCAGCAAAACACTCATAACAATAAATACATAAATACCCACTAGCAGGGGAAAAAGGAATCATACACTGTTGATATGATTCCTCCACCAAAACTTAAAAACTGAAACCATGTTTTATAAAAAATAGAACTCAAAGCTCAATTATTTTTATGACTATAAATAAATCTCTTATCAAGCTAAACATTACAATGTCCTTTAGCCACTCAAAAATTGCAGATATGCAGAACAAAAAATACACCCATATGAGAAGAAAACTATTCAATCAAACTGGTTCAAAAATGCTGCAGTGATAGAATTTATTTATTTTAGCTATATACCATGTTGTCAGTAAGTAAGTAAAACCTTGAACATGTTAAGTAGAGCCTAAAAATTATTTAAATGCCTAACTCAAAACCCTAAAGATGAAAAATACATTCACAGAAAGGAAAATGAATTAGGTGGAATTAATTCCCGAATAATTGCTATAGAAAAAAAGACCAGTGAACTGGAGGACAGAACAATAGAAACTATCCAGAGTGAGAACACAGGAGGAAAGGAATGTGCAAATGACAGAACACTAGTGAACTATGGGGCAGTACCAAATGGCTTAATGTGTTAGTAATTAGAGTATTTAAAAGAGGGGAATGGAAGATTTTTAAGAAATAACTGAAGTTCCAAATTGTTTAACAGCTATAAACTCATAAGTGCAATAATCTTAAAAAAAAAAAAAAACCCTAAGCAAAAGAAACATGAGGAAAATAAATACTGTGCCAAAGTAAATTGACTGTAGAATATTGAAAAGCAGGTGGAAGGGGTCAGATTAAGCTGTGGTAGGCTAAAGGCATATTTAAGGAGTGAAAAACAATAATAAAGTAATAAAATAGGTAAGCAATCAGAAAACATAGTCAAGTAGAAAACAAGCAGCAAGGTGAGATCTTAAAGCAAGTATGTTTATGTCAGGTGTAGTGATCAGACATCTGATTAGGGTCTGGGGAGATGGCTTAGTCTGTTTCATGATTGAGGACCTAAGTTTGACTCCCTGAATTCATGGTTTCTTGTTGGTTAGTTTGGGGTATTTGTTTGTTTGTTTGTTTGTTTGTTTAAAAGCATGATGGCATTTGCATAGAACTCCAGTGCTAGAGATAGGCAGGTCCCTGAGGCTCAGTGGCCAGTAATCCCAGCACACATATCAAGTTTAAGTCCGTGAAAGATGTATGACACCCAAGATTGTCCTTTGGTCTCCATACCCACACATGTACACGTGCACTGCACACACTTAAAATAAACTAAAGTTCAAATGTTGGGAAGATGTATACCATGCTGAAACTAACCAAACAAACCCACAATATTTACATTAATAGCGTACAAAATATATTTTCACAGCAAAGAATATTGACAAGGATTACAATATTTCTTAATGATTAAGTACTCAGGTCATCAAGAAAACATTAACATAGTAAATGTTAATCTTAGTCAACTAATAGACATTGCAAATTGATGAAAATAAAAATATGCTCCAACTATTGAACTAGAGCAATGACTCTGTGGTTAAGAGTACTAGCTGCTCTTCCAGAGAAAGCAGGTTTGATCCCCAGCACCCACATGGTGTCTTACAACTGTCTGTAACTCCAGTTCCAGGGGATCCAGCACCTACTTCTGCCTTCTAAGGGCATTGCACTCATGTTGTGCATAGGCATACTTACAGACACATACTTACAGACACATAGGCATACAAACAGACAAAAAAAAAAATTGCAATGAAAAGATTTGCTAGAACTGCAAGGGTAAGTTAGACAAATCCCTATAGTCATGGCTTTAAATACCATTCCTTTCATATTTGGTAAAAGTGAGTAGATTTTAAAAATACGAAATGCATGAAATATTGGGTAACTACCAACTAACTTGACCTAATTAACATTTTAAGAAAACTGTGCCAAACAAAATTCTGATCGTTTCATGTGGGCATGGAACACCTACCAATAGACTATGTATTGGACCACAAAATAGCAGATTTGCAAAGCAAAAGGATACAATTTTATACAAAGTTTATTCTCTTGTGTACAGGGAAATTAAATTGGATATCAATAGCAGATCTTTGGAAATCATCCTCTAATGCTTGGAAAGCAAATTAAACATTTTTGTGCTCAATCTTAGTCAAGAGGCAGAAAAGCAGTTAAAACATTGAAATAACTGATGGATCAAAGAACGGATGAAAAGATAAATACAAAATAATTTTAAGCAGAATGAAAGTAAAATTAGCTTACCAAAATGTGTGAGATCCAGAAAAAGCAGTACTTAGAAGGAAACTTATAATGTGAAATGTCTTTTTTAAAGACAGTAAAAAAAATGGTACAAAACCATGACTTGAGACTGTATACACTATAATATAGGAATTCCAATAAGAAGAAGGACAAATGAAACTCAAAAGTGAGCAGACAAAAGGGTCAGAATCTTAACACAGAAGGCCAGTAGTTAGGAAAACTGGTTCTTGGAGGTAAATACAATTAGCAAAACTTTTATCAAGACTGATAGTGAAAAGAGATTTCAGGTCACAGGAATTTCAGATATGAGGGTTTCCATACGTAGTTTGCAGGTGTTAAAAGATCACAGAGTAAGACTGGGGATGTAGCTTAGAGGTTAAGCATTTTCCCACCTTCCTTGCTTACCCCAGGCCCTGAGCTCAGTCTTTGGGACCACCAAAGTAAAATAGATCTTTAAAATTAAAACAACAAACAAAAACAACCACCACAGCAAAAAGCAAACAAAAAACCTAGAAGTAGCAATCAAGTGTGATTATGTTTTCCTGTAATCAGGGTGTTTGGGGAAAGACAGGATAAAAGATAAAGGCCAGGCTTCTCTGTGGTCTACATAGTGTACTCTAGGCAGCTGAGGACTGAATACTGAGCCCTGTCTCAAACAGAGCAGAGACCACAGTTTAAGAAATAGCTTTATGGCAACAAACTGACTTTTTAAAAAGAATTGGACAAACTCAAAAACAAACAAAAAAGCAGCAATCCACAGACTCAGAAAAATAATAATTTCCTGAAAACACATCTCCCAAACCAAATGACTGTTGAATGCTGATGTAATGTAACCTTTTTCAGAACATTCAAGAGAAAGAATTTTCACTGATTTCTTTTTCTTTTTGGAGACAGGATTTTTGTATTTAAAATTACTCAGGCTGGCCTCAAACCCGTGATCTTCCTCTTGAGCCCCCTGGCATTACAGGTCTGTATCACTAAACCTGTTTGTTTGGGAGCTTTTGGGATGCTTGCAGATTCTCAACCACCAAACTATAGTGTATAGTCTTATACACTAACTCATTTTTTTTAAAGATATCATTACCTTCATCATAACCAGACATTATTAGGAAAATACAAATCAATATCGTGCATAAGGGCCAGGTAAAAGGCACACACACCTCTATCACCTATCTATACATGAACAAAATATTCTCTGGCTCATAGATGGGCCTTATGAAAACACATCATGGGCTTTGTTTAAAACTGTAAAAGCCCTGCTTTTTGGCATTTTGTTAACCTGTATAACGGAAGATAAACAGGAAATCATGAAATTTTGATTTCACAGCAGAATGATTCTTCTTTTTAAAAAAGACTTATTTATTTATTTATATGAATGTTCTGTTTGCATGTACACCTGAAAGTCAGTAGAGGGCATCAGATCCCATTGTAGATGGTTGTAAGCCACCGTGTGTTTGCTGGGATTGAACTCAGAACCTTTGGAAGAGTAGCTAATGCTCTTAACACTGAGCCATCACTCCAGCTCTCTAAATGGTTCTTCTTTATTGGCTTAATAATCACTTGCCTGAGAGGGAATATTTAGAGGCACACTTTGAAAAATAAATAGGTAGCAAACAGAAATGTTTTAAGTTTTTCTTTAAATTTAAACAAAAATGTTTAAATTTTAAAATATGTCACAATAAAATATATTTGTTATATTTGTTGTATTTGATTGCAGTCCATGTGACCGCCCCCGTGTCATTGAGTCCCTGAGAGGAATTGAAGTGGTTGATGTTGCTGCTGGTGGAGCCCATAGTGCCTGTGTTACAGCAGCTGGAGACCTCTACACATGGGGCAAAGGCCGATACGGCCGGCTGGGGCACAGTGACAGTGAGGACCAGTTAAAGCCAAAACTGGTGAGAAGGTACTGGGTTTAAATGCCCAGGTCCAGACTCCAGTGTCTGCTCATGCTGGAGTGTTGAAGAGGGATGGAGCAGTTTGTCTTTGGTACTGTGTTCTTTTTATGTTAGGGTCAGTGGTTGTAGTATGTTTTGTTGTTGATAGAAATACACTGTGTTGATACAACATTCCTTGTAAAGGTGTAAATGAACAGTCTTCATGGTTGGCTCATTGGGACCAATGTGTGCTTCCTACAGTTCAGATTTATATTCTTCATATAAATATAAATTTATATTATTTACACATAGAAGAGTATATTTCTATCTTAAATAAATATTAAAATTCCCTCTTTGTAAAGTCATAAACATTCACAAAGTAACTATTATAAAGCCTTTTTTCCCCCAGTGATCTCCATCGTGTACTGTCAGCTGAACCCTGAATCTGTTTTTTTTCTGAAGGTGGAAGCACTACAGGGCCACCGTGTCATAGACATTGCCTGTGGCAGTGGTGATGCCCAGACACTGTGCCTCACTGATGATGATACTGTCTGGTCCTGGGGAGATGGAGACTATGGCAAGCTTGGCCGAGGAGGCAGTGACGGTTGCAAAGTGCCTATGAAGGTATTTCCTGTCTGTGCAACCCAGATCTCCAATTGTTTTCCCTTCAGTGTGTTTCTCAGGAACATTCTGTTCATTGCAGGAAGTACACTGGAGTAAAAAAGTGAGTGAAAGGGCCAGGACATTTGGATACCTTAAATGCTGTTTGTGTCCATTTGGGAAAAGCATGTAATCCAGCAGCATTTCAAAGAGCCTGTGGTTTTATTAGTCCATAGGTTGGTTTGAGGGATAGAGATAATAATGGTTCCACTCACTTCAGTTTACAGTAGTAAATAGGGGCTGCATCATCTAATGTACCATATAGACTAGAGCTTTCTTCTAGTAGATATAATGGATTTAAGGTAAAGAGAAGAGGCCATGACCTACCAGATCCATAGGCCTAAGTTAGGGGCCCCTTGTGTTGTTTTTTAGGAAGTGAGTGACTCAGCAATACCGTAGCCTGATTTGACTGTCTTCGGTGGGTTGCTGTAGAGACTGAGGGGTGGTGTGTCTAGCTGCTGTTAGGTCAGTGTGTTAGATTGTTTGCGCTGCAGTGTGTGAGTAGGGTGGTGGTGTACAGTTGGGGTACTTGGAAGAAGACTAGGGCTTATGTGTGATCACTTTACTTTTTTGCTGAGAACAGAGAGACTCAGGGGACACAGACATCCTGGGGTGGAATCTGACCGGGTGGTTCATACCGCGAGCCCTTCACATGAGGGTCCTGGGTCCAACCATGTAGCTTTTATTTGGAGTTGTGCTTCACAGTGCAATTGCTATTAATTTCAGAATGACTTTTTTAGTCTAATTAAGTTTTAAGTTTTTCAATGAAAATTCACAGTGAGGCATAGCAGTCTATGCCATAATCACAGTATTCCAGGTTGTAAAATCAAGGCTTACCTTGGGTTGTATAATGAGACCCTATAAAATAAAGAAATTCAATTAAATTCCACTCTCTAACATTGAATGCTGCATGTGAATCTCAGGGTGGCTCCGCTTTAGTCATCTGTCACCCTTCCTTTTTCTCAGTACAGATATACTGTAACCTCATTTTAAGTTGCTCAGAATTTCTACTTTCATGAAAGGAAATGGTTTGCCTTGGACTACATTAACTAAGGAAGGCTTTTTACATTAAAGCATTAGGATATTGGACATGGGAAAATCTGGAGGAGGTTATTACTGATGGCACTGTGACAGGGCAAGAGATCCAGACAGACTAGTTAAGAGAATGAAGTTTTAGTCAAATCAATTTTAAATTGAAATTGATTTAAAATTAATTAGGAGATTAAGTAGGAAGACATACACAGAGATCATAAGGAGCAGAGTTTGCTGATAAGGAGAAGTAATGACCAGATAAGTAGAGGATAGACGCTGGGTGTTCATGGAGTCAAAACAGGTCACAGGCATGCTAACTGAGGATGAATTAATTATGCTAACCTGGTCAGAGGACCGGGATCCCAATATTCCTTGCTGTCTGATGCTGCTTTCTTGAGGGTCTCGGGGTCTGACACCTGCTATCTGTGGCTACTTGCTTGTGGGTCTCGGAGTCTGACAGTGCTGGATGCAGTTGAGGACAAGTAGGGCTTATTGGAGACTGCTACCTTCATGTCAGTCTTGGGGACAGAAGACTTTAGACTTCACTTGATAACATGTTCAGTGTCTTACTGTGCTATATCACATTTCTGCTTCCTTCCTGAAATTACTTTGATTTTGTTAGATGCTAATATTGTATTAATATTAATGTATTAACATGTCAAATATTAATGAAATGTTTGACATGAGTTCAGAGTTCTTTCTAGATTTAGTTAAGTCTCAATGTGATAGCAGCAGTCATCAGTGACCTTGATAAAGTCTGTCTGATTGAGCCTTTTCCCTTTCTAGATTGATTCTCTTACTGGCCTTGGAGTAGTTAAAGTAGAATGTGGATCTCAGTTTTCGGTCGCACTTACCAAGTCTGGAGCTGTTTATACATGGTATGTCAGACTGAGCAATCTCACTAAAACCGTATTTTAAAATTTTAATTTTGTTTGGGCATTTTGCCTGCATGTATGTCTGTGTACTATATGGGTGCCTGGTGCCCACAGAGGCCAGAAAAGGGCATCATATTCTTTTGGAACTGGATTTAGAGACGATAGTGTGCTACTGTGTTGGTGCTAAGAATTGAACCTGGGTCTTCTAGAAGAACAAGTTTTCTTGATTGTTGAGCCATCTCTCCAGTGCCTAAAACCACTGAAACTAATTTAACTGCCTTCTTGTTAACTTTTGTGACAGCCTGTGATTTGGGTGTTGGAGTGCAGAACTTAAACCATGAGGGTAGCAGGGTAGCAGGGTGGAGGGTGGCAGGGTAGAATGCAGATGACCATAGCCCAGTAAGTTGCATGCTTTCCTTTTATGCAGGGGCAAAGGTGATTATCATCGTCTGGGCCATGGGTCCGATGACCATGTTCGGAGACCTCGGCAGGTCCAAGGGCTGCAGGGGAAGAAAGTGATTGCTATCGCCACTGGCTCCCTGCACTGTGTGTGCTGCACAGAGGATGGTAGGTTCAAGCCTGAGAACTGAGGCCTATAACTCTAAGGTTGATTAACAAAATTTGTACTGTAGTTCTAGAGACTGAGGATGGGTTTGACCCCATCATCTTCAGTCCCTGGTGTTTTTCTCATGAATATGTATCTTGTGTGGCTATTCAGAAAGTCAGAGATATTATCCTGAAGATAGGCATGCTGTGGGTCAGCCCTTGGCATCTGGGAGCTCTATCCTCACAGGGTTCCTTCATGCCTCAGATAATGAGTAGGGTTCACTGTGCCTGAACTGTTTGTATGATGTGGTCTGTGTTGATACCTGCCTTCCTCTAGGGTCTGGAGTTTAAGTTGTGCCAGATGACCATTGTCCACCCCAGTGAAAATTCTGACTTATCTGTGCCATCATGCCTGGAAAACAGTATTTCACACTAGTCATCACATGTTGGCAGTGGGACAGTAGTGTACTGTGCATGTCTATTTGGAAAATACTATAGAAACTTGTATCTGGCTTCTACTTTTGTCCCAGAGATCCCCTTGCCTGGTTTTACACGGTGGCTTTTCCCTATAGCAAATCATAGCTGTGAGTGTAACTTTATATTGAGGCTTATAATTAAGTCCTAGAAGTGGGTCACAGGAACTTTTGAGGACTTTCACACAATAGTCAGAGATGATCCAGATGGAATCAGGGTTGTTGAAGAGTCTACCTTGCAATTTGGAAATGTTGGTTAGTGGGAAGTCTTAGCATTGTCACCAAGTCTTTTAGATCAGAAAAGGAGACAACAAGTCAGAGAGGCGGCTAGAAAGGTATAGAGAGATCTACAAAGTGGGGAACTCTAGGCCTGCTGTTACTGGCTTTCAAATTGGAGTTAAGAGTGGCAAATGTTGTGGGTCCAGAGATCTGGACTAGCATCCAGCAAGGAAACAGAATTTTTGTCCAATGGATAACTGAATTATTCCAACAGTTTGAGCAAGAAAATGCTCCCCAGCTCTCCAGAAAGTACAGCCCCACAGGATACTAAATGTGCTTTTAAGCCAGAAAAGCCATGAGGGCTTGCTGTGCAGTGGAGAGCTATCCCACCAGCTTCCACTTAAGCAATCTTTCCAAGTTGTGTACTTTTTGAAGCCATTCATAAGTTTCATAAACAATCGTATCATTGATGGGAGGGTTTCCTATATGAATAACCAAAGTATATGGCCTGTAACAAAATGACATTGTAGTTCTTGATGAAGCACTTAAAATATACTTTAAAAAAATCTAGGGAGGGAACCACAGGGGGTACAAAGTGAGTAAAGTGTAATTAATAAAGAAAAGTAAAATTAAAATCTTTCATAGACCTCAAATCTCTTCTTGATAATTCCACATCAAAATGCAGTAAACATAAGGCTAAGAAAATCAAGGAGGGACAAAGAATAATCCCATAGTGTTTGAACTAGCCTTGGCAGCTTTTGTGTGACTGATTCTGAAACAAATCACAGGGAAAGCTCAGGAGAACACGACAGAGAACGTGTGGAGGCCCCGAGTGTGTTCTCTATAGATGGGGTACTGGCTGACACACTTCCACTTGCTCCCGTTCTTCCTGACACTCGCTTCCATCCCCCATGCACTGCTGGATCTCTTCTCTGTGGTACTTCCTTGCTCTTCCTAGGATTTGGACTTTTCTCATGCTTTCTCTGAAGACTCACTTATAGGGCTTTTTGTTTGCTTTGCTTTTTAAGATGAGGTTTCATGTTGGCATCTGATTTACTGTGTAGCTGAGGATGACATTCAACTGATTCTCCTGTCTTCACTTTCCAGTGATAGGATTATAGGTGTGCACCACCACTCTCTACTCCCAACTTGTACTTTTTTTTTTTTTTTGACACAGTTTTATTGTTAAAACAGAAAATCCTCTGAAGTGAAAGTGTTTATTCTTGGCTTTACTCCCAGGAGTCATGGGAGTGTTTGCTATCATGGAGAGGACTACCTTGACAGCACAGTGCATGCACGACACGCACGCCCCCGCGCGCGCGCGCACACACACACACACACACACAGCTATGGCCATTAAGATAACATTTCATTGCCATACTCTTGCCTTCAAAGATAGGGAACGCTAGATGGTGCCCCATGGCCTGAGATGGGTAGGCTGGGTTGCTCTGGGTGTTGGGTAATGTCATCTTTTTGAGTTGAGTGGGAACTGAGGATGGGGGAGATTTGTGAAGACATTCATATATAAGCATATATACCTCAGCAATGAAGCTTCTAATATCCTGTCCAGAAGGAGGCAGGCTTCCTGGAATATGTAAGCAGCCCATGCTGGCTCATTTTTCCAGTCCTCCTGACCCTAACTTCTATTGTGACACCAGCAGGGTGTGGAAGGTCCCTTTTGATGTTCACATGACAGATTCCTTCTCCCACACATCGACATCGCTGGCAGGTTCCACAGTACTGTTTAAGGAGGGTCTTCCTCTCTGTGGGTAGGTGTAGTGGATTCAGAGATGCCTCATTCTTCACTGGGATCAGCTCAGGCTCTAGGCTCTGTAACTATGTATGAGCCATGTAACTTTGAAGATATCCTTGAGATATCCTTGGCAGGGAGGCTACCTGCCTCCATAATGACGGCATGTGAAGATGCCTTCTGTATGGATGCCCACCACTCCTACACTGAACACCGTAGGCATGACCAGGATGGTGATGATCTTAAAGTCTAGGGATGCTCCCTTGAGCTACAAGATGTCTAGAGCTGCCACCATCCCATCCCTGTTAGTTCTAGAGCTGATGGGCAGGATGAAGCAGCTCATGTGTTTTGTTTCACCATTCTTCGTAGCCTTCATCACCACAGGGGCAATGTAGCTAAGCTATAAGACTGTGGACAGGCTTATCATGATGCCCCACAGGAATCTGCACAGGTTTTTGCAGTTGAAGATGAAGTCGATAAGGGCTACAACTAGGAACCTCTGGATGATATGGCCTAGCAGGCAATTTAGAATTTGTTTGCTGAGGCTCAAGAAGATTTGTATTTCATCCCCACAATCTTGGTGCCCACCAGGAACAATATGTCCATAACCCTAGAGACCAGAAACAGAAGAAAGGAATGAGCACTTTGCCATCAAGCCCCAGCTTCCTCAGGTGATGACAAATACTACCAGGCTCAGGATGTTCATGCCCTCTACCTCCCATCCCAGCTGGACCATGGTTGCCTTGATCTCTCTTGTGTATAGGTGGCAACTTGCTGTTCTCTACAGATGTTAATCTGTGTTGATCTCTGGTACATACAAGGTATCTTAAGAGTGTAATGCAACAGATACCAGCTTAAAAAGAGAAAATATTCTTCACCAGATTTAGGAAGGAATACAGCACCTCTGGTATCTCTAAATGAGCCTTTGATGGTAGTAAAGGAGGCGCCCAGCGGCAGTGCCAAAGACAAGCCCACTCTTGAGTACATTCAGAAAAAGCACAGCCCCAACATGTCCAAGGACTCTCAGGTCCAATCTGGCGGCACCTCCAATCAGGCTACAAACCAGGATGATCAGCAGGCACAATAGCAGCTCTCCAGGAAAGGTGGGGGGAGGTGAAAACAGTCAAGCGAGTGCACCCTGGGGATAAGGGGGGGTCATCATTCTAAGCACCCCTGCCGCCAAGACCTCCAGCACAGCACCAGCATCATTCTGTCCACAATTTTGAATAGCACCAGCAGATGGGCATGAAGGCATTGGTTTACCTGGTCCTAGGAATTGCCACAACCACCTGCTATTGCACTGTAGTTCTGTCTTGAGCCCAGCGTGGGGCAACCATTTGCAGTAGGATCCACAGCCACCACCCCTTTGGGGTCAACCTTCAGATGATTGGCAGTCAAGCTGAGCTGCAACCAGGAGTTCCTTGAGAGCCTAGAGGTTTTTAAGACAGATAATTGAGGCTGAAACTTTGGAGGAGGCCTTGGATTTATGTGTCCACTGGCTTGTGGCGGTTGTAGTGTTGTCCTATGCACCAAAGGCCCTTTATTTTTCCATGTGGTGTTGGATACTTGAAAGATGGGAGTTGAGAGAACTGGGTAGATTTTGGTGTTAGGGGAGGCTGCACATTGTGGATCCAGGAGTTCTTTAAGCTAGGACATAGGTGCCTTTGGCTCTGGGAAGGCTTGAGGGTGCCCAGGTAGCTCACATCTGCAGGAAGCTCATCCCAGGTGCTATAGATGCAGGATGCCTCCTGAATGCTGGGGTCCCAAGTCCTGAGGTACCAGGGGTAGGGGGCCTGAATCTTGGAGACTGGGTACCAGAGCCCAGAATGGAGTAAACTGAGGGTCTTGGAAGGGAACTGAGGTCTGGAGAGAAAATTCAGATTTCTAGATGCAAAAAGACAGGCCCTGGGGATGTGGAAAGTAGTTTTCTGCTTTTGTTCCTAAGTCATCCTTTCAAGTGACTTAGAGGTTTGTTTGTTTGTTTGTTTTGTTCCATCACTCATGTCAACACCAATTGCTTGCTTAAGTGTAGGTCTACCAGGATTTTCCTCTGTGGAAATACTTTGTAATTGCTAGGTATTTGTAAGAAAAGTAAAAATCTATTTAAATGTCTCCTTTCTTGTCCAGTATTTTCTTAGCTTATTTATTTGTTATCATTTTTCCCAAGTGGTACTGAGGGTTGAATCATTTAGTTGTTTGTGTCTGTGTGGGACCTAAGGCTTCCTGACACAGCTCAGTACCAAAATTCATTCTGGCTTTTTCTCTGTCTACATTTATAATTTCTTTCTCTTTTAGTGATAAGCCTGGATTCTAGTAAATGATGTTACTTTTATTGGTATTCAAATTATGCCCTGTTTGGCTGATTTTTATCTCCTTATTTGCCTCATTACTAATATATACTAGTTGGGACAAAAGACGATCCCACTTTATCTTTTAAGCTTCTGTCTGCCCCCACCCCCCAACGTTTGCTTAAGGTACTTTTGTTCCTTTAGAGACTGATATGTAGAAGATAGATTCAGGTGATGAGTATGATCTTTGAAACATGTATCCATGTTCTTCGGGCCACCTTTTTGGTTGGAGCCAGGAAACATATATGTTAAAAACACACATACTTGCACTTTGCGTCTATGGTTGAAGATTCACACATGCACCCCTACTTCGATTCAGCCCCACAGGATTCATTCTGGTTTGTTTGCTTTCCACATGGATAACTCCTTTCTCTTTTGGAGATAAACCTGGATTTCTTGTAGCTTTGATATAATAGTTTAGTCAGTTTTCACTGTGACAAGCATCCTACAATTCTTTTTGTCCTCTCTTTTATGAGCTTGTGCTTTGTCATAGGCTGCCACGCAGCTAAACAGATCAATGCCCTGGGCCACCCCAGTATGGAAGCTTCCTTTTCTCAATTCCTCTCTTACCTGTATGCATCTTTGCAGAGACATCTTCTAAGGATTCATGCTCAGGAACTCACCCTATGACTTTAGAATCAAATTCTTGGAGAACAGGAAAGGGCAAGACATAGTCATATTGTTCTTAATCACACAGCCATCCTATTGTTGAAAGTGATACTTAGTGGCTGCATGACCTGCCCTGCGGAGACTGCATTTGATGTTGCCAGAGAGCATAAGCCTCATATGTTCTAGTCAACACATGACCTTATCCTTAGACTGCTCTTATGGTAGTATTTCCCAGTTTGGGTCCAGCATGGATTTAGAAAGTATGATAAAAATTATGAATGATGAATTCAGCCTATGCTTAGGTTATGAGTACATAGGGAAGGGTACATATCTTTGGAATATATGGATTTTGTTCATCTTAAAAATGACATTTCTTCCTCTGTTTAGCATTCAGGAGTGTTTAGGTTGTTAGGAATGTTTCCCTAAGTTTTATAACTTGTTCTGTTGGAGAAATGCTGGCATTACATACCTGATCCAGTGAACTAATGAACCAGACCAGACCTGAGAAGGTGTGTTGACCAACAGATGTGTAGGAAGTCCTGGGAACAGATCTTTGGATTTATGATGAATGTGTGTTGACATCTAGAAGCTGATGCTTAGAGAAGTGAACACTAATACATAGCAGAAGGGTAGTAAGTATTGCCATTGTGGTGGGAAGACATTGCAGTTGTGCATTCACTGCTCCTGTGACCTAAGTTCTTTAAGTTTATTTTGTTTAGGTGAAGTTTACACTTGGGGCGACAATGATGAGGGCCAGCTAGGAGATGGAACAACAAATGCTATTCAGAGACCTCGATTGGTAGCTGCCCTTCAGGGTAAGAAGGTCAATCGTGTGGCCTGTGGTTCTGCACACACCCTCGCCTGGTCAACCAGCAAGCCAGCCAGCGCCGGCAAGCTCCCTGCACAGGTCAGTGTTAGCTGGGTAGGTGTGCCAGAATTGTGACACTGTGGCAGTATACCATCATGCATGTAGAGCCACATATGACTCATTCTTTCATTATATATTTATAGAGGTGTTCCATTGATAATAGTTCAGTTCATAATGCCATGAAACAGCATTATTAAGAACTATAATATTAGTCAGGCACAAGGTGCATGCCTGTAATCCCAGCACTTGGGGAGTCAGAGGCAGGGGGATCTCTGTGAGTTTAAGGCCAACTTGATCTACAAAGTGAGTCCATCACAGCCAAAGCTACACAGAGAAACCCTATCTCAAAAAACAAACAAAAAAAATTGTAATACTGGGCTAGGGGCATAACTCACTTGCTTGGCATGCATGATGCCCTAGGTTCAATCACCAGCACAGCAAAAAAGGCAGAAAAAAAGAGCCTTAATACTCATGCCAGCCAACATCATCTGTTCAACAGTGTGTTGCCTTCTATTCTACATGTTGTAAACTATATAAAATAACTGATAATATGTATTGCCTACACGTTTCTTGGTAAGTATATTTCTGTAAACTAACATTTAACATTCTTTAATGTTTATATGATTTACCTCAAATAATCAGACTAGCTAGAAAGAAAATGATGAGTTTTACAGACTAGTCTCAGAAATCATAAGGCTGTCTTTTGGCTTTTTGTGCTTTTTCTACTTAGTGGACTCAGTGAAACTTCAATGTTTCAGGTACCCATGGAATACAACCATTTACAGGAGATCCCTATCATTGCCCTAAGGAACCGACTGCTGCTGCTACATCACATCTCAGAGCTCTTTTGTCCCTGTATCCCCATGTTTGACCTAGAGGGCTCTCTTGATGAAACTGGACTTGGGCCTTCAGTTGGGTTTGACACGCTTCGAGGGATCTTAATATCTCAGGGAAAGGTACTTTGTAGCAATCTAGAACAGAAGCACTGTCACCTTCAGTAACCTTTTACTCAACAAAAATCTTTATTCTGGATGGTAGATACAGACTATATTTCACTCAGCAAGTGGTCTTTGAGAATCTCATGATAGCTGGTTCTAAGTACTTAGAACATGTTCATTTAAAAAAAACAAAACAAACAAAAGAATACAGCCATGAAGCCAACCCTTGTGCACATGGTTTTCTGTGCCTGCCTGGCTTTGAGGGTTTGTGGTCAATTCCACTGACAGAGGAGGGAAAATCATTAGGTAATTTCTTCTCCCACATATGTTCAGGAGAGGGTTGGGGCTTAGAGAGAAGCTCTGTGCCAGGTTGTGTAGGTAGAGATTCCTTGCCAAGTAATGAGTTAATGGGCAGGGAGTGGACAAAATCAGGAATGCTGGCATATAGAAGTCATGGGATGGGTTTTGACCCATTGACTTTTTATTAATCAGAGTTTCTCTGGCTGAGAAAGTAAAAGGTTAAGTTGTTGAAATTCTGGTAGGCAGCTTAATGTGATCTTAGAGGGGACTCAGCATCGCATAGCAGGTGTGAGAGCACAAAAGGTGAGTTAAAGATCCTCTCTACCCTGAGATACATGTTGTTATCAAGGAGTATAGTCTATTCTAATTGATAAAATAAAATTTAGATATTTTAGAGTGATGTTCAAATGGTTATTCTCTTTTAGGATGGGCTTTGCTATACTGAACAGTAAGGCTGTTTTATGTCCATTGTGCCCGAGGGTGCTCAGTGGTAAAGGTGGTAACTAAGGGAAGATGCTCTCTCTGCTGCTAGGAACAAGAAGAAAACTAATTTCAGCTGTTTCTCTAATAGTTAAAAAATAGCAAGGTTGATTCTGTCATCTTTGTTTTATCCTTCAAAGTATTCAGCAAAGAGGGAAAAGGTCTTTTCTGGTAGAGAGGGAAAAAGGTTTAAGTGGCAGGTTGCAGTCTGCATGAGGTAGAGTGAGCACGCACTTCCTGCAAAAACTCTGGATGGGCTCCCACTAAGTTTAACATGGACAACGTAGACAGTGGTGTTGGGGCTCCTACACTGAGGCAGTTAACAGTAGAGGGCAGCATACAGTGAGTGTCTGAAGGGCCCCCAGCAGCTGAGTAGCCTCTGCTGAGCAGGCTCTGGATGGGTAATAGGCATTGCAAAGGTATGAAGTTTTTTTTGCCTTTGATTTGGAGTACAAGTGAGGGGTTTGGGTGTGGACCTGGCAGAAGGAGGCAGGAGAATTGTGATGTTAAGACCTATTCTAGGTTACATAATGAGTTCAGAGTTACATACCAAGACCTTAAAAAAACAAACAAAACCATTCCAACAGGATCGCTAGAGGAGATCTGGGCAACTAGGGATTCAGAGCAGGAAAGTGCTCTGTTGAGGGAAGAGATTAGCACAGGTGTGAATGGGCATGCAGGAAGGCAGGCAGAGGTGAGGTTGTGCATGGTTCATGGTGCTAGATGTTTTTCTACCACTAAAACCGAATCTTCTCTTTCCTTTGTGCTCCCTGGGGTTGCTTAATGTCCCACTTTGGCCATCTGGTACTTGAATTCTTTAGAGTCTGATCTGAGAGAGGTGCTTAGAATATGCAAGGGGCCCTGGTGCTTCTGCTCCGCCTCCCCACCTCTGAAAGAAGACACTGTTTTCCCTTTAGCAAAGAGGCACAAGACCCACCTGAGGCTCTCTTTGCTTTGAATGCCCCTTAAGTGTCCCTTTCTGGATTATGCCTAAAGCCTTATTGTGATACACACATTGTCCTGGCTGTCTTCATCCTGTTTTTTTTCTGTGTCCGCTTACAATATGTTCCCCACCCCAAGTCTGCCTGGATCCGTGAGTTCCTTGACTCACAGCTGCTCTGTGATGCAGTTAAGAGGTTCAACATCAGACCCTGCTGTGATTGCATTTGTAGTTTGGCAGGGAATCCTCAGTTTGGTTACCAGGCCACAGCTGTCTGGTCTGCTCTTCCTGAGGGACTTACTTTTTTGCTCAGCTGTCAGTTATGCTTGCAAGTTCTCCATTTTCTTTACATAGCTTGTGAGGCTACTTACATCTCTCACACAATCTGAAAAGGAGCCGTTTTCTTTTCTCAAGGAAGTCTGACTCTCTGAAATAGAGGCTATGAAACAGTAATGTGGTTTCTCTAGATATGATGGTTTCTATTTGAGACTCTAAACTCTGTCTATTTTTTATGTTTTAGGAAGCAGCTTTTCGAAAGGTAGTACAAGCAACCATGGTGCGAGATCGCCAGCACGGGCCTGTGGTGGAGCTGAACCGCATCCAGGTAGTTCAGTCCCTCTCTCTGACAGTGGTACAGATGATACTGTCACGGTGCTAGAGGTGTCCCTGTAGTTGTGATGGACAACAGCACTCAGGGTTATGGAGCAGGCTTTCTATATGGAATGCTCTGTGGTGAGAGGCGGTGGCAGTTATGAAAATAAGAAATATTTACTTGGCATAATAGCACACACAATGAGAAGTTTAAAAAAGGTAAAGTAAGAAGCAGCCATATTTTCCTACAGGGTTATAATGGCCACTCTTGTCTGTGGCCTTTGTGTGTTTGTTATACACAAAGCTAAGTCACTCTTGTAAATTGCTGAGTTTTATACTTCTAACAGTTCCCATTCCTGTGAGCCTTATAAACCTGGCTCCAAGAGGTTTCCAGTTTAATAAGCCAGTATTGCTAACATCTCTCATGAAAAAGAATGGAAAAAGCAGGCCATTTCTGAATTAACAGTGCTTCTGAGTACACATAAACTCATACTTTGAAAAGTTTAATTAAAAACACAGAGGAATCCCAGTCAGTGATTATAATAGTGCATGGCATTTGACATTTAATACGCAAATGAAATTAGCCTCGCCTCTTAGATGAGAAACAGAGAGCCACAAAGAACAAATTCTTTGTTACTGAACCTTTGTATTAACACATGATTTCTATCCTGATGTTGATTACATGACAAGAATTTTTTCTGAATTGTACTTGGGGGCATTTTGGATTAAGAGATCAAACTCTTGTCCTTTGTTGGACAGCACATGTGACCACATTGGTGGAACTGGCGTCTCTGGTGGTGAACGTCATAGTATTTAGTGCTAGCTATAATTTGGTCATCTAGTTCCACAAATAAATGGACTGTTTAATTACGTCCATAAAAAAGCTTTTATTTCCCCACCTTGGATGACGTGCATTCTAAAGTTTGCAAGACAAGGAAAACTGTAGATTCCTGGGTCAGGTTCCTGTCTGAGGGTCTAAGACAGGCCTACAGGCTTCTTGGAGCCAGGAGTCTCACTGGGGTGGCCATGGCTGGAGGTATCAATGAGACCCTGACTGCCTGGAGCCTGGAGTGCTGCAGTGGGCATGCTGCTGCTTGCCATCTTTTTTTTTTTCTTGCAGATTTTTAATAATAGCTGCTTCCTACTAGTCTTTGTGTCCCGAATTTTATGTTAAAAATATTTAATATGTTTGAAAGAACAATTGGTAGATTGAGAAAAAAAAGTGCACAGACATTCTCAGACCAGTGTGCCTTGTAGATTGGGGCTCTTTCATTGCCCATAGTCTTTGGGTACCAGAGCCTACAGGTAGTACAGTAAGATCTCCCAAAGATAGAAAGTTCTCCACAGATGTTGGCATAGCATTGGTTTCCTTACAAAATTTAGTAAGTCTAAGGTGAATTCAGCATGCCAGCAGTGAGTCAGATTGGCTGTATGGTACCTCTGCCCTGGTGCAGTCATCTATGGAGATGCTGCCCAGCACTAGCTTCATGAGACTCAGTAGGGATTAACACTGCGTACTGGAAGGGACTGAAGCATAGTTAACACCTGCTTCTGTTGAAACCTTCTTTCCTACAAGTCCCTTCTACTTTCCTGTCTTTGGTATTTGTGTGACTCACAGAATTTAATTAGGGTTGTTCTCGTGAGCGTGGATGGGGTTACTTACTGGATCATGGGGCAGCTTACTAGTTATCAGTGGTTCTCCTATTGAAGAGAGTGACACCCTCTGCTTCTAGTAACCATTAACTACCAATAGACTGTCCGGAAGGATTGGTACCTTGAGCCTTCCGGTGAGTTTTTTTATCCTTATGAAAATGATGCTATTTGATACCAGGAAATTCTGAAAAATTGGTTTCTATAAACAAGAGTTTTTGTTTGAGGAGGTGGGGGTTGTTTTGTTGTTGTTGTCTTAATGGGGAGGGTTGTTGAGACAGAGTCTTACTATATAGCCCAAACTGGCCTCAGACTCCTCCTTTATCCTCCCAAGTGCTAGGATTATAGTACCATCACTCCTGGCTTACTACAGAATTAATTCATGCTCATTTTGGAAAATTCAAATTGACATCAGCTAAAGTCACCCATGCTTCTGTTGACAACCTGTGGGTAGGTTTATCTACCATCAAATTTATAAACATGTCCAAATTTTTTTTTTTTTTTTTTTTTTAGAAAACATGGGCAGGTAGGCTCTAGTAGTTAGTGTTTTATGTGGCTGTTCTGTAGCAGCTGGAAATCTATGAACATACTCCTTTGCTTTCTGTAATCCCTCTGGGGATTACAAATCCCTTTAAAGGTTGCTGTGCAGTTTAAAGGAAGTAGCCTTTGTAGATATGAAAATAAGTGTGTTTTACAGAGAAAAGTTCATGCTGTAGGAAAGTAATGTTTTTGTTGTCATTTGTTTTAGATTTATACTCTTAATTGTGCTTCTTTGTGCTGTTGAAGAAAGCTAGTAGTTTAAGCTTGACTTAGAATTCACTGAAAGTTGGCTACAGATGGTGAAGTTTTGCTAGAGGACTCATGATAAAAATATGTTCACATGGCTCGTTTTTCTTAGACTTTGCAAGCTGTCATCATCTTACACCAAGCAGCTGAGGTAGAACTTGGAGGAGGAAGCAGGTTCACACCAACATTAGTTTTCGGCCTGATCTCCCAGTGTTAGTTCAGGATGAGAACCATGGGCACAGAGAGTGAGTGTGTAGTGGTGACAGCTACACTGACCTGGAGTTGCACAGAGGTCAGCGCGGTGAAGAAAGGGGAGAAAGAGCCACGCCTGAGGTAGTATATCTGGCTTGGCCTTTAGAGAACCTTGGTCTAAGTGTAAGTTCTGAATATCTGTCTCCGTCTACCAGAAGCACTGTGTAGTGAGGTGGAGGTAGTTACAGTGTAGTCATTGATGGTGCCGAGTATGAAAATCTGCACAAAGGTGGTGTTGCTTAGCTAGTTATTAACACCACCTTGCCTTTAGCGCTGTGTGTGAATAGTGATGATGGTGCGCGTCATTGCTTGAAAGTGTATTTGTTCAGATGCCACAATTAGGCTGCTGTGATGTCACTAATATTCTGATGACTAGGGTGGCCTTGGATGTTCAGAATGGAGTTGCCTACACAGCTTTGTTTTGTGTTGTGCTGCAGCAGAGATCTGTGTGCATCAGCTCCTAGCACAATGGTGCTGTAACAAGGAAGCTGCAAAGTTTGCTACTGACTCAGGACTGGAACTGTGGGGAAGCTCAGGAGTTGGGTGCAGGGTCCATTAGCCTCAGCCCTTCTGTTTCTGTGGGACCTGTCTCAGAATTTGTTTTTGTTTGCTAGAGGTAGTAAAGTAAGTGCCCCTTCTTATGAGACCTGCTTATGGCACAAGTCACCCAGGTGCTACACAGAAGGAATTACGGTGTGTGAGCTACTAGGGCAGGCCAGTCTCCAAGTGCAGACGGTCTCAGAGTCCAGAGTGAAGTTGGGGTGGGGGGAGTTTTGAGGCTCTCATAGGCATGCATCTCTACAGCTGCTTCCACAATGTATTATCTGCCGCCCTTAGGCTTTCATTCTTTTTCTCTCTAGGTTAAGCGCTCCAGGAGTAAAGGTGGCTTAGCCGGTCCAGATGGCACCAAGTCTGTCTTTGGGCAGATGTGTGCTAAGATGAGTTCCTTCAGTCCTGATAGCCTTCTCCTTCCTCACCGAGTCTGGAAAGTCAAGTTTGTTGGTGAGATTTGGCTGTGCATGCTTCGGGAAACGTTTTTTGTTTTTTGTTTTTTGTTTTTTCCTTGGGAGAGGGATCTGGGGGTGGCAAGCTGAGTGGTGCGTGAGTATCAGGTGCAGAAGACCAGAGCAGCCAGCTTCCTGATGCTGCTTCTGCAGGTGGTGTTTGGGTGGCCTGTGTGTTGCTGATTCTCCTTTCCTTCCAGGTGAATCTGTGGATGACTGTGGGGGTGGCTACAGCGAGTCCATAGCAGAGATTTGTGAGGAGTTACAAAATGGACTCACTCCCCTTCTGATTGTGACTCCCAACGGCAGGGATGAATCTGGTGCCAACAGAGACTGTTACCTGTTGAACCCTGCTACCCGGGCGCCTGTTCACTGCAGCATGTTTCGCTTCCTAGGTGGGCCTCTCACTTGTGTATCATACTGTTGCATAGGGCCTGTACCACCCTTAAATTAGTGTAGCATCTCCTGTCTGTCTCAGAGCAACAGTGGATGGTATAAATATCCATGTTTAGCTTTTGAGACACTAGTGATGAAAGTGATGTACATTGATTTTTGTGCATTTTACCAACATTATGGAGGAGAAAACATACTGCTGTTCATTCTGCACCTATTGTTAAGGACTTGCTGGTGGTGAACCATCAGGAGCTATGGCCATTCTTTGTACAGCTATGGAGATTTACAGTTGGTCTGTGTGTGATTGTCTGCTCAATGCTTTCTTTGGCATAGAGGATCTAAAATGCTGTATGTGTTCTAAACATTCCTGAAATTCAGGAGTGCATGGAAATAGATGGCTTTGGCAGTAGGCCTGTCCCGCCCTCTCTAGGTCTGCACAGAGAGCTCCCAAAGTGCTCCTTATCCTGTCACTACCCCTTAGCAAAACATCCACATTCTTGAAGGAATCCATCTCTTTTCTTTGCCTTCAAAGGACAAGAATCGGCTTACAGTTGTTTAGTCCTATGTATGGAAAGAACAGGGAAAATTAGACACTTGTGTTATAGGAAGAAAAGGAAGTAAGTTTTTGAGTAGGACATTCTATTTCAAGGTGGGCTTAGCTCTTAGTTTGGGTGGTACTGGTTTAGAAGGCTTCATGCTGTCAGTGCAGAGCTGATAGTCCAAGGCATGTTTGAACAAGCGAGAAGAACTTTCTCACCCATTCCAAGTATATTCCAACCTTCTGTTTTGAATGACCAGGGGTGTTACTGGGCATTGCCATCCGAACTGGGAGTCCACTGAGTTTGAATCTTGCTGAGCCTGTATGGAAGCAGCTGGCTGGGATGAGCCTCACCATTGCAGACCTCAGTGAGGTGAATAATCTGGGCTGTGGGTTTTATTAATGGGCTTGGGCTTTTCTGGGGATCTGACCTATCACTTGTGGGTATATGAAGGCAGCTGGCCTCTGACCACTTCCTAGTGCATGGATGTGAGAGAGTTGGTAGACTGTGCACTTTATGGTGTCAGCAACTCATGTGGCCTGATAGACAAGATCACTGTCATGTGCAGAGCTGGGCTGCACTTCAGGCTCCCAGGAAGGGGACTGACAGAGCAGTCACAGCCACCTTGCTCTTTGTGCCATTTTTTTTTTTCACCTGCCATGTTCTTGTATCCAAGAAACACTTATAAGCAGATTAAGTCAGCAATGGCTAGGTGTGCCTGGGGTGGACTGGACTCTTTGTATTTGTCTTTGACAGGTTGATAAAGATTTTATTCCTGGGCTCATGTACATTCGTGATAATGAAGCCACTTCAGAGGAATTTGAGGCCATGAGCCTGCCCTTCACAGTGCCAAGTGCTAGTGGCCAGGACATCCAGCTAAGCTCCAAGCACACACACATTACCCTGGATAACCGTGCAGAGTATGTCCGGCTAGCAATAAACTACAGGTTTGTAGTCATCTGTTCCTCAATTGCTTTGACTGAAGAATGGGCAAATGTAGCAGATTCTAGTTACTTGGGTATTTATGTTTTTCCAGACATACCATCTATAAAAGTATGCCATCCATTTCTTTTCAGCTATTGCTTATCTTTGTTATGATTTCATTTGATGACTAGTATTCAGAGCACTCATTATTCCCACTTGAAATTTCTAGGTTTCAGTAAAATAGTAGGATAAATACAATGTGCTTATTTAGGGTTAAGTCCCTACAGAGATGTCAGGCCTCTTTGTGCCACTGTATACTTTCTTTGTCAGCTCCTCACAGACAGGGACATAGATAGGACCATGCAAACAGCAGAGTAGCCTCTACCAGACCCACGTGTGCCTGTACCTTGACGTTATGGCTCCTGTAAGGTATGGCACTATTGCTACCCAGAACTGCCATCTGACAGTGCTTACAGTGTGTGTGCCTGTAGTTAATAATTAAGGGATGTCCTGTGTACCAGTCTAGGTGAACTCAGTAGCGCTGTGTATGAAGAGCATCACCCAGAGCCCTCCTCTCAGTCCTCCCCTGTGGTGTATGTGGTAGCAGAATTGTGTGTAAAGCTTGGTACAGCAGAACAAGGTGCCCAGTAACTGTAGGTACAAATATAAGGAAGATTGTTTTTGTTTCTTTAAGGCTCCATGAATTTGATGAGCAAGTGGCTGCTGTCCGTGAAGGAATGGCCCGAGTTGTGCCTGTACCTCTTCTCTCTCTTTTTACTGGATATGAGCTGGAGACAATGGTACGTGGTTGCTTTGTGCTGCCTAAACCTCCTTGGCATACTAGCCCACTCATTATTTGATCTTTTATTTAAAACCTTCCATTTGGAAAGCTTCGGCTTGGCTGATAGTGAATGAAATGGCACAGTTAAGAGTGTACCCCATTTCTCACTGCCCACCTACTGGATGCTGAGGTTCAGGGTGGCATTCATGTCTACCTGGTATTAGAGGAACCTTATTAGAGAGGGAAAAAAAGGGATTAGATTTGTGTTGAAATGAAAAAAGAGAACTGTGCGGCTTCTCTAATGGGATGTTTTTCCTAGGTATGTGGGAGTCCAGACATCCCACTGCATCTTTTAAAATCAGTGGCAACATATAAAGGGATTGAGCCATCTGCATCCTTGGTCCAGTGGTTCTGGGAGGTGATGGAATCTTTCTCTAACACGGAACGCTCCCTCTTTCTACGCTTTGTGTGGGGCCGGACAAGGCTGCCCAGGACCATTGCTGACTTCCGGGGCAGAGACTTTGTCATCCAGGTAGGCTCCTCACCAGGATCACAGAGCATGGTATTGATATCAGTGGAAGTGACTTGCATGCATTCTGCGGCAGAACAGTTGAGAAAACAAATTCTGTAAAATGAAATGGAAAATATATAACTTCTATAATTTGAACTCTTAGAGTTTTATATTTACAGATCTTGAACACCTATTTTGCAAAGTGTAGCTAAGCCTAAGCCATAACCAGTACATACTAGTGTTATACCAGTATATGGATTTTGAATATACATATGTCATAAAACATTGTTTGACACTCTAGTTGTATCAGATCAATCACTAAATATTTAGCTGAGAAAAATGAGACTGTTCATACATTTGAGAATAAGTTTGCTTTGTCTTAGAACTCAGTGGTCTTAGGATTTAAACAAGTTCAGTTTACCTTTTAAGGTCACTGAGGTGGGAAAACTATACCTAACACTCTTATTTATTCAGACCCTAGTAGCAATAGCCCTAGAGACACATTTGTGGCTAGGGTTACCAAAATATTCATCTTTCAGGAATATATTTGATAGCAAACATAATTTTTCTCCTAAAATAACAATAATCATTTTTGTTTCCTAGTATTTTGAAGTATAGGCACCAAAAGTGGATTGGTGCTCTTAGAATATCCTCAGGTGGTCAAGTGCTGGGCCCCAGTTTCATGCCCCATTCAAAACTAGTGTCAGCTAGGTAACAGTGTTCTGTCTACACCAGTAGGAGATGATGGGTCAGACTGTTTCATTGGCCATCTTCATGATTGCTTGGTGATGATCAGGAGTCACAGTAAAATTGGTTCGCTGCTTTTATTGCAGAACCTAGGTATGAGTTACCTTTTTTTTTTTTTTTGATATCTAAAATTGGTTAGATTCTACATTTTCTGTTTTATTTCTAACTAAATATATAGTATCTGTAAGAATGAAGTGAACACAGTATGAATAAATTCACCATAATAAAATAATACAGATACAAATTAAACAATAAAACCACAAACAAATTCAGAGTTTTATTTACCCTTAACAAAATCTCTTACTAATATTCTTTACCAACAGGTCCTGGATAAGTACAACCCTCCTGACCACTTCCTTCCCGAATCCTACACATGCTTCTTTCTGCTGAAGTTGCCCAGGTACTCCTGCAAGCAGGTGCTTGAGGAGAAACTGAAGTATGCTATTCACTTTTGCAAGTCCATAGACACAGATGACTATGCTCGAATAGCTCTCACGGGAGAACCAGCTGCCGACGACAGCAGCGAGGACTCAGATAATGAGGATGCAGACTCTTTTGCTTCAGACTCTACACAAGATTACTTGACAGGACACTAAGATGGAAGTGCCATCAGGAAGAAATGTGGCTGAACAAGCAGGAAGAGTCCTGCTGTGTAAATTGTAAATGTTGAATGCATTTGAGGAGGAGGAGAGAAAGACTGGCTGTCTCAGATCCTGTGTGGTAGGACAGCAGAAAGATGATCCTGTGCATGAGGAACACTGTGGGGCACTTCTTCCCCATCATGCTGCATTACCTATAGGGCCCAGTGTTTACTACAGTGCAAATGTTTATATGGACACACAACAGCATCACAAAAATAAACCCTTTCTACTTGTGGGTGCAATAGATTCTTCCTTTTCCCTTTGCAGTGTCATCTTGATTGTATATTGAAAATACTGTGTAATGATGAAATTGTATTATTTTAAATATTTCAACTAATTTTACTCTGAATTTGTTTATTAAAAGCTTTTTAAAACATTAAATTATTATTTCTTGAATGCATTTAGAAGTTACTTAAATCAAAACGGGAAAAAAAATGCCATTCAGTCCTCCCTTTCCCCAGGAGGATTATGCATTATGTGATTGGAATTGAGGCGTTTTGGTAGACAGTATCATAATTTCAATCATGGAAAGTGTACCATATTTAATGTTTGTGTCATGTATATGCCAAAAGTTTAATCCCCTATAAATAAAACATGTGTCACAAAATTGTAGGCTGAGCTTTTTTAACCAATTAGACTAGCACATATGGATCTACTACACCCAGACCATACTCAGTGGCAAAGCACTGAAACATTTACTAAGGTAGAACAGCTGCTCCCAGGGGCCAGAGGAGCCCAGGGACCCTTAGAGCACCTTTCTCTAACTCTAAACGTGCCCTCATGCCCATGCCCACTTCTGGGTCAGGCACACTCTTGGTCCTATTGGCCATTGGGTGTAATTTGCTGTGTGTGTGGTAAGCTCTCTGCAAATGGAAGAATAGAGAACAGAAAAGATGCCCTGGCTGATAGGCCTAGTACACTAGATCTTAAGAGATCTAATGTGTGATTGAGGCACATTGTAGTTCACATTGGAAGGCAAGTTTTGCAAAAATAAATTGTAAATTAAGACTGAGATGTCATTGATTTTCAGCCACAGCTTCCTTATTTTGGCCCAAGAGGATACCAGAACAACTACATCTTTAATTTAACCTCATCCAACTTAAAAAAGGAGGTCAGAATTTCAGAATTTCAAAATTTGTGCAGAAAACCTACTGTAGTGAAGACAGGCCATCTGAAAGGAATACAGGTCTTGAGCCATACTTGATAATGTTGTGAGGTTTCACTAGTATCTTGAATTGTGAATTAGTTGGTTTGATACATTATGTTTTGATTTTTTTTTACTTAATAAAATGGTAAGAGAGTATATATTTAGAATACACATAAAACGGAAATCTGCTGGAGTTCACAAGGAGTGTGGTACTTGTAGTAATTTATTTTCTGTTAACTAGAACAAAATACCTGAAGCTGACTAATTTCATAAAGAAGACAGTTTTTAGTCTTGGCACTTGGGAATGTGAGGCCTCCGAGGATCATGGATGCAAGGTCTGCTAGGGCTACTGAGTGAGACCTATTGTAACTTTTCCTTGGGATATGTAAAAAACAAAACAACAACAACCAAATAACAACAACCAAAAACTCATCTCAGCCAGACACCAGCAAAAAAGGAAAGGTTCTGTTGCGTCTAGCTTGATAAACTGAAGAGTTTATAGGAGTGACAGGAGCATGTGTGTGTGACTCAGAAGGCAGCTACACCACTGAGAAGTCCCCCGGGCAAATTATGGGCAACACCAACACTGAAGAGCACCACCTGAGCAGCGTGGACAGCCCCGTGTGAGTCACCTGGTGGTGTAGTTCTCTTTCTGTCACCATGATAAATCACTCTCACCAAGAACAAGTTAGGGAGGAATGATCTTACTTCATCTTACAGATCCATCATCTAGGGAAGCTGAGGCTTGCTTTTAGGCTCAGATCCAGCTGCCTTTCATGTACAACTTGGACCCATCTGCTTAGGGATGGTACCCTCTCACAGAGGGCTGAGCCTTCTTGCATCAATTAACAATGATGAAAATGCCCCACAAACATGCCCATAGCCCACCCTGTTAGAAGCAGTTCATCAACTGAAGGCCCCATTCCCCAGATGTGTCAAAATGTGACAACCAAGAATAGCCATCATATCTGGGCAACTTAAAGGCAGCTACATTACTGAGGTGTAATGAGTCCCTCCTAGTCAATGGTTTATCTCTCATATAACCTCATAGAAAGGAGAGACTCATGAGGATCTTGCACGAGCCTGCTCCAGCCACTTATGAGTGAATATTAATAGTCCTAATCTCATGAAGGTCATTATAGCTACTCTGATTCATGGCAGCAATGCTTAAATTCAACCTGGAGAGAACATACATAAATAACACTCTGCCTTCCTCTAGCTTTACATTCTACCCCCTTTTCTGTAGGTGCATCTTGGTAGGTACAGGACTGATCAGATTATTTTCTTTCATTTATGGTTGGACATTGGATTGCTGTGCTACAGTAACTGTACAGACTACAGCAACAGACACTCCTAGCATTTGACTACATAGGAGCATCTGCAGTAACTGCCATCGGTTGCTGTAAGGTGTTGCCTTCCACTGCATCTCACAGCTGAGTCATCTATGGGCATAAACACAAATGCTTAAAAAAATAATTTGATGAGCACATTATACCTATTTAACAAAACAATAGCTGTAGCCACCTCACAGGGTATTATGATTTTCCTACCTCAGGTTTACGGTGGTAGACATCAGTCCCTCCTGTGGAGCTGGCTCTAAATATAGTTGCAAAGTACCAGTTGTTCTAAATTGCAGTAGCAAGAACATCTTGCAAGACATGCTAGCAGTGTAATATGCAAGGGTCCATAGCCAAGCTGGACCATTGGTGACCATTCTCCTGCACCATACATAGCACCTTTTGGTATACAAATGCCAGCCAACACGGAGGTTCTAGCTCAGTCTCAGCCTGATTTTTCTATCTTAAAACCTGCTGTATAATGTCTTTAATGATGTCCAGGGTTTCTATTGGTTTGGGGACTGAAACATGCCCTGGATCAGTTACAGGCAGCTGCACTACACAAGAGTCCCCTCCTGTTAATAGTTCATCTCATATATTGAAGTGACTAGGGAAACACCATCTTGTCCTAAGTCCATTTTGTTTGTTTACACAGTTCTCAGCTTTCTACACTCACAACAGTCACACCTACCTTGGCGGCACATTTGAGATTTCCATGCCCTTGACTATGGCCCGGAGTTATTAACCAAAGTAGGTAAGGTTTATACAATTTAACATAAACTAAAATAACTAAAGATGGTATAAGTCAATAAATGTCATGGTGAGTTTGAAGTAATTACTATGTTCTGCCAAAAATGAATGTTTCAAGGTTTACTCTGACTGTTATCTAACTTTGATGTAAATTATGTTCTTCATAGGTTTTGCCTTTAAAAAGACTGTACCCCTGAGCTTCAGCACAAAGAAACTGAGGCATAAGCCCACTCTTGGTCACTAGCCAATAAAGGACTAATATACTTTTAGCCAGCATGGCTGTCTGTATCTTTCTTGCATGGACTATTATAATATATCCACAGGAAAGTGAGTGATCGCTGAGAATATTGTGAAGGCTTGTGAACTTCATGAGCCCCATCATCACTGCGATTCCTGGGGGTCCTGTGAGTCTCTTGAAGCTCTTCAGAGCTGTGTGCACCTTGCTCCTTCCCCAAGGAGGTAATGTTAGCACACTGGATCTCTTGAGGGTCCTCAGCACATGAACAAACCTCCCTGAAGCAAGTTAGTAATAGTCATGACTATGACCAACCCAGAAGGAACACACAGCAGACCCTATCTCAAAAGAGTGAGAAGGAACATGGGGAGGGGGATCATTTAACTCAGCTCTGGTGATGTGTTCATGGCAGTTAGTGTCACAGTGGCATGCATATGTACAAGGAAGATAGCCTCTCAAGGTGACAGCCAAGGAAGGATTGGTTGGCACTTTTATAAAAAAACTCTTGAAAGAGCTAAGTCAAGACCTAGTTACCTTAATTTCTGTGGACACATCAGTGACCTAAGAGCCTTTCACTAGGCTTCACCTCTTACTTTCTTTCACTTCTAACATTGCTCATTGAAGACTCAGCTTCTAACACATGAACCCTTAAGTCAGACAAACCAAATTCAAAGTATGGCAATGCCTCATATATCTCACCCTTATGATTCATGTCAACAGCTGGTTTCCTTGCATGGATGGACTTCATTATTGTCCCCAGCAGACAACAGTTGCCTGTCCTCCAAGACTTGGCTGAGGCAACTCTAAGAACTAGTAGGTATAGGAAGTTTCTTGTCTGGGTCTGATGTAGAGAAGTTAGGAGGGGAGGTTTTCCCTCCAGAGGCTTGATCCAAGCAAGACCTCAGAAGTTGACCTTCCTGGCTCTGAAAGGCAACTGGCAATCTTAGCTGAGCCTGTCTGGCAATTTATGTTTGGAAGCTACCTCAAAATTTAGAAATGGTACAAGCAAAATGACTCAGCAGGTAAAGATACTTGCTGCCAAACCCAGTGACCTGATTTTGATCACTGGAAGCCGCACAGTAAAAGGAGAGAACTGACTCCTGCAAGTCATCCTTTAGCTACACACATCCTATGGATGTATGAACACACACACACACAAGACAGTTTTTTAAAATCTATGAGTGTTGGGGGATGGGATAGGGCAGTTGGTGGTATATGATTGAAATATATTGTATTCATGTATGAAGTTATCAAAGAATGAATAATTGTTTGCTTGTTTTGTGATATTTTAATCTAACAGTGGCTGGACTAACCCAGGAATTGTCTGAACAAGAGGTTTTGCAGTAGCAATGCCTGGCTTACGTTCAATGGATACAATTTTGCCTGGATGGGTTTGTTTTCATCAGTGAGGTCCTACTGATGTCCGCAATGAGTAGGTACCACCCCCCAGGTTTAATTAGACGTCTCAGACAGCCAGAGAGAGTTCCCCAAGTCCATGTGCTGTATGCTATTTGCTTTGCAAACCCATTCCTTTGAAAGAGAGAGGGCTGCGGCATGGCATTCCTCTTTTGAAATGCTTGAGTTCTTTCCGAAATCCCCTTTGAATTGCTCCGGGTTCAGTTAGTGGAGCTGACAGGCTCCCTGAGACTCCAAAGGCACCCAGGCCTGAGCAATGTGCTGGGCCTCACTTCATACATAGAACTACTCACAATGTCCACAAGGATTAATCCACCAGAGCAACCTGGGCAACACGTGAGCGTGAGATTCCTGGGAGTATAAGTTGGCCTTGTGGCCTGGGGTCTTGTGATCCTTCACCAGTCTCCTTGGTAAAGCTCATGTTTTGGCATTAACGTAAGCTGATTAATCCTTAACTTGTTTTTTTAAACAGGAGAGGACTTCATAGCAGTGATCTCTGCTCTTTTCACTAAGATCTTATCATTTAGGTAGAATCCATTTCAGTTGAGAGTGAGGCAGTAAGAAAGCTGTGAATCCTGGGCGTAGAAAGTGCAGTCAGGGGTGCAGGTGCTAAGGGATCTGGGTTCCCCCCTCCCAGGCTGCAGGAAACAGGGTACAGGGTCCCTGCCTCTGGCAGAAACAAGCTCCAAGGGGCTTCTGATCGCAGGCTCAGCGGCGCTCGTGAACTCAATGTTTCTGTGGACCTGCACAGGCTGAAACATCCATCAGCCACCCTTGAGCAGTTGCACCCTTGTGAAATTGTGAGGCTAGGGGTTAGTGGCCAAGCCAGGGATGGGAGGCTGAAAGTTGGAAGGGTCAAAGAGCCTGATGGAAGAGGGGGCAAAGAATGTCTGTGTTAGAGATGGGGGTAGGGGGAAGCTGTGAAAGGCTGTCTTCTCCATGTGACTTGCCTGTTGCATTCATGATCTCATTGCAGCTGTGGTTACATATGAAGACCTGTACAAGATCACCAGACAGTACTGATTGAACTGAGTGAGTTATGAAAATAAACAAAAGGAGAGGATATGGAAGCAAGGAAAGGCTGTTTTGGGGGATGCCTGGGGGATGTTGGGGTGGATGGAATCAAGATACATTATGTACACATACATATTGTCCAAGAATAAATAAGTGACATTTAAAAAATAAAAGTTAAAAATTGTAGGGGTTCAAGAGATGACTCAGTGGTCAAGAGTACTTGCTGTTCTAGCAGAGGAACCATGTTTGGTTCCCAACGCCCATGTTAGGCAGCTCATGATCACCTTATGTTGTGAGCTTTTATATATGCATATCTATATATCTATATCTGTATATTTGTTCAGCTTCTGGACATCTAATGCCCTCTTCTGTTGGCACACACACACACGCACACACCACTCTACACTAAATATTAAAATAAATCTCTAAGTGTCTTAAAAATGAAACATTCTTAGCGGCAACCAGGCTCCAGGAGTAAATGACACTCCCCAGGAGATTACTACGCTCCTCTTACAAGGAGCCTTTTGTGCTGTTGCTGTGTGGACAGAGCCAAGCCTCTGGCTCCAGCCAGTTCTTGTGTGGTGCCTGACACGCAGATAGTGTGCCTGTGCGTGTCGCTTCTGGCCATTTCTACGTATAGAGATGTGTGCATACAGTGGAGAACGAGTTGCTTAGAGACCTCTCCCGGTGGGACAACTCCTTGTCACAAGCTTCTTATGGGTTCTGATGTAGAGAAGTTAGGGAGGGGGCTTTCCCCACCAGAAGCTTGACTCAAGCAAGACCTCCGAAGTGGATCTTGCTGGCTCTGAAAGGCACCTGGTAAGGCTTGGCTGAGCCTGGTCGGGCAAGTTCACTTATAGAAGCTACCCAAAAATCTACAAATAGGGGCAAGCAAAACGTCTCTGCAAGTAAAGGAACTTGCTGCCAAATTCAATGACTTTGGTCACTGGAAGCCACATGCTTGAAGGAGAAAACTGATTCCGGCAAGTTGTCCCCTCTGGCATGAACGAACACACACACACTCATGCACACACGCACACATGCACACATGGCTGGGAGTGAGCAGCAGCTCCCTGGGCTGCTGCAGAGGCCGCTTTAACCCTTTGCTATCTGTATGGAGGTATTGGAGACTTGTGAGCGGTACTGTGGGCATTTGTGTCATCTTGTATTTTATGTTTGCATAGATGATGTGTCACGTGCCTTCTTCTGTGCCTATTTGTGTCTGTGTATGTATTTACTTCTTGTGTGTATTGTATGCATTGGGTCTGTGTAGCTTGTGTTTCTAACTGAATCCCTGCTATATGGGATTCTAGGTATCTGTACAGTTTGTATGTTTCCATGCAGTTTATAATTTCTGTGTGCAGTCTTTGTGTATTTATTCATGTTCATGTGTGTGTTGTATGTGTGAGCTTTCCCTGGGTGTAACCTTGGCCACAGTCCTGAGTTGGAAGAGAGCAAGATAATGAGAAAGTTTATCATCTCCAGTAGAGCTGTCTTAAAAGGCAGAACAGTTTACATTTCCTCAATTCTTGTGTTAAGGAAAAATGTGTCCTGTCCTTGGCTACCTGTGAAGTGGGGCTTGAACTTGCTGCTCATGGGTGGAATTTTACAAATGCCTGGCTTCTGCAGCAAGATCCTTTACTTTTCAGCTGAGGCTCTCTCATGCTGCTGGACCATTCTCAAGTGGGGGTGGGGGCACTGAGCCTTCCTGCTCTGGGACGGTCTGTGGGCGTGGCCAGCAGAGGATCTGGTGAGGAGCACAAGGTACTCAGCACTCCAGGGCTGCAAGTGCCTGCTGAGAGGGCTGTGTTCCAACCACCACTCAGAGCTTTTGGATTTGGACACTAGACAGTAGACTTCACTGCTGGAGAAAGATCAGCAAGTCATCAGGTAAAATGGTGGTTGGGAGTTGGGAGGTAATAACTTCCTATTCTGAAAAGCCAGCAGGATAGCAGCAGCAGCAGCAGCAGCAGCAGCAGCAGCAGCAGCAGCAGCAGCAGCAGCTTTTGAGACTATAGCACCCTGCTATAGGCTGTGTTCCAGGACAAAGGGAAATGAGGAGGGGGAACTTGGAAACAAGAGCCAGGCCTTTAGGCATTTCTTTAGAATGGAACTCACTGAAGTGAGACCGTTAAATCCCTCAAGGCTAATGCTTTTTGTCTAGTCACACACTGAGTGAAATAAATGGGGATTCATACAGCCAACTCTTTTCCATGACATGGTTAGTAAGCACAGAAGTCTGAGTGAGTGGACATCCTTGGAAACTCAGAGCCCAGGGGCTCAGCTATGTTCCTCTGGCTTGTGAAGCTTGCTCAGTGTCTTTAACCTGCAGTGATGTTTGAGAGATACTGACTTAGACAAATGTGACCATTCTACAAAGCTGAGATTGGGCTAATAGTTGTGAACCACAGCTTCCCACTGAAACCACCAGGAAAATGACATTCTCCGAGGTTTGCTTGCTGCCTGGTACCTGATCTGGCCAGGCAGGGCCCACCAAGGATGGGTACCTATGAGCTCCAGTGTTGCTAGTGATACCAACTCTCCTGTGAGAGCTGCTGAAGATTCTATCTGAAAACAGAGGAAAGTTCCAGAAGGCAGGAAAGGGCTTCAGACTGTGTTTACAAAGACTTGAGGAGTGGAGTTGTGCAGGTTGGGTGTAAAGTGGGGGTGACTTAGGAGCATGCATTTTCTTGACACCCCCAATCTCACGGTTCAGTTAGCTGAGTTCTAGGGACAACTACTGGAAAGAGAGTGGCCTTGACTGCAACTGGAGACCAGCAGTGCTCTCACCTGGAGCCTTGGCCAGTGAATGCTCAAATGTATATTTTGGAAAGATGATGTAGAATAGGTGGTAGGAGGCAAAAATGAGGCTCATGGAAAAAAACCTTTTCTGTTGAAAGAAGTCTCCTCATCTTAAAGCTAAATGAACCCACAAACATGAAGCCCAAAGGGTCTGCTGGGTCATGGCAGGGAACATTTTGCTAGTGATGGGTCTTCTAGCTGGATGTGAGACATTGAGATAAAGGGTTGGCTATGGGTACATTTTGGATATGTGGTGGGATCAGGCATGGGCGTACTACTGGATGGATGGCTAAAGGGATTTTGGGAGTCTGGGGGTGTCTGAGCATGTTTGCTTCCACGGAGACAAGAGGCTAAGAGGACAATGAGGTCTGGGCTGCAGCTGTGTGTGTGTGGGGGCGCCCGCAATAGGTGAGGATAAGGTCTCTTGGGAGAGGAAAGAAAAGTCTTTTAGTTGGAGGTAGAGAGAACTAGGCTAGCAGTGAGATTCCAGAAATACCAGGGTGGAAGGCCCATCTAGAGGCTCAGGAAACAGCTGGGGGAGGAGTGGTGTGCCTATTCCTGTTATTGGAAATAGAAGATTGTCATCCCAACCCCGCAATTGCCTTAAACTGCCAGTCTTCCATCCTTGCAGAATATTGATTTCCAGGTGGTTTGATGAGGAATTTTGTCATCTTTTCCAACTGTCCTGCCTAGGGTTAGGCAGAAGACTCCCTGGTCCCTTCAGAGGTCCTGCCACCCTCAACTAGATGGCTTGTCTATGCTTGGGTGCAAAAGCGGTCCAAGCGGCTGCAGCAGTCCGGGGAACTTGAGGTAGGTAAGCTCAAGTCCGGGAAGCTGAGGTAGCCTGGAGGGATCTTGCTCTCAGCCCCACCCACTGCAGCTGATGGGCGTGGAGATGTGTTCTGCAGGGCAGATGGAATCAGATCAGGTCCTGCTTGGGGTCTCTTCTACTTTAGGCAAGGCTCAAGATTTCCAAGCTGTTCTGCAGGATGCTCCAGGGAAAGCCAGCAGCGCAGCAGTGGGCCTAAGCAGAGCCACGGAGTCCGAACAGGTAGGCCTCGGTTGAACCTAACTGGGGCTCAGATCCTGGCTATGCATTTTATATGGTTTTCTCTTCCTTATTCAGAGCTGTAATCCCTGGAGGGGAACTATCTCTGCTCTGGAAGCCCTGTTGGTGTTCCCAGAACAAAGCCTTCTTCACCCCAAGACCTTTTGCTGCAAAGAGGGGGTCACCTTAGGTGTTGCTCCCGGCTCTCCTTCCTGCTTGCCCCCAAATGCCCTCCAATTCCATTGTTCTCGCTCCCTCCATCTCTTCCACCTGATCCCTCCTAATTCCATCCCCACCAGCCCGTTCCATCCACAGAAGTCTACATTTGTTTCCCTTTTCCAGGGAGTTCTACGCATCCCTCTAGAGTCCTTGTTACTTAGCCTCTCTGGGTCTGTGTCTGTTGTTAGGTCCTCCTTTTTGTTTCTGATTTTGTTATTTTGGATATTCTTTCTCCATCTTTTAGTTTGGATAAGGATTTGTCTACCTTGTTGATTTTCTCGAATAACCAACTCTTTATTTTATTTATTCTTTGTATTTTTCTCTTTGTTTCTATTGTATTGATTTCAGCTTTCTGTTTATTTCCTGCCATATACTCTTCTTGAACGTGCTTACTTCTTTTTATTCTAAAGTTTTCAGACATGTTAAGTTACTTGTATAAGATCTCTCCATTTTTTTTTTTTTTTTTAATGTAGGCACTTAGTGCTATGAACTTTCTTTTTGGCACCGTTTTCACTGTGTTCCATAAATTTGGCTATGTTGTGTGTTCATTTTCATTGAATTCTAGAAAGTCTTTATTTTTTCCTTATTTCTGTCTTAACACATTTTTTCATTCAGTAGAGAATTTTTCAGTTTCTATGAGTTTGTAGGCTTTCTGTTGTTTTTGTTGTTGAAATCCGGCTTTAATTCTTGGTGGTCTGAAAGGATGAAGGGGGTTATTTTATTTTTCTTGTATGTGTTGAGACTTGCTTTGTGTGAGGGTCAATGTGAAGTTTAAGCTTTAGTAATATTTCTTTTACAAATGCCCTTGTGTTTGGGGCATAGGTGTTAAGAATTGAAACATCAACTTGGTGTATTTTTTCTTTGATGAGTATGAAGTGTCTTTCCCTGTGTCTTTTGATTAATTGTAGTTTGAAGTCTATTTTGTTAGATATTAGAATGGGTACCCCATCTTGCTTCTCAGGTCCATTTGCTTGGAAAATCTTTTTCAAACCCCTTACTCTAAGATAATGTCTATTTTTTATTTTCAGGTATGCTTTTTGTATGCAGCAGAAAGATCCTGTTTTCCAAGCCATTCTGTTAGTCTGTGTCTTTTTATTGGGGAATTGAGTTCATTGATATTGAATAATGATTGCTAATTCCTGTTATTCTGTTGTTGTCATCATTGTGTGTGTATGGGTGATTCCTTTTTTTTTTTTTTTTTTTTTTTTTTTTTTGTATGGGTTTTTCTTTTTTTTTTTTTTTTTTTTTGCTTTATTTGGTGTGAAATTTGTTATTTCTGTCTTCATGGAAATATTACCTACTTGAGTTGTAGTTCTCTTTCTAGTATCTTCTGTAGGGCTGGGTTTTAGATAAATGTTGTTTACATTTTCTTTATCATAGAATACCTTATTTTTTTCCCTCCATGGTTATTGGAAGTTTTGCTGGGTAGAATTGTCTGGGCTGGCATCCTTGGTCTCTTGGAGTGTGCAGGACATCTGTCCTGGCCCTTGTGGCTTTTTTGAGTCTCCACTTCTGAGAAGTCAGGTGTACTTCTAAGAGCCTGCATATGCTACTTGTCCTTTCCCTCTTGCAGCTCTTTTTCAGTCCAGTCTACTTGGTGTTCTATAAGCTTCTTGTACCTTATAGACATCTCTTTCTTTATGTTAGGGACATTTTCTTCTAAAATTTTGTTGAAAATATTTTCTGGACCTTTGAGCTAGATTATTTTTCCCCCTATTCTTATTATTCTTAGGTGTGGTCTTTTCATAGTGTCCCAGATTTCCTAGATGTTTCTTGTCAGAAAATTTTTAGATTTAACAATTTCTTTTATTGATGCACCTTTTTCTTCTATTGTACCTTCAATGCCCAAGACTGTCTCTCTTCCATCTCTCATATTATGTTGGTGAAGCTTGCCTCTGTAGTTCCTATACACTTACCTAGAGTTTTCACATCTCTCAATTTGTGTAACCTTTCTTCCTTCCTTCCTTTCCTCCTTCCCTCCCTCCTTTCTTCCCTCCCTCCTTTCTCTCTCTTTCTTTCTTTCTTTCTTTCTTTCTTTCTTTCTTTCTTTCTTTCTTTCTTTCTTTCTTTCTCTTTCATCCCTTCTCCTTCACCTTCTCACTCTCCTCCTTCACCTTTTCTTCCTCCTCCTCCTTTTTGAGACAGGGTTTCTCTGTTAAAGCCTTGGCTGTTCTGGACTCGCTTTGTAGACCAGGCTGGCCTTGAACTCACAGAGATCCACCTGTCTCTGCCTCCCAGAGTACTGGGATTACAGACATGTACTACCATGCCTGCTAATTTGTGTGTGTGTGTGTGTGTGTTTTAATTTCTTCTATTTTCCTTTTCAGGTCTTGAACAGTTTTATTCATTTTTTTCAACTGTTTGTTTTTTCTTGGCTTCCTTTAAGGAATTTATTAATCTCTTTCAATTTTTTGTTTGTCTTTTCCTGTATTTCTCTAAGGGATTCATTCATTTTCTCTTTAAGGACCTCCATCATCCTTATAAGGTTGGTTTTAAGGTTTTTTCTTGTGGTCCAGCCATGTTGGAATATTCAGGGCTTGATATAGTAGGATAGCGGGGCTCTAATAGTGACATGTTACCTTGGCTATTGTTGGTTGTGTTCTTATACTGGCATCTAAGCATCTGGGTTTGAGATGACTATAGGTCTAGGTGTGGATTTCTGAGTTTGTGTTAGTTGCATGGGTGTTTTGTTCCTTGGTTTGTGTTTCCTCTGTGATCTTCTTGCCTATCTAGACTCTGGTTGAGCTAAAAGTCTCTGCTTGAGTTGGGGGCTTGGGCAAGGTGATGAGGAGGGAAAGATGAAGTTAGGATGGTGTAGCACCAAGAGAGTAGAGGAGGTCTGCAGGTGGGTAGTCTACCTGGACTTCTGGTTGCTGGCATGGCCTCTTGTCACATAGGGAGTCTCTGCTTAAGTTGAATGCTGAAAAATGAGGAAGTGGTGGGGGGTGGTATTGTGTATAGGCTGGGAAAGCACTGAGAGAGTTGACGAGGTTCACTGTGGGCAGCCTTCCTGAACTTCTGGTAGTGGGTGTGGCCTCTGGTCAAGCAGGGTGCCTCCTGAGATGGGGGCTGGGATATGTCAATGAAGAAGGAGTATTGATAGGGTGGGAGGGCATTGAGAGAGTTTCAGAGCTCTGAGGGTAGATGGCCTTCCTGGAATTCTGGTGGTGTGGGAGTCTTTGCCAGAGTTAGGGGCTGGGGCATGGTAACAATGAGAGGTAGGAGGATTTGGGATAGTGTGTGGGGCACTTAGAGAGTGGGGGAGGTCTGCGGATGGGTGGCCTATCTTCTGGTAGGCTTCAGCTCAACTGCTATTATTTCATGTTTTTGTTCAAGTATATTCTACCAGCACTCTCTGTCATAGTGATTTGCAAGTCATTTTTATCAAACACGGCTAGCCAAAGCAGGGTCCAAAAATGTATAGGCTTCTTTCCATGCCAGTATCATTTCATATTTGACATAAATTCTTGCTCCACTAGACAATAGTCTAGTTGTATTAGTCAGGGTCTCATGACTATAGTAAATATCTGAAGTAAGCATATTTCAAAGAGAAAAGTTTGTTTTACCTCCAAGTTTCACAAGTGTAGGTCTATGAATGGCTGACACCATTGCTTTGGGCTGATGGTAGCATATACATAATAATAGAAGCAAGTGGCAGAAAAATGTCCTTATCTCATGGTCGGGAAGAGAGAGTGAAAGGAGGAGCTGGGGTCCCCATAGTCCTTTTCTAAGGCATGTGTCCCCAGTGACCTGAAGACCTGTCACTATGCCTTCCCTGGAAAAGATTTTACCTTGCTTCAGTAGCGCCATGAGTTGAAGACCAAGTCTTTAACACATGAGTGTTTTGTGAACATTCTAAATTTAAAGTGTAACAGCAGACTACTTAGTTGGAGACATACCATACTTGTCCTGCACTTGTTCTGAGTCTTGCTGAAGCCCTGCTCAGCTTGGATCCACAGGAACCCTGTCTCAAAGTGTATTGCTGATGCTGCGGATGACTCTGGTGAGCAGAAGTCGTGCTATGCTAACTACATGGGAAGCCTTTGTCCCAGAGATCCTTAGAACGCTGACTCAACCGAAGTACACAGGAAGCATTGCTTTCACAGAAAGGGTGACAGAAAACCAGATTGCTGCAAAGGCCAAGATCATTTCTTGAGTTACTGGGTGCTATAAAATGTGAAAAATAAACGTAGTGAATGGCTTGGAATACAACTTCAATGGTAGCTACAGTCCATGTCCTCATCTTTATAACAATTGTTACTTTCTCAGTGCAATTCTGAGCAAAAGCTGTGAACACCATATTACTACCATCCCTAGTGAGAGGTAGCAATGCTTTGAAGGATATGCCTGTTTGCTTTGATGCTCTGTGCAAATAATCTAGCAAAGGTTGTCTTTTATATTTAGTATTAATATTTACTAATATCACTGAACATCCCTCTCCATAACTTTTATGGAATCACAGTATTTCATACTATGCACATCTCGAAATTTACTGTATTCTAAATTCCAGCACTGAGAAAGGTAAGTAGACACAAAGTCCTACCCTTAACCAAGAAGATGTTTATAACTGACAGCTGCTGGAAATAAAGTCAGTTTTCTCCAATGGAGTGACACTAGGTATATCATCCACACTCTAGAACAGGTCCCATGGCCAGGAGTAGTTGGCCAACACAGAATGGACTTCATGGCTGTGTGTGTATGTGTGTTAGTTTGTTTTTATTTTCTTTTTTGTTGTTGTTTGTATTGTTTTTTGAGAAGAAACATGAAATTGGGTGGGTCTGGAGGTGGAGAGAATCTGGGAGAAATTGGAGGAAGGGAAAAGAATATGATCAAAATACGTTGTATGAAAAAAATTAAAATTTGAAAATTAAACACATAAAAATTTATTATGTCTTGTTATAGAATGTACAGATCATTGCTAATATGGAATTGCTGAGGTATCAGTTCTTGGAGACAAACACACACTGTGTCTGTGCCATGCTTGAATGTTGGGCCACTGGAAGGGCTGTGTTTTAAGTCTGCTCTGGTTGTACAGAGTTTGTTTTTCAGCCACAGTGAGTGGCTTCTTTCTGTTTGACCCAGAAAGATCAACCACGGGGCATGCACCTAGAGAACAAAGACATCAGGCTGGCCTCAGCCATGCTGGAGGTAGAGCTACACCAGACATCTGCTTTGTCGGGCCCAACTTGCTCAAACCCAGGACAGCCGCTGACAATCAAACCCACTACCAGAAACCACAAGATCGGCCAAGCAGACCCCTGGATCCCCTACCCTGGCCAGGCTGCTGGGAGGAGCCTCCACCTTCCTGAACATGCAGAATTTGGCTCATTCCTCATGAAGGGGAGGTGAGTGGGAGACAGTTTATGTAATGGACATGGAGCAGGTAAATGTTGCATTTCTACAAATATACTTTCCCTCCATTTTGTGAGAAAACGTTCCAGAAATTTTGTTAAAACATTTTTAGCGTTAATATCTTTCCTGGCCCATTTTGGACAAGTGCAGCCTTTAAAATATAATAAGCTTAGCTTCAAATGATAATAAAAATAGAAAGAGTTTGTAGCATAAGGATGTGGGTAATTTCATATATTTAAAGTATTCCAAATATTTTATAATTTGGAAAGTATCTTTCATTTATCTATACCTTAGGAAATACTTTGTTTCTATAAGCACAACATTTGAATTCATATAATACTTGTTTTAACGTTAGACAACCTGGAATTGCGGAGGTGGGGGGTGGGAGAGAAGGCAGTGGGGTGGCAGATACGATGTGGCAGGAGGGGGAAAAAGAGAGAACCCGTGAGTTGACATAAAGGAGACTCATTTTTGATAAACCTTAGCATATCTGTAAAGAGAGTCCATTTTATATGTCAATGCTCACACCCTAAATTCATAATTTTCACTTCATACATCCTTCCAGTGAGGATGCTAAAAGTAGCATCCTCTGAGTGACTGTGTCTGGGTGGCTCAGGAAATGTTGATTTCCTTGTTGTTACGGTTGATAAACACCACTCTGAAACCCTGTATCATCCCCTGAATGTGACAGTGTTAGAAAGTCACTAAACCATGAGGCTGGAGCTCTCATGAACAAGGTTAGTGATCTTATAAGAGGGCAGGGAAGCTTGTGAGCCTCCTCTCTGCTCTCTGTCTTCTACTACATGTGAAGATGTAGCAAGAAGGGCTTGGGCTTCTCAGCCTTGAGACCTGTAAATGTAAAATAGTCCATAACAAATCACCCAAGAGAAGGTGTTTTGTTAGGACAGCACAAATGGACTAAGACATGATGCTTTTTTGTTTTGTTTTGTCCCCCTCCCTTTATTTATTTATTTTATATCCTGATTGTAGCCCCCTCCCTCATCTCCTCCCAGGTCCACCTTCCCTCCCCCTTAGCTTTTGCTTTTTTAAGACAGGGTTTCTCTCTGTAGCCTTGGCTGTCCTGGACTCTCTTTGTAGACCAGGCTGGCCTCAAACTCACAGAGATCTGCCTGCATCTGCCTCCCCGAGTGCTGGGATTACAGGTGTGCGCCTGGCTGACCGGGTGCATTTTTGAAAAGAGTTATCTACTGTATGTGTTTGAATGTTTGCCTGCTTCTATGTGTTGCCACTAGACACACATTAGATCCTCTGCTGCTGGAGTTATAGATGGCTTTGAGCCACTGTCTGGGGGCTGGAAACTGAACTCAGGTCTGTGAAAGCAAGTGGTTTCAGTGTGCTGTATCTAGCCCCAGATACAGCATACTGAAGAATATTTGCATATTAGTATTCATAACAGCATCATTCACTGCAGGCAAAAGATGCAAATGTAGACACGTATAAGTAAAATGTGGCATATGCATACAACCTCTAAAAGGAAGGGAGTTCTGATGCCTGTGGTAATATAGGCAAGCCTGGAGGACATTGCCCAAGTGGAACAAGCCAGTCACAAGATGATAGGGCCTGTATGATTCCACTTGCCCTGGGGAGCACATTCAGAGACAGAAAGCATGATGGTGCTTTCTAGGCTGGGGGATGGTATGATGTGGAACTTCTTTTTTTTTAATTTTTAAGAATTTTTTTATTAATTACACTTTATTCACTTTGTATCCCCCCATAAGCCCCTCCCTCCTCCCCTCCTGATCCCACCCTCCTTCCCCCTTCTTCACACATGCCCCTCCCCACGTCCATTGATAGGGGAGGTTCTCCTCTCCTTCCTTCTGATCTTAGTCTATCAGATCACATCAGGAGTGGCTGCATTGTCATCTTCTGTGGCCTGGTAAGACTGCTCCCCACTCAGGGGGAGGTGATCAAAGAGCAGCCAATCAGTTTATGTCAGAGGCAGTCCCTCTTCCCATTACTATGTAACCCACTTGGAAACTGAACTGCCATGGGCTACATCTGTGCAGGGGTTCTAGGTTATCTCCATGAATAGTCCTTGGTTGGAGTATGAGTCTCTGGGAAGTTCCCTGTGTTCAAATTATCTTGTTCTGTTGCTCTCCTGTGGGGTTCCTGTCCTCTCCAGCTCTTACTATTTCCCACTTCTTACATAAGATTCCATGCACTCTGCCCAACAGTTGGCCATAAGTCTCAGCGTCTGCTTTGACAGTCTGCAGGGCAGAGCCTTTCAGAGGCTCTCTGTGGCAGGTTGATGTGGAACTTCTTAGCAGGACAAAATTTTAGCTTGGTAAGATGAGTTCTGGACCTGGATAGTGCTGATAATTGTCCAATATTGTAAATGTAATTAGCATCTCTGAAAGATATGCTTAAAATGGTTAAGAGGATACATTTTTGTGATATGCATTTTACTACAATTAAAAATCACTCTGTGGGGCTGGAGTGGTTCTGCAAGCTCACACTTCTACATGCAGTAAACTAGGGCTTTCCCCACATCCTCACGGGTGTCTGTTGGCACTTGTCCTCTTGATGGCCGACAGTCTGACTGGGATGAGAAGGAGTCTCAGAGAGTCTTGACTTGAATCGCCCTGATGGCTGAGGATGCTGAGTACCTCTTCAAGTATTCGTTTGCCATTTAAGTTTCTTTTCTTCAGAATGTCCATTCAGGTCATTAGTTGTTTATTGATTGTTTGGTTTGCGGTGTTTCTGATATTTAATTTTTGTAATTCTTTATATATTTTGAGTACTAATGCTCTCGCCTGATGGGCTATTGGTAAAACAATTTCTCCTGTTCTGTCTCTTTACTTTAGTGATTATTTCCTTTGTTGTAGAGAAGTTTCTTATCTTCATGCACTCTTTTATTTTAATTCTTTACTCTTTGTGGTCAGTTTTTAGGGCTATTTCCTGTGCTGTTGGAATTCTGGTTAGAAAATCTCTGCCTATGCCAACTGTGGTGGTTCAAATAAGAATGGCCTCATATTTGAATGCTTAGTCATCTGGCAGTGGCAACATTTGAGAAGAATTAGGAGGTGTGGCCTTATTGGAGTAGAAGTGGCCTTTTGGAGGAAGTGGGGGTAGACTTCAAGGTTTCAAAAGCCCATGGCAGGCCCAGTTTCTCTCTATCTCTGCCAATGAGTCAGGAAGTAACTCTCAAGCTACTACTCCAGTGCTTTCATTTGACTTGAGTCCTCTCCCCACCAGAGAACTCCTTGGCTGTGTTTGGCTTGCTTCTCCGTGTGGAGTGTTTTTTTTTTTTTTTTGTTTTTGTTTTTTTCTGCTTTTCCTTTATTTCAGTCTTTGGAAGAAGATCTGGTTTCTTACTCAGACACATGCCTTCACAGTCTCTCACAGAAGCAGCCACTAACCTGCTTCACTCGGAGGCTCCTCAGCACTACTGGGAGTCCTTCCTGTTTGCTGTCACTGTCTAAGCTCCTGCTTATCATGCAGTCATTTTTTCCATAGTTAACTGTCCTCATTGTCTCTTGTTCTTTATCATGTTTTTCCTAGCTTTCTGAGTTTCTTTAATACTTTATTTTTATTTTTCTAGTCTCTAGGTAGTATCTCTAGCCAAAGCTGGCCTAGAACTCTCTGTGTAGCCCAGGCTGTCCTCAAACCAGCATAGAGCCACCCACCTCAGTTCCAAGTCTTCCCTGTTTTATTTCTAACCAAGATTCTTAGTGAGGACCATGTCCAGTGCCCAGTTTTGGGGGATACTTTGTCCTGGATCCTTCTGAGCACACATTGGGTCTTTCAGGAAGAGGCCTTCAGTATCGTGTGCGTGTGTGTGTGTGTGTGTGTGTGTGTGTAAGTATGTATGTATGTATACATGCATGATGTATGTATTGCCAAAAGCTTGCTTCCTTTTCCTTTTCCACTTTTGCCCAGTTGCACCACTTTCCTGCTGGCAAGGCAATGGTAATAGATTGGTTTTGAAGCCTTATTGGGAGTAATCATAACTAGGCTTAAAATTAGGGGCACAGTCTCAGGGAGACTCTCTCATGGCTCCTTAGTGTCATTTTCAGTAACTTAAATTTGCAGTTGATTCTTGTAGCTGCTTCTGAAGGCTGGCTCCAAGGTCAGCAGCCTTGTAGCCTTCACAAGAGCTTGCTGCAACTGGCTCTTGAAGGGCAACTACTATACTGCAGGCCAGGAGAGACTACAGGGCTTCCTCAGGCCTCAAGGCACCTGCTCAATAACCTACCACCATGGAGCCTCTGCTAACCACCGTTTCGAAGGATGAACATTGGGTCTTGAGTTTGAAAATGAAATCCCATCCAATAGCCTCATGTCTGTCTAGCTACATGCCTAAGTTCTGCTCTGCCTTGAAGATTCTCCTTGATTCCTTCTGTGATGCTTCACCTGGAAGCTTTACTGGGTAGGATCTGATCAGCTCTCTGCTCCTTAATATAGTCACTTGGTATCATATTTGTTGATAACTGAGTGTCACTATTCTGGTTAAAGGAACTGGCCAGTTGATTCTTCCCATCCTCTCCTAGTTCAATCTACAATACTCTCTTTAGGTCAGTTTCCAAGGAGAAAGGGTAGACCACATACTCTTAGGAAATACAGATTTGCAAAATTTAACATTTCTTAGTTTTAAATTTTGTGTAAACTGTGATCTCTTTTAATAGCAATATGAGATCTTTCTTAAAATGCAGACATAGGTAGAAATATAGCAGTAGTACATTGCTTGCCTAGCATGCTCTGGGTCAGCCCCTGGTCCTGAAAACCAAAGCAGAAATGGCAGGGCAGGGTTTCAGAGTATCATTGCAGTTTCTGCTGTTATTTGCCTATTTACAAATGTCTGATGGGTACAGCTCTTTTGTAGAATTATCTTTGTGTTTCTCAGTCAGTTCTTGTTTTCTTTTTGAACTGTATTGTCATTTGCTTTGCTCTGAGGCCACCAGTGCTTATAGTTAGAATGAAAGCACAGAAGGGTCATGCAGTCTCCTTTCTGCAACTGTACTGTCATTAGCACACAGCTGCAGGACTAGTTTATAAGTTTCCAAGGAGCTATTTTTTTTCCTTAATCATGAGCTGGAATGTTGATTAATTTCATCTGGTGTACAATTCACAGTATCTTTGACATCTGCAATTTTATAAGCTTGTGGCAAACTCTGAATCCTCTTTTTCTTTTAATTTAACATTTTTTAATGTTTTTGAGGATTTCATACACAAGAAGTATATTTACAGCATTTTTACTCCTGACTCTCTTACTCCAACTCTTCCCATGTCCTCTTCCCTGAATAAAGAATGAGGACATGACTGCTCTTAAGGTATAGTTGAGGTGAAGGCTTTACTGTAGATATGAGGGTGAAACAGCCAGAGGCAACTGAAAGAGTTTAGACTGAACGGGGCCAAGGAGAGGGGGAGTGAGGAGAAAAGAGAAGAGAGAGGAGAGAAGAAGGCTAAGAGAGGAGCATTGGATCTAAAGGGCAAGAGAGGAATCAGGAGCCAAGAAGGTGCGTAGCCAAAATGGATGAGTGATATAGGGATCAGAAGCTGGAGGAATGGAGGCAGAAGGCCCACCCTGGGTTAAAGAGGATTAGGGTTAGGGTATGAGATGAGAAGTTCTGGGAGGAGTCACAGGAGCTGAGCGACACTTATCCTGCTTTCTTTGATATCTAACACTCACTCCCTCTCAAATTCATGATGTCTTCATTTTAAATTATTATGGTTATATATATATATATGCATATGTACATATGTATACATATATAAAAGCCTGCTTCATCCATATAGTGTTGCTCATATGTGTATGTGTTTAGGGCTGATTGCTTAGGATTGGGTACCTATCAGGGTACTAGAGAAGATTGATTCTCTCTCTCTCTCAGTATCCATTAATTACCTGTAGCTCTTCATCTAGAGGTAGGGCCTTATGAAATTTCCCCCACCTATGTTGGCATGTCAATTGATGTTGTCATTATAAAGGTCTTACTTAGTCAACCTTATGTTGTTTAGAGTTCACTGATGCAACCTCCTTGTCATATATAGAAGACACCACCTCCAGCAGACTTCCTGGTCCTCTGGCTCTTAAATTTTTTTTTACCTTCTGTTTTAAAATGTTCCCTGAGCCTTAGGAATAGGGGTTGTGTTGTAGATGTATCAGTTGGGGCTAGGTACCCTATGGTCTGGTGTTCTCTGAAAAATGGTCTCCATCTGCTACAAAAAGAAGCCTCTTTGATAAGGAGTGAAACACTTATTTGTAGTTATAAGTGCAGTTATTTAGAATGCATTTAGATATTGTACTGGTTTAGGAAAGTGGTAAAAGCTACATATTCTCTCTGTGATTGAATAAAAACGGCCCCCATAGGCCCATAGAGAGTGGCATTATAAGGAGCTGTGGCCTTGTTGGAGTAGGTGTGGCCTTGTTGGAGGAAGTGTGCCACTAGGGGCAAGCTTTGAGGTTTCAGATGCTCAAGCCAGACCCCGTGTGACTCATTTTCTCTTCTGGCTGCTTGCTGATCCAGATGCAGAACTCTCAGCTTCTTCTCTAGCACCAGGTTTGCCTGCATACCACCATGTTTCTGACCATGATGATAATGGACTAAACCTCTGAAACTGTAAGCCAGCTCCAATTAAATGTTATTTTTCGCAAGAGTTGCTGTGGTCATAGTGTCTTTTCATAGTGATATAAACACTAACTAAGATATTCTCTTATTTGTTTATCCTAGCTTTCGGTCATTAGATGTGAGTATATAACTTGGAGAAACCACAGACACCAGAAAAAGTAAAACGGGACATGGTAGTGAAAGTGGGGCAGAGAGGAGGAGCTCTAGAGAGGGTAGAAAAGTTATTACTCTGAAGAGTAAAACATAGGTTCTACGAATGGGGATATGGGACAATCGAGGAGGGAAGGATTTAACAAGAAGGGCTGAGGAAGGTTGATACAGAGGGGGAATAAATAACAATAAGGATGTTAGAAAAGGCATAGAGAAACATATTATTTTATGTTTACTTAAAATATGTACAGAATACATATAATTGTATTTGTAGGCATATACTTATATTACACACATACAAGCATGTTTTGAATGACGTTATTCTATAATGATGATGCTTCTCTAAGAGTTATAGACTATCTAACAAAACCCCCAGTGCCAGACACAGAAAACTTTCCTTGCAGTTGTTGATTAAGGGAGTCTAAGAGACTCCTCAAGCAATATAAGCTATTTTTGTCACCCTTGTTTCCCAGAACTTGGAGGTTTCATGCTGAAGACATTTCCACACATATTGGGCATTAGACTTGGAGGAATAGAGCCTGAACTGATTGGACAGCCTTCTTCACAAGGGCTGCCTCTCATAATATCAGAAGTTTCTTTTTTTAAAAAAATTATTTATTTATTACGTATACAGTGTTCTGCCTGCATGTGTGCCTGTGTACCAGGATAGACCACCAGATCTCATTATAGATGGTTGTGAGCCACCATGTGGTTGCTGGGAATTGAACTCAGGACATTTGGAAGAACAGCCAGTGTTCTTAACCTCTGAGCCATCTCTCCAGCCCCCAGAAGTTTCTATGTAAGCTGCCAAGGGAGAAAAGCAATCAGTAGTCCTCCATAGGTATAAAGCCAATGAACCCCCACAATGACCAGCACGGCAAGACCAAGGGTGCAATAATGACACATCTTTGGGATAATCAACAATTATCTAATTGGATTTAAGGCTTGCTCAATAGGAGGGTACTCACGTTTGGTATTAAAAACACAGCCTCTACCTATGTCTGGTGATTCAAGGATTCCAAAAGAGAATCTAGTCTTTATCTTTTGAAATGTTCATATAGTAAGAATAACACCTTGAGTATGTAGCCCAATACCCCATCTCCACTTTCTCATTTCTTTTCCTCCAGCTAATTCCTTTGTTCCCCCGGTTCATTTCTATTTTCATGTCACACACACATAAATAATTTTATGTATCTCTATACAATACAGGAATCATGAATGAGAGAACACATCTTTCTGAAATTGGCTTAGTTAATATATTATCTCTAGTTGTTTCAATTTTTCTGTAAACAGTATAACTTTGTTCATCTTTATGGTTGGAAAAAAATTCATTGTTTAAAGAAAAATGAACATCATTGTGGTGCATGCCTGTAATCCTAACACGCGGGAAGGCAGAGGCAGGTGAATCTCTGAGTTTGAGGCCAGCTTGGTCTACAAAGCGAGTCCAGGACAGCCAAGGCTACACAGAGAAACCCTGTCTCAATGTTCCCCATCCCAAGTTAATACCACATTTTAAAAAGCCATTTATCTGTTGTTGGACACCTGGGTCGGTCCCATGCTTTAGATATTGTGACTAGAGCTGCAATAGACACTGATGTTCAGTGTCTCTTTGGAGTAAATGCCCAGGAATAGTAAAGCTAGACCACTTTCAGCCCTTGAGAAACTTCATGCTGATTTCCTCGGTAGCTTTACTAATTTGCATTCCTATCGGCAGGTTATATAACTTCCTTTTGCCTATGCCATCCTCACTAGCATTTGTGGCTCATTACTTTCTTGATGACCACCATTCTCCTGGGGTGAGACGGAATTCCAGAACAGTTTGGTGGTTAGTGAGGTTGGATATTGCATTTATTGACCGTTTGTGTTTTATCTTTTCAGAACTATCTGTTCATTTCATTAGCACATTTATTGAGTTTTTGCTTCTTTAGTTTATTGAGTTTTTAAAAATATTCTAGATGTTAATCCTTTTTTAGATACACAGCTAGCAAAGGCTATGTATCTAGCAAAGGCTTCTCCACTCAGTTAACTGTTTTCTTTGGGGCACAGGAGCTTTTTAATTCTGTGAAGTCTCATTTGTTGGTGTTATTTTCTGAGCCACTGATATACCAGTCAGAAAGACTTTATGCCTCTGTCTTGAAATATTTCCCCTACTTTTCCCTTGATGGCTTCAGAGTTGCGGGTCTTACATTAGGATCTTTAGCCCACTTGGTGTGTTTGTGTAGGGTGAGAGATAGGGATGTAGTTTTGGTTTTCTGCAAGTGTGTATCTAGCTCTTCCAGCGCCACCTGCTAAAGAGGCCGTCTTTTGGTACAGGTGTCAGAAGTTAGGTAGCTGTGGCTGCATATCTGGGTCCCGTCACACTGATCTACTCGTCAGTTCTGTGGCGGGGCCATGCTGTTTTATTATTCTGGCTCTGTAACATAACTTGAAATTAGGACTTGTCATCAGGTATGGTGACGGTGTCACCATACACTAAAGCACCCCTAGCTGAGATGTCAGTAATAGTTCACGGTGTTTTGGGGAGGGAGGGTTAATTTTCTTTAAGTGTGCGGCTCCCACACACACACAAGTATACGGGCAGCACAAACTGGACTCAATGGGCTATATAAAAAAGTGAGGCCTCGGACTGGAGAGAAGTACTTAACGGGGACTGAATCTGATAGAAAATAGAGGAAGGAATGTAGGGTGAATATTAGAAAAAATATCATATAAAATGCATATATGAAATTCTCAAAAAAAGCAACAAAATATAAAAAATAAAAATAAAATGCCAGCTTGTATGCTGTAAATGTTAAAATACCTTTTCAGTTGCTGTTATTGTGATATAAATGTATTATATTTATATTTAAATATTGTTTTATAAATGTATAACAAATATAGTAAACATCTATAGTTATGTATTTAAATACACACACACACACACACACACACACACACACACACACACACACATATATGTAAATTGACCTTCTAACCATTTTCAAACAAATTTTATTTTTGGCAATTTTATGTATATGTTGTATTTTAATCAACTCATCCCATTATCTTTTCTTGTCTCCCTCCTGTTGAATACCTATTTCTTCCAAATTACTGATCCTTATTTTCTTTTTTGACTCATTGACTTTAATTAAGGTTGTTTGTTTGAGCATGGGTAGAGGGACATTCATTTAAGTGCTGGCAATTTAACCATGTCTATGCTGCTGCAAAAAATGGTCCCCCTCTCCCCTAGGAATTATAAACTGGTAATAACTTCAAGGTGGGGTGGAGTTCCGTGAGCCCTTCCCCATCCGTGCTAGCATGTTGTCAGGTGAAATCTTTTCGAATTTTGTGCAGTTGCTGTTGAGTACAGAAATGTAACAGCCACATCATCTCTGGAAAACAACTTTCCACAGCCCTCCGGCTCTTACGTTCTTTCTGCTCCCTCTTTGACAGTGTTCTCTGAGCCTTAGAAAGATAAACTTTGCACAGTCACTTATCCTCAGCACTTTGAACAGTTACGAATGTCTTCAGTAACCACCATCAATTGCAAAGTAAAGCTTCCCTAAGTAGGAAGTAGCACCAATCTGTGAGAGTAAATATAAATGTTCAGGTGGCAGCTTGAGTGGCACAGCATGTCCGCTTAGCGAAACAGCAGGAGAAACTTCCCTGCTAGGCCCGCGCTGCCCACAGCCACAGGGCTTTGACCTGATTTACAGTCTCTTGTTTTGGAATGGGCCCTAAAACTGGTTAGAAAGCACTTGGTTATCCCAATCGCAGTTATACCACTGGTGTATCAGTGGGCTCATCTCATTTGCAGTTCAATTGTATAGCATGATTGCGGATAGGGTTCAAAGATGGGTGATATGGTGATTAATTTTTGCCCCCCAGCAGTCTGAATGGGATAGAACACAACCTTCCAGCACTGCAGTGAAGAGAGGGGGTAAGGGTAGGGGACCGAGCTTCCAGCCCACTTTCAGCTTGATTTTTCACGCAACCAAAGCATGAACTGTCTTCAGCAATAGGGTCTTACTATCTATTTCTGGTAGGCAATCAAGAGCAATGGCAATAACATGTACTGTTCTGGGGCCTCAGGGGCCTAATAATAATATCTAGAGAGGTATCTTGCTCTGGTGCTGAGATTTTTAATAACTTGTTGCCTTTTGGAAATAGAATTATCCATCTACATGAAGTACCTCTGTTCAAACTCTATTATTACTATTATTATTGTTATAATTATAGTTTTAAAAAATTTTCTTATAAAATAATAGGTTTCCATGTGTCTTTTTTCCCCCTAAATCCCAAGTTTTGGTTAACTCTTTCACAAACCCTCTCTTTTCCACATTCTTCCGTCCTTGGCCACACTTAACCCTTTCCCCACTAGCCCCTTCTACATTCATGTCACATGTATTCCACTACTGACTCCCTCAACACCTCTTTCCCTTGCTATCATATTCTCATTCTAGCTTTATGGCCTCTATGCACACTCACTCCAGCTCAAGCACAGACACACATTTGAAAATTTAAGGATGTGAGCATATCTGAGCAACAACACCCAACACTCGTGTTTCTAAACCTTTCTTGCCTCGCTTAGTATAATATGTTCAAATTCCGCATATTATCTTGAAAATTTTATGTTTCTTTACAGCTGAATAAAATTTCATTGCGTATGTGCCATGTTTTCCCTTTCCTTTAATCAGCTGGTTAACATCTAGGCAGATCTCAAGTCCTAGCTGCTGTGAATAGAGCAGCACTCAGCATGGGCGGGCGTCTGCGCATATGGTTGGATGTGAAGCTCTTTGGGTGGATGCGCAAGAGCGGTATAGCTAGGATGTATGGTACGTCTAGCTTTAGTTATGCAGGGACACTCAGCACTCATTCCACAGTGGCTGTAGCAATTTACATTTCTGCCCACAGTGATAAAGGCTTCTCTTTTTCTGTAGATCCATTGTAATTTGTTGCCACTAGTTTTCTTGATGGTTGGCATTCTGACTGAGGTGAGATGGAAACTCTTGTAGTTTTAATTGGCAGCCTCCCCCATCCCACCCAATTGCTAAGGATGCTGAGTACTTAAATAGAATGATTTGTACTTATTTTTGAGAACTGTTTAGTTCAACAGTCCATTTTTTGATAGAGTTGTCTGTTTTCTTGATGTTTATTTTTATTTTTAGTACTTTGTATAGTCTATATATCAATCTTTGTCAGATGAACAGCTGACAAACATTTTCTTCAACTCTGTGGGCTGCCTTTTCACTCAGCTGGCTGTTTGCTTTGCTGCACAAAAGCTGAATTTCATGGGTCCCGTTGTTGCTGAAATAAGGCCACCCCGCTGAGGAGACATAGTTCTGTAGTCCTCACCTCTGCTTATTCTTTGAAGTGTTTTCCCCTACTTTTTATTTCAACAGTTTCCTTGTTTTCAGTCTTAAGTTATTGGATCCATGTGGAGTCTTTTGTTCAGTGTGAAAGATAAAAACAGAGTTGCATTCTTCTTTATGTAGAAATCCAGTTATCCCAGCCCCGTTTGTTGAAGAAGTTATAGTTTCTCTAATAAGTATTTTTGGAATTTTTGTTAAAAAGCATGTACAATTCAGTGACATTAACTAGACTAATGATGTGTAATCATCACACACAAGTAATTCTAAAATGTTCTCATCACCCTAGAATAAATTTTGTATTCCTTAAAGCAATATCTCCCCATACCCTCTCTCTTGCATTGGTACCACACATCTATCTTCGGTCTCTATTTCCTGTTAATAGATATTTCATAAAGTGGTACCATAGGGAACTTATTATTTTACCCCTTGTTCATTTACTCAGTAGGTACCCAAGCTTCATTATATAGCATGTAACCATTTTTCTTCTTCTTTTGAAAAATTTATTAGAATTTATTTTTTTATCCCTTTCCTCTTTCCTTCCAGTCTCTTCCCACACCTCCTTTCTCTCCTTCCTCTTTCTTTCCCTCCTCTCCCTCCCAACCAGCCTAGGCACATCAAGTTGCAGTAAGACTAGGTGCATCTTCTCTACTGATTTTAGACAAGGCTGTCCAGTTAGGGGAAAGGGGTCCAAAGGCAGGAAACAGTCAGAGACAGTCCCTGCTCTAGTTGTTAGGGGTCCTACATGAAGACCAAGCTGCACATCTGTTGAATATGTATAGGGGGCCTAGGACCATTCCATGCAATGCTTTTGTTTTGTGGCTCAGTCTTGGTGAGCCCCTATTGGTTCAAGTTTTCTTGTGTTTTCTTGTGCCTTGACTCTTCTGGCTCCTTCAATCCTTCTTCCCCTTCTCTTCCACAAGATTCCCTGAGTTCCACTTAATGTTTGGCTGTGGGTCTCTGTATCTGTTTCCACTAGATGTTGGGTGAAGCCTCTCAGAAGACAGTTATGCTAGGTCCTGTCTACAAGTATAGGAGACTATCATTAATAGTGTCACGGGTGGGCTCTCTCTTACAGCATGGGTCTCAAGTTTGGCCAGTCATTGGTTGGCCATTCTTTTAATCTCTGCTCTCTCCTTATCCCTGCACATCTTGTAGGCAGAACAAATTGTGGGTTGAAGATTTTGTGGGTGGGTTGGTGTCTCTATCCCTTCATTAAAAGTTTTGCCTGGTTACAGGAGGAGGCAACTTTAGGTTCCATATCCCTTATTACTAAGAGTCTTAACTAGGGTCACTCAAGATTCCTGGGAATTTCCCTTGTCCTAGGTTTCTAGCTCATCCTTGAGATGCCCCCCCAATCCATCCTCCCCCTCAGTTCTCCCACTCTTGATCCCTCCTGCTCTCTTTCCCACTCTCCTTCCATTCAGTTTCCTCTGTCCACTCTACCCCCACCCCTATATCTATTTTATTTCAGCTTCTCGGTGTGATTCAAGCAACCTCCATTATGTCCTCCTTGTTACTTAGCTTCTTTGGTGTAGATTGCAGCATGTTTATCCTGTACTTTATGCTTTATGCAATTATAAGTGAGGATACACTCTTAGAGCTTACAAAAACTTTATTATGAAAAGACTTGGAAATTTAAAAAAAACCCACTAAATTAACATTCCTTTGGGGGAAAGTAAGACTTTTTTTAAATGTAGTCCTGAATGTCCTGAAATTCACTTCGTAGACCAGCTTTGCCTTGAACTCGGAAGCCTACTTGCCTTAGCCTCCTGATTGCTGGGATTAAAGGCATGCACCAACACAACACGGCCAACTAGTTTCTAAAACGGGGAAATGATATTCCATTGCCTATATATGCCACATACCCCTAACTAGAGGAGTATATTCGTGTGTTATAATCATTTTCTGAAAGCATCAGACAGGTTGAAAGCAACCTTAAACAACAAATATTCTGTGAATGTTGGAAGCAACATGTGGATTTAGCTTTGTAACATGTTTGCAGTTTTGAGTGCTATTATGGGTCAGTTGGGGTCAGTTAAAAGACCCCAACTGTTAACCCTGTTAAAAGAATTCTATAGAAAAATATCCCTTTTCCCATAAATGCAGAACAAAGTCCTTTAACACAGGCAGGTCACAAGTCATAAACTACAGACAGAGAGAGAGAAGTGGAGAATTCAAACTTAGGTTCATTCCTGATCTGACTTACTCCAAGAGGAGTCTCTTTTCACCCCTAATGCTGTTCCGATGCAGTGTGTCCTGTGAGGATGCCCTAATGCATCATCAAAGCGCTCCTCAAATGGGGCCTATCTGTGCCATTTCAACCTAAAAAGCTCTGTTTGTTATTTCTTGTCAGCCAGGCTAAAAAAACGGTGCTGGGAAACACATAGCTTTAATTTCAGCACTACAGAGGCAGGAGACAGAGGCAGAGGCAGGTGCAGAGGCAGAGGCAGGGGCAGGGGCAGGGGCAGGGGCAGGGGCAGGGGCTATCTAAGGCATAGTAAGTTGGTTACATTTGCTTCTTCAAGGCAGTTTAAACTTAAACAGGCCGAGTACACAATATGGCAGCAGATTCAGCCCATAGTCTTACATGGTCACAAGGCGAATTAGTAACTTAACTGTAAGGTCTGGCAAGAGTTCCATACCTTCTAAGGCAAAGATGTTTTCAGAAAAAGACTTTAGCCCAGATGATCTCTAGTCAAGTGAGCATAAAAGTAAACACAACAATTAGCATATTATAATTTTGATACTTTACCAATTTAACTGTCTTTCTAGCACCAATAAGATAATTTTTAAAGTTTATGATTCAATGAGACTGTTAAAGAAAATTTAGGAGGGGGGAGCAGTGAATGACTTGCCCAATTGAACAAGATCTATACATATTCATAATAGAGCTAAACATGCATTGCTATTCCTGCCAGCTTGCTGTCACAGCGATTGTCCAATAAATGATAAATTCTCTCTCTCTTTCTCTCTCTCTCTCTTTCTCTCTCTCTCTCTCTCTCTCTCACACACACACACACACACACACACACACACACACACACACACACACACACACCATGCCTACTCTCTCTGGACTCATACATAGATAGTCAGATAGAACCTTTCGACCTAAGGCTTAAGTAATTTCCCAGACATGAAAGAGGTGATCCTTCCTTTACAAAGCTAACGAGTGAAGAGAAAATACTGATGGTGGAAGAATGGCTGCTGTGAAATCAACGAGTCCTCACATCTAAACCCAATGAGCAATGAACACATTAGTCAAACGATTGTTGTTCAGAAAAACAATCATTTAGTTCACTTATCCTGAAAGCCCAGAAATGTGATCATTAATAGTGTGTGCACTTGGGTAATTAATTAAGAGATAAGTACATTTTATTGCACATAAAATAAATGCATGCTCCCCAAACACACTGATGGGCTACATGCTCTCAAGGAAGATTAACGAGAGACTCCGACTATGAAATATATGCCAGCTTTGGTAACAAAACTCCATCAGTTCACGGCGACATTGAGGAATACTGGAGTACCAGGTGGGAATCATCAGCATTTGCCAACAGGGTTACCCATGAGCTTGAAAGCCCCTTGGTTCATGGATTGACTGGGGCTGCTCTCTCTTGCCAGAGCAGACAACCCTCTGAAATGCTGTATCAGAAATATGTAGAACACTCACTCAGCAGGATGTCTCACTTAGAAGGAGAAACATTATTTTAGAAAACAGTATCTTAATCATCAATAAAACAATCAAGGGCACCTTTGAAAAAGAATGAAGATAGATATAAAAGTATTCCTAAAGCTGATGGAAGGTTTATTCTATCTCTGAAGTTTCCAGATAGGCCCTGCCAGTGGTATAGGCTGGTATATAGTAAGCTCTCCGTATCACTGTTTCTGCATCAGGGCACTGTTACACTCTGTAGTGTCTGCTTTGAGTGATGCCTTCGTGGTGGCTCTTCCTCCAATGGGCCAGAGAGCATAGCAAAGGAGCATCTTATCCAGGGCAAACTTTTGCTGTGTTTCCATTGTGACTAATATGCCATGTTCCCTGAGAGCGTTCTGATTGTCATCTCATTCTGACCTGTTTGCCCTGACTTCTGATTCCTGCTCTTCTAATGGGAGCCACTAGGACATTTCTCAAGTGAATACCCCTTGATCTCAGGAGACAGAATTTTCTGTGTATAAAAAGACCCATCGACCTTAATGTTTTTATTGATGGAAAGTGCACTTTCCAAGGCAGCCCCTGGATCATCTGCTAACACCAGCCTCAAAGCACCAGTCCATAGCAGATGGCCTTCACAGGAGACCTGCTTTGTCCTTTTGATCTGCTTCAAGCTGGAAAGGTGAGTTCTCTGGCGCGGTCTCTCCTAAGTTCCAGCTTTCACTGCTCAGAGAGAACTTTGGCCATGTAGCTCTCATTTGTGTCTGAGCCCTCCATTCCTGGAAGCGCCATTCTCCCTTGGTGATTCTGGTTCTTTCCCTGTCTTTCCCAGGCCTCATTCGCCTTTGTCTCAGTTCAGCTCCAGCTCAAAAGACCTTTGTTTTAAGGAAGACACTCCTCTGCTCTGGAACTCCTCACAGAAGAAGAGGTGAGCTTTTCCCCTCTTTTATGAAATTTATAACTTTCTGGAAAATATCTGTGGTACTAAGTTTGTTCTTAGTACTACTGTTTAGTACTACTACTACTTAGTAGTACTACTACTAAGTACTACTGTTTGTTCATCAGATGATAAAGAATTCTTCCTGAGACAGGAATTTTTACTTGGCATATTTGATCTCTGCCAGGTCTTTGAGAGTCCATTATAGTAGATATTCATGATTTGGGATTGTACTGTGAATTTCCAAGTATCTTTGGGCATAATCCTGGAATGATGACCTTGCTCATGTGCAATTTATATATTTATGCATTTATACAATTCTGACAGGCTCTCTCATTGGCCCACAGGCTTAACCCTTCTCCACAGGAATATAACTTAATTTTTTTACTCCTCTCCTAAGGAATAGTTTAAAGCAAACATTCCACACATTTATTTGTTTGGTTATTTCTCTTGAATTAGTTGTTCAACTATTAAGGGCTGACACATGTCAAACATGCAATTCACTGCAAAGCCGACAATGTGTAAGCATTTGTCCTGGACACGGGACATGCATGAAGTGAATTAAGATCTTGATTGTGGGCTTACATGGCAATCAATCCAGTGAGCTCCAGTAATGACCAGCCCAGCATGATAAACCCATTGGTGCAATTATGACACACATGTCACGGGGAACAGTAATTTTCTGATTCAATTTAAGACCTGCTCCACAGGAAGGAACTCATACCTAGTACCATAAACCTGGCCAAGACCCCATGGCTATGGGGAGCATATATACTCTACAGAAGTAGAAAGCTGACCACAGATCAGTGTGCTGCAGGACACGTGGAACCGGTCTAGCTAGAATGCCTGCTCGTGAACATTCAAGAAGGACATAGTGAAAGGAGCTTCTGGTCTCAGCCCGAAGCAGCTGTGCCAGAATATCAGCTAAATAAACCATAAGCCCCAGCCCCTGCAGGGCTAACATTCTTCTAGAAGACTGAGTGGCCCCACAAAATTTGAGTTGAATGTCCTCAAGAAAGACACATTGCCAGACGTACGAGACAATGCCATGTTGTCCACCATCCTGTCATGCTGCTGTGAGAAAATACTCAACAAAGCAACTTACGGAAGAAAGGGCTCATTTTGACTCAGTGCAGTGTGTCATGGTGGTGAAGTTAGGATGACTGGAATGTGAAGTGGCTGTTCACATTGGTGGTCACAAAGCTGAGACAGACAACTGCTGGTGCTTAGGCAGCTTTCTCTGTTTTATTTTGGTGGAGATTCCAGTTCGTTGAAGGGTGCTGGGCACATTTGGGGGGCTCTTCCCAGCTTAATTAACCCAGCTGAGAACCTCCCTCCTAGACGTGCTCAGAGATTTGTCTCCTAGGCAATACTGACAATCAGTATTAAGAACTACAACTTCTTTTAAAGACCAGCATTGATGCCATCGTATCTCGTACCTCACAGCTGAGAGGAAATCTTGGTTTTGAGGGAGATACCATTTCAGGATATATAAACACAGTTTTGTTTTGTTTTTTCTTTCTTTCCAGGTCACCGTTCATGAGTGTTCATCACCCAGAGTTCATAGCTACTGAAGATTCTTGGGAAAATGGCCTTACTGCCTGGGAGCAAAACTGCATGCTGGGTAAAGAGGTTGCAGATTTGTCTGCATTGGCCTCCTCAGAGAAAGGGGATCTTGCAGGCAGTGTCCACCTCAGAGTCCAGGTCTCCAGGCTTGGGTAAGTAGATGTGGAGAGACAGTGCTGGCAGTAGATGTGGCTTTCTGTTTGACCCCAGGCCTGCCCATACTTCAGCCATTCAAAAACCTAAGGTTTAAAAGAGGATGAAGTTATTCTATTTAGCTGGGCCACAATTTTCCTTCAACATTATCTATTCTTTTCCAAGGCAATAGGAGACACTTAGGTCAGCCTTGGAAAGTCACAAGGAGACCTGATGAAAATCCCAAGTGACACATATCTCCTTTTCATTCATTTCTGCTTATAAGGCTGACATCTTCTTGACAAATAGAATAATTGGGTTTAAGGGACCCCTGTGGCATTGTCAAATTTACTGTCTTGCAGAATTTGGTATCCTCCTGTGTGGTAAGAAGTGGGAGGCTTAGGCTTCTAGCAAATGGAGGATGTATGTGGGAGGGCTAAGAGGATGTTCTGGCCTCTGCAGCTGCCCACAGAGTGTTCTCATTTTATCTAGTTTATCTGCTGTACTTCCTTCATCGTGTACATTTATTTGGAGAAAGTTTTTAGGTGAAAGTATTTGAGAGCCCGTCTCCAAGAAAAGAGCAAGGCCTGAGAGCTAAAGCCAGTAGTGCCCAGTTGAGGACTTGAAGTGGCTGGGTGACTGTGACATGGCTGTGTGTGGCTGCGCAATTATATCCAGTGACGTGACATTCCTTCTCTCCATTGCCTTCTACGGGCTTATACAAAGATGATGGCTAAGATGAGTGAAAACGTATCATGAACCTGTCTAGAATTACTGATATTGAGTCATTCTATTTGTGGATTACTCTTTTCTGAAGATACTGGAGAAGTTAATGTATTCAGTTTTAGGCATCAAGTGTATTTATCTAGAGACAGGCCCATTTGCCAAGTCATTTCCTATTGGTTCTCTGAAAACTTGTAATAGTTCTATGGAGAGACAGTGGCTGGGATCCTTTCACCTTGACCATGAACTGTGTCTTTCTAATGTGTCCTAAACATTGGCAGCTTCTTCACCATGACTACTCTCAGTTCTTTTAGGCATAATAGATGTTTGGCTCACAGATCTGTTCTGAAATTGTAAGAATCATAAAATTATGTTTGGAGATCTGGCTACATGAGTCATTGGAGGCAAGGGTTAATTCTGTCACTGTAATTGTCTTTCCCCAGCTGGCTGTTCAGTAGTGAGGTTGCCATCGCAGCAGCTGTCTCACAGTGAGATGATCTTAGTGATTCATGGGACAGTTGCTTCAAGCTGCTCTGTATAAAATGGCAGCTCAATGCAATAGGCTCACCTCTTGGTGATAAACACAGTTAGGAGATAAGAGGGAAGAATGGCTTATTATTTGGCAAAAGTAAGGAAGACACCAGGCAATTCTCAAAGCAAATGAAGCAGGGACTTCACCAGGGGAACAGTAACACTTGGAACAAGACAGACTCATCTTACAAATGTCTCTAGGCTGGAGGTTCTTCTTCAGCTCAGCAGCTTCAGGGTGGGGAGGAGGGAGCAATTTGACAGAAGCTAAGATAAGTTGTAGCTACAGGGGTTTCTCCACCAAAAAGCTAAGATAAGTTAGCTAAGATATCCTGACCTTGGGTTCCTAAAATAGAGCTGGGTAATTTTCTGTGGAATTATCTATCAAGGAGATCAGATTCTAGTTAAATTTGAAATGACATCAGCAAGAATGGAAGATGGAGGAACCTCTGGATTGTCTTGTTCGGTCACAACGTCACTGTCATGTTTCCTTAACATTGCCTGCTCTAACATTGGGCAAGGAACTCTTCTGGGCAGAAACTATAATAAAATGGTTTTTATTTTAAGTTTGCTTTTGCTCACCTAACCTGCCTTTGTGAGAGTGTCTTCTTCCTTATGGGCTTCTCTGAAAGACCTTATCTTCAATCAAAAGCAACTTTAGAGGCATGTTCAGTCGTTGAATGAGCAACATTGTTCTGTAAGCATATATTATTACCCTAAGAGTGCCTGTAGGGTGGCTAACAAAAAGTCTAGATAGTACCAGGCATAAAGAGCAAAGGCATTTGCAAGAAACCTTTATTCTGAATAGTCAGTTCTGCTGTATGTCAATTATGCAAAAATTATACCTACGATACCTCAGTTGTATTTCATACTTTAAAAACATAAGCCACTTAGGTTTTTACTTAAGTAGGAACTGCTGAAACAGAATTTGGAAGTGTAAAAGGATTATTTGTCAAATTCATTAAGTCTAAAGAAATGTAAAATTTTACTATTTTCAAATTTGCAGAATGATTTTCTACACATAAGGAACTTAACAAGTGAGCCAAATAATAACAAGCTGTCCCATCATAGACTTTCTTGCTTCCTTCGCCTACCAAACAGAAGCTGTTGCTGTGCATGGTTCAGCACCTTCTGCCCCCTTCTCTTGCAGGTGCTGTGTGCGGTGGATGAAGATCTCAGGGTTGTTTGTCTTTGTGGTGGTGTGCTCTGTGAGTACCAACATTGCCAGACCTGCTATTGGACCAGTGTGGGTGCTGGGGCTCTTCCTGGGAGGACACAGCCCTTGTTTGCCTTGGGATGGACAGCAGAGGGGCCCAAGGCCTGGAACCTATGTTTTTTAGCACCGATTGCCTGAGTTTCTGACTTTTTTTTGAAGGAGAAGCTTTGTATGCATAAATATTGCAGGCTGAGGGAGGGATGTCGAGGAAAGCCAGCCCTTAGTTGCACTGGTTGGGCTTCTGTGTGTAGGCAAAAGTCCCTTTCTCTCTGTAGTATGTAGTCTGCAAAAATGGCTCCTGTCATTACTTCTGCCTGAATTGAGTATGGTCAGCTCCTAAGGTTTGTAAGGGAGGGCCCAGAATCAGGTACCCTAACGCCATCAAACAGAAACAACCATCCTGAACTCTGGAAACCTCACAGTTTAACTGTATTTTGTCCACTAACATTCCCGTGTTTCTACCCACATAATTGTGTGATTCTGAAGCCTTTGCTGAGAAGAAATTGAATGGTTGCTGCAATGTCAAAGGAGGGGCTCAGGGTTCACCAGCTTTTTCTTGGGTCCAAAAGACAACTTGAGCTCAATCTTTAGGTTTCAGTCTTTTTATTTGGGAAATGGATTTTTTTTTAATTTGTAGACACATCTGAACCAATTTGAGAAACTGCTTTGAACTTCCATAGTATGCTATCTTATCATTAATTTCTTTAATAACTTTAGTTTAATTAATAATTTCTTTGCAATTTCCACAAACCTGTTACAGTGGTTACTGAGGCACACTCCTCTGTTTTTCTATATGGGAAAATGACATATACACCTTGACAGTTTAATTTGTGGCTGGGTATTTAGAAGCTGTCGAAACATAATTTGGAAGTGTGAATCCTCAAAACTGAAAAACATCAATAATCAAGGCTCATTATAGCTAACATAGGATGATGAATAAAAATATTTTTACATCCTAATGCTATTAGGGCAAGCTGGTAAAATTTGGATGCATAACTCACACCTATATTTCTACAAGTAGTAAAAATTATATAAAGCCTATGGTTTTCATATTATAAATATATAATGAAATATTTTTAATGGTTACAGATTTTATTCAGCCTGTATCCAGATCAAGGAAAGTTTTGGCAGCTGTTGGCTGTGTCACCACTGGAAAACTACTGTATCCAAAGTACGGATGGAGAACAGGGGTTTTGTCTCTCTCAGCTAGACTGCTTAAGGGCGAGGCTCATGTGCTAAGTCAAAGTGTGGAAAAGGGTTTTCTACAGAGTGTTACAATTTAGCTCTTTTAGAATGAGACCAATGGTGGCAATAGAAACTTGGGCATTCCAAAGTCTGTGGCGATACCAAAGTGTTACAGCTCTTGGTTAAGCTGCTGTGCTGAGCACACAGAGGTGCCGGTGAAATCCCATGTTGGTTTGCAGTGGAGACCCTGGCCTGGTGGGGCCTATGCCCAGCGGGGCATAAATGACGAATCTCAGGTGGCCATGGTGGAAGGCTGATGTTATGCTGCAGCACACAAACCCCAGGGTGTTTATTTAAAATCAGGGATTTATAAACTTTGGGTGGTTGGAGGGATTTTGAGGGTGAATGTGTTTGACTTGCTGGGGTTAGGGGGTCAGGACACTTGATTTACATGTAGTGGTATGGTGCCTCATTTTCCACACAGGAGCATGATCCTATCACAAGGAGAACACAGTACTTAATTATCCTATGGATGAGAGAATCTCCAAGTACAACTGAAGGTCACTGCTGAAGACTAAGATCCTTAGCAGGGTGAGGTAGTTCTCTCATTCATCACTTTGTCTGCCACTCAACTAGACATCACTTTCAAATATGGATGCTTTCTTCTACAAACTTACTTTACCTTTATTGCTTGGGGTTAAAGGTGTGTTCTAAGAGTGTCTCTATGTTTTAGCCAGATCATCTAGACCTAGAAGATCTTTAGATGTGATCCCTTGCCAGAGCATCCATGTTTCTGGATTAAAATCCCTCTAAAGCACAGCCTACCTGATTCCATCTTTTCTGTATGTGTGTCTGTTCTTTCTTTATTTATGATTTGCTCCAGTCAGATTTCCAGGACCATGCCATGCAGGCCATGGTAAGTGATGCTTTGGAAAGGGGCTCCTAAGTATGGGGAACTTGCTTAGTCAGACAAAGAAACACTCTTGAGAAAAGCTTGCAAATAAAGCTAAAGAGAAAGAGAAGGGAGAGAAACTGCTGTGCCCTTTTAAGACTATTTTAATTGTATTTCTTATACCTCTCCCCCCTTTCCAACCCTTGTCTACCCCAATATCTTCCCAAACCCCAAAACCAGGTAGGAGAGAAAGAAGGTTAGTGGGGAGAGGGGTATAATTTTCTTTAGCTACTTCCTGCTGGTTAGGATCATTGGGTTCCTTGAGGCAAGTCATATCTTTATATTCAGGAAAGCTCCAACTTCTTGTCAAACTACATCAACAGCAGAAAAGAGCAGTGGAAAGGAGAGGACAGAAGGGGGGCTGCATTCTTCTTTCTCAGAGGCCCCCAACACTCTCTGGGTTCTGGCAATTATTACTTCTCGGAGTCCTTAGAATTAAACTATCTGCAGCTGGCAAAGAGTCCCTCTCAGAGCCTGAAGGAGGCAAATAGTTTGTTGCTGTGGACAATCTGAACCAGCCCCATATCTTACTGGGATTAAAACAAAAACATATTTACAATAATATAACTGAATTTTTAAAGACTCCCAAACTTCCACTACAAGAGACACACAATTCTAAGTGCTGAATGTAAAGTGTGGGACAAATAGAATCTAGAGACAGGCAGTTATATAATAGTGTTTTGGGGGAGATTTTGAGAAACTGGAAGTAAGATAAAATATTGCATCTTCATCAAGTTTTAGATTATGTTCAGGAAATGTGCCTTTAGTTTCTTGAGGAAGTAGGTTTGGGAGAAAATGGATGACTGAGGGATTAGGCACACAGCTGAGGGACTCCAGTGGATTCCCATTTTCACTTTCATTTTATGGAGTCTTATATGTGAGTCCAGAGATCTGCAGCTGTTTCCTCAGAGCAGAGCAGGCTCTGTAGAATTGGATCCTGGGGAGTCCAGCCTCATAGCCCTTGTTTCTGTTTCTATGAAAGGACTGACAATGCATTATCCTTAGTAAACATACCAACAAGTTAATATAGCTGCTGTAGAGGTACAGAGAGCATTGCCCAATAAATTTTATTTTAACCCCACTTTTTGAGATGAAAAAAAAATCCAAGGCTTTCACCTGCAGTCCCCATCTCCTGGCTTCTTTCTTTTTGTTGTTGCTTCTTTGCTTTTGTTTTGTTTTCTTCAGGGTCTAGAAGAATGGAACCCAGGCTCATTATGTGTGTGTGTGTTTGTGTGTGTGTGTGTGTGTGTGTTTGTGTGTGTGTGTGTGTGTGTGTTTGTGTGTGTGTGTGTGTGTGT